>NC_051232.1:25527938-25877938 GCF_015220715.1 Pygocentrus nattereri | reverse complement strand
ATTAGTTATAGTCTCAGTGCTGTGATGTGGCCTGAATCCAGATTGGAATTTTTCATATATGTGGTTCATATATAGATATGAACTAAGTTGTTGAGCCACAGCTTTTTCTAAACAATACGCTAACATCAAGATTTGGTTTCTTGATCAGAGGTTTGATAACTGCTAGTTTAAAAGCTTTGAATACATAGCCCAGGCAAAGGGACGAGTTTACTATAGTTAAAAGAGGGTTTATAGTAACTGGCAGTACTTCTTTGAGTAATTTTGAGGGAATTGAGGAAGTTTTCAGTCTTTTTCTACAACTGTGTTTTGTTTTATATCAGCCAAGTCAGATGACAGCCAAGGTGGATTAAATACTGTGGGTTGAATTTGTCTAATATTTTCAATATTATTATTAAAGAAGTCCACAAAGACCTCACTGGTGAGAGTTGCCAGAATTTGTGGTTCAGTACCTGCCTGATTTTTTGTGATTTGGGAAATCACACTAAACAGAACTTTAGGATTAGATCACTTCCATGGCCACAGGTGTATAAAACCAAGCACCTAGGCCTGCAGACTGCTTCTACAAACATCTGTAAAAGAATGGGTCTCTCTCAGGAGCTCAGTGAATTCCAGCATTCCACCTCTTCAGCAGACCAAGAGATCTTGGACAATTTCATGCTCCCAACTTTGTGGGAACAGTTTGGGGACGGCCCCTTCCTGTTCCAACATAACTGCGCACCAGTGTACAAAGCAAAGTCCATAAAGACGTGGATGAGCGAGTTTGATGTGAAAGAACTTGACTGGCCTGTACAGAGTCCTGACGTCAACTCGATAGAACATCTTTGGGATGAATTAGAGTGGAGACTGTGATCCAGGCCTTCTCATCCACCAACAGTGTCTGATCTTACAAATGCGCTTTTGGAAGAACGGTCAAAAATTCCCATTAACACACACCTAATCCTTGAGGAAAGCCTTCCCAGAAGAGCTGGAGCTGTTATAGCCGCAAAGGCTGGGCCGACATCTTATTAAACCCTATGGATTAAGAATGGGATGTCACTCAAGTTCATACACGTGTGACAGCAGACGAGTGAATAATTTTGGCAATATAGTGTATAAGACCCTCAGCACTGAAGAATTTTTACTTAAATTTTTCTCTCAAGGACAGTACCAAAGTGCAACTGGTGCAAATTAAAACTAACTGAAGAGAGTTCTATGTCTGGACTGCTACTTTGTAAAAAAATGGTTTACCAGTTCAACCTAAAACATGACTCCATGTGGTCACAGTTTAACGGATTAAATCAAATCAAATTATGTCAATAAATGTAAAAACTTATTGCTATAGCGTGACTATCGGTAACAATGTCTGCAGCAGCGGATATAACACACAGTAAACCTCTGGAATCTTGAAACACCGGTTTCTATCAGTCTTTACTGTCTAACATCAAACATCCTTTATACTGTCTAATATCCAAACATACATTTCAGAGCATCTGGGCAAAGCTGAGCCTAGCATGATTTTTTTCATATACTTCCTTTTCGGGGGGGTCTAACATAAAAACAATGCTGTTTTTCAAGAAATAGAAGCGTTTCAAAAATGCAGAAGTGGCCATGTGAACACACCACACAGCTTAGCAGACAACACACTCCATTAAAAAGCTAAAACAATGGTTCATGGTTACATTTGATTTCATTCACCTCAATTCTTTGAACAATGAATAAAAGCACATTATGCCACTTTTTACAGTGAAGAAGAACTACTTTTGGTTTCAATGGATGGTATACTCTTAAAAAAGATGGTTCTACAAGGGTTCTTTAGTAAAGACAGGGGTTCTATATAGAACTATGTGCTCCGTAAAGAACCATTTCATACATGGTTCTTTGTATGGCGAAATGGCTCTTCAGACTGATGGAGAATGTGTTGTGTTTCTTTGAAAACAGTTCTTCTACAGGTTACAAGCTTGTCTTTGTAACAATAGCAGAACCCTTTTGGTGCTTTATAGCATCCTTTTCAGAACCTTTTGCAACATTTATCTGAAGAATCTTCTCACCATGCAAATTGTGGTTCAACATAGAACCATTGCCTTTACAGAATTTTTAAAGAACTACTTTTAAGAGTGGAGTTTGAGGAAACATTGTTAATCAGATTTAAGCCTTAATAACACTCCATAATGTAAATGTTCTGTACCAGTTATCAAGTGGTTGATGTCGTGAAAACCAAATCAACTAAGTTTTGTTTCATTACAGTATTTAGGTGAATAAAAGAGATGAAACCTGTTGATATAGTTTGAAAATGCCTTCTGTCCTTTGTAGTTTTTCACTTTTTGACCTAATCTGAAAATGCCTGTTGCTCTTTACATTGTGTGAAAATTTCATAATGAATGGACCGAAAGAATGGCCCAAAATTACTTGGAAAAAAGTCTGGTTCCACTGACTTACGTTAAAAGTAAAGTAAAAGTAGTTATCAATTTTGGAGATACAAGGTTTTGGCCTGACAGCAGCGATATAGTTTTAAGAGCGTAGAAAAGCAATGTGAAAGAAAAGAAAAGAAAACACACTGTAAGTAAAGTTTTTAGGTTGAACTCATGACCATTCTTTACATGTGAGCCAATAATACAGGCACCAGAAGTTCTCAAATCTTTTCTCACCACAGCATCTGTGCAGTTTAAGCCACACCCCTTTGTGTCAAAGCTAAAATATGTGTTACTTTAGGTCAACCAGGCCAAACACTCCCTTCTGCCCTTCCCGTCTTTCCGTTTCTACCCAAACTAGTAGGTCCACATAGCTGAAATGTTACAACTCATGTTTCAGGGGTTCGCCATGCGTCCACTGCGTGCTGAGGGAGTGTTTGTAGCATGAACAAAAAAGAATGTGCCCCTCATGGCACAAGACAAGCTCCAATCGCTCGCATGCTTACTGCAAAAACAAAGGATGCTTTACAGAACTCATACCAGTGCATGAATACCAACAGCACCAAGTTGAGTAACATCTCCAGCGTGACTAAAACTATGCTTTAATTAAAAAATAGTTTTATTCAGCTAAATACATCTTTGTCGAACCCACATTTCATTTGAAGTATGTGTTTGTTTGATGTGTTTGGAAACATATGAAGTCAATTTTTTCACTTAGCATTTTTTACAGTGAACCAAAAGTGAGGAAATCCTGTTAGCTTCCCTGACATTGGAGACATGGTAGGGACACAAACTTCATACACTGTTAAAAATGGCTTGTCAATTTAACCTAAAAAATGACTCCACATGATAATAAGCAAATGAACTAGTTTTATTCAATCCTGATAAATACTTTGAATAATCATTTTTTTAACTGACTTAAACTAGTTCTAGCTAATTGTTTGTTATCACATGGTTGAACTGATAAGCTATTGTTTACAGTGTAGATCCAAAAATCCTAATTTTACATACTAAAACCAGATTAACTGTTTATTAAATGTTCATTGAACTTCAATAAGTTAACAAAAGTAAAACACAAATTATTCTTCTGTTCACTTCATATTATACATTTAATGAGCTTAACATACACGCTCAAGTGCCTCTAGGTGTGAGTGTGTGTGTGAATCTATGTCTATCTGTCTGCCCTGCGATGGACTGGTGACCTGTCCAGGGTGTATCCTGCCTTCCACCCACTGACTGCTAGGATAGGCTTCAGCTCCCCCACGGCTTAGGAAGGATAAGCGGCATAGAAAATGTGTGTGTGTGTGTGTGTGTGTGTGTGAGATCTTAACAGTTCAAGTTACCCACGTGGTTACTTTTACAAATGAAAGCAAACACACACATCCAAAGAATCTGCAGCGATACTGGTCCCAGAACAGAAACTCAGCAAAAGCAAATGAGAGATTTTGGCAGGGTGTGACTGAAACCACTAGCCTCCAAAGTCGGGCTCCATTCCTTCCCCAAAAAGGGCTCCAAGCGACATCTAGTGGTCAGAAGTCTAGACCTGTATAACAGAAGACCTGAGGGATAATAACGAGATGCACTACAGTGCTTCTCCACTAGATGGAAGCGTAACCTCCGTCAGCCCCCTCTGCTTGCAACATCACCTTTTACACTTTTTTTTTAAACAATTATCAACAAGCCTTTTCAGTTCCGGCACATTTCTCATAATTTTTCACACAGCTAGTACAACAACACTCAGTTTGGACCAAACCATGAACAGTTTTTTCCTTGCTTGAACACTGTATGTATTTAGTGACCACAATTTTCCTGTGGATGTCACAAAAAAAGCTAAGCTCTTTTGCTTCCATCCCTGATGTATAAAACCTGGGTGTAATCTTAGACTCTGAGCTCTGTTTCATCCCGCATGTAAACGCAGTCATTAAAGTAGCTTTTATCATTTGAGAAGTTTCCAGCCTTTTCTATCTCAGCATGACACAGAGAGACGTTTTGAGCCTGGATTTAAGCGTCCAGTGTCGGGGGCTCTTCTAATGCTCACAGTCAACTGGTTCCATTTAAGAGCAGCATAGTAGCTAAACACTGCTTGTCCATAGTTTAGTCTTTGCCTTCAGCAGGACTCACTAACTAGTTTCTAATGATCTGAGAGTTGTGCTCATCTCATATCGCTGCAGCATATGAAATAAACACGCTGCTCCTGCATCATTAAATAATTTAAAGATTAGTAATAGTACCTTAAAGTCTATTCTGTAACAGACTGGCAGTCAGTGTAAGGATTTAATAATGGGGGTCAGGTGTTTCCTTCTTTTACTCCTAGTCATCTGAAGCTGTGTGACTGTCTTTTTTGAGAGTTCGGAGACCATTACAGTGATCAATCCTGATCAAACTCATCCATGCATTTAAGTGATCTAGCTCCCCCTTACCTCACGCAATGTCTGCCTATTAAATTTTCCAACACATTAACTAAGGTCTGCAGGTTTCAGCTTTCTGCAAACACCTTCTATAAAATGTGGAGATATTCTTTTTGTTTGTCTTCATCTAAATTGTGGAATTCAGCTCAGTGGACACTTTTAAAGAAACTTCTCTTTAACTTAGTGTTTAATAAAGTTCCTCCTATGGTATTTTTTTAACTGATCTGTCTATTACAGTCTATTAGTCAACTGAAGGCTTTAACGGTATACAGTTACAAATCTGTTACGCTCATCTCCAAAACATGACAACTAAATGAACTAGACATCAACTGACCAAGCCAGAAATACTATATCAGACAACAATCAAAGCCCAAATAGTTATAATGGTTATCGAAACAAACTTCTGATTGAATATGTTACAACAGGCCATTCAAAACTGATTTCCATCAGAGCTACCCAAGTGTGGACTGTGTATAAAATTAAGTGGTTTTTTTTTTGCTAGATTTTGCAAAGTCGTTTGTTTCTATCACTTTATATCTACATAATAAAAAAAATAGTTTTTGAAAAAAATCCATCTGAGCTGATCTTTACATGATCAAACAAAGAAAAAGCGAATTTCAATGAAAAACAAACTACAGAGCAAATAAATCTACTTCATAGACTCACAATAGTGAATCTTCTTTAAGTTGTTAGTGTTGCTGAGGTGATTGCACTGGGGCTGACAAAGTATTCCTGTTGTAAGAACAGTAGTCTTGATGTTTTGGTAGAATGAGCTTCTTTTGAGATGTTTCTGTGGAGTTTTGATAGCTGTAGAGGATTCTGGCCCTAAGATGAACTGCCTCTAGTTTGAACAGTTTGCCAAACTGTTTGTTTCTGCAGTTTTGAAATGGTTTTTAGTAACTGAATAAAGGTTAGCGTTGAGAATTATTGAACTGTATGATCACCTGTGGAGCTGGGTGAAATATATAGGTTGCAGTACAACTCTTTTGCACTAGATGGAACCATAACCTTAATCAATAATGTGGGCTAGTAACCTTGTCTTTTAAGGTTTGTGGTCAGAATTAAAGACCTGTTTGATTCTCTCACAGAACCAAGGTACAAGATACAAATGTTATGCAAAAAAGTGTTTCTCCACTAGATGGAAGCCACAACTTTGGCCCCTACACTTTTGGACCAGTGCTTTCAGCTCCTTGCACCTTAGTTTAGAAACAGCAGCTGCACTTTCAGCTCTTGTGAGAGCTCGAATGGATGTTTTACTACTACATTAATATTATTAGATGAGAGAAACTGGTTTTAACAGAGAAACTATTTGTGTTTATAGCTACATTTCTGTTTCTGTCACTATATAACAGTACTGCAGGCTGCTGTTAATGATGTAAAGGTGTAAATCATTACTGATTAGCTGATCGTTCAGACCGATCTCTCCAACTCGACCGCACCACAAACTTCCTTCTACACCGATCAGGCATAACATTCTGACCACCTCCCTGTTTCTATGCTCATTGTCCATTTTATCAGCTCATCTTACTACATAGCTGCACTCTGTAGTTCTACAGTTACAGACTGTAGTCCATCTGTTTCTCTGATACTTTGTTAGCCCCCTTTTACCCTGTTCTTCAGTGGTCATGACCCTGATAAAATAACTCTGAATTAACTTAGGAATTATCCAAGTATCCCAAAGTAGTAATATCACCCATACAACACGTCATACAAAACGACCTGCTCAAAAAAGCTTAAAACTATCATTTCCTGTTCTGTGGTCCACTTTTTACACTGTAGAAAATGGCTTTTCAACTAGATCAACCTAAAAACTACTTCATGTTGTAACAATTAAATGAATTGATTTTATCCAACCTTAAAAAATACTTTGAATGAACCATTTTTTAATTAATTTGTTAAATTGTTTGTTATGACGAAGTAATTTGTTCAGTTATAATGTCTTTTTACATGATTGAATCTACCTTTAACCTTTACAATTAAACAGGCTGTTTGAGTAAATATGCCTTAAAGATTAATACAGGCCTTTGATCTCTGTTCTGATTGGCTGCCCTATATTGTGTCTCATTGAAAAGCAATCTTCTTTTATAACTTCTGCCTGAGTAGACAGGGCAGACGACTAAATAAGTGAACAAAATGCAATGGCATCTGCAAAAGTTTGGGTGTCCCTGGTCAAATGACCTGTTTTGTTGATTTTCTGAGCAGAAACACATCAATATATCCTCTACAGAGGACACACTTGTGCACAATTACAAACAAAAAACAGAACATAAGGTAAAAACGCATGGATGAATGAGCAGAGGTGGCTAGTAACCAGCTGAATTTACGTAATTACCTATTCTTAAATCAAATTTTGATGGATTTGTACTGTTCTAAGCATTTTTAATATTTCTAGATAAGTGTATTTATGAGGAAGGTGATCTATGCATTATTTTTGTCATTACCATTTAGTTAGTAATTCTTTTTTTGTGTATTTATGCTACGTTAGTGACAGCAGCTGTACTGTTTGGTGATTTCTCACACTTAGGCCCAATCCCATTTCACCCCACTACCCCTACCACTTAGCCCTTAGCCCTCTATTTGGCACATTTACATCTAGGGTTAGGGTGTCCTGATCTTTATTGAGATGGAGATCTTTATTGAGACCACTAACAGCTTGCTAATGTCTCAGTAGCTATCTGGCTAACTTTCCGGTTCCACCTTAAATAGTCCAGCAGTACTGACACCTGAAGCACCAGAATACAACTGCTGCACCATTTAAGGTGGAATGGGAAAATTCAAACAAGAAGCTGCTGAATATCTGACTTCAGTGTCATATCACCAAAGACAGCAGTGGGCGATGATAAATAATTGTCTTATACCCCTCTTTAAAAATATATGTTAAATGCAACTAAAGCCCAGCAGCCTAAATGTAACTAAAGCCCAGCAGTGAGGAGCTGAACTTTTCCCTCCTGTGCTATCACTGAAGACGCACTGGGTCGCCTACAGAGCAGTGCTACTAGCCTGTAAATGAAGTAATGTTTTTTTACATTTGAGGATCCCATTTCGTAGGGCAAGATTTCAACTACTATCCCGTGTATCTCAGTTCAAAGGGGTTAGGGTGACACTAGAAAACAAGGGGTAGGGGTAAGAAAAAGAAATGGGATTAAATTGGGCCTTAGTGCTTTAGCATTTTATTTTAGACCATCAAAAAGAGAAGTTCCGCAGTTCTATATCTCCTTCAATACTTCTAGTAAACATGAATCAAAAATCATGACACATTTTTCTTTCATGACACTGTTACATATTCCTGAGCTGAGTGTTTTCCTGGGCCACAGGTGGGGCCGGTGGCAGGGCGAAGTGAAATGTGATGTTGTAAGTAAAGAAGTAAGCCACAAGAGGCTGTGCAATACCATGACTTTAAGGATGTTGGGCACAACACAAAGCAAAGCCCCATTACCCATGACAAAATCACTGAAACATAGCACCTCTTGTCGTTTATTGCTTTTATAAAACAGCTGAAAACATAAAATAAGTAAATTAAACCATAGAAAAAAACCATAAAACCATAAAAAAAGTTCTACTTAAAGTTCGCTTTAGACAGCTTTTGCTCATTAAGTTACCACCATGACGACAATGTCATTAGCGTCATTCATTTGCGTCACTATGCATTTTCCAGTTTTATTTAGCATCAAGCTAAAATCATTCGAAGTTCTTTTTCCCATGCTGGGTCTGGCTCACTCTGTTTTATGTAAGGCACTGTGTAGGAACAGAAATACTGGTTTCTACAACCAAACAGTGCATAATATGTTTAACAAACAGCCATTTAGGATTCAACCATTGTGTACAATTCTATCCTGAACAAATATTGCACTTCTTGAGTGCAGAAGCTAGAACTGGGTATAGAAACCAAAATTTTATAGTGCAGTGTTTGGTAAGAAGGGAGTCATTTGAAGTTCAGCCTGGGCTTCTTAAGGCAGAATTAAAACATGAACATGTAAAGCATGTAAGACATTCAAGTCACATTTGTGGTCTTTCACGCTGTAGTTTTACTGTGAACTACAAGTACTTTAATTGAAGGTTGTCATATTAATGGATGAGTTGTGACACATGTTAAATATCTTTTAGTCTGTTATTTTATAAGAATGGTCAAACAGTCCAAAAAGTACATTCCTTAATGCAATATTGCAATGAATTAAGGTCTTTTATCATCCATTTTTTGTATTGAAGTAGACAATATTTTGCAAAGATTCAGGGACTCAGGAGAAATTTCAGTATCTGTAGGGGAAGGCTAGAAACCATTACTGAACGTGCATGACCTTTGAACCCTCAGACAGCACTGCATAAGCAACTGTCATGCTTCTGTGTCACACGGAAGTCGGACGTGCTTCAGAAATCAGAAATTCCACTTGTAAAACTGCAACAATTATCATCCTAGGCTCGGAAACAATTAAACAGTGTGACAAAAAGCAAAGATGATGCAAAACAGTGCCAAACCATGCCTCTGTCAACTTCTTCTGAGTGTGTTGCAGGCATCAAATTACATTTTTTTAATTTACAAAATACGTTGAGCAGTGAAAACACTGGAAATCTTTTGTCAGTTAAAAATGGTGCAAAACAATAATCAAATCAAAGATTCTTGTTTTTACTGCATTTTACAAACTAGGCAAACCTTTCCGGAAATCGGGTTTGAACACTGTGTTATGTGAAAGCTTTAAAGGGCCCATAACTATTTTATTTAAAGTTTTCCATTCTTTGAAAAGAATTTCACACTCGTACGTCTCATTTACTAAAAGGTCATTTAAAGAACCATGCACTGAAATGCTCTAAAGCGGAGATCACTAATAGGTGGACTGCGGTCCAAGTCCAGATCCAGACCATGTCTTATGCAGACCTGGACCTGTAACTGATCAACTTTGGAGAACTGTTTGAATTTGATTTTGATTTTAAATGGCGTATCATTTCTTGCCACTACAGTATCTCTTTAGCAACCTGGCAAACTCACAGGCCAATCGCATGCGTTGTACAAATCACACGTGATGCTACTCAACCAATCAGATCTGTGCATTGAGCACTGAGACTCGAGTGAGTGATGCACACACAGGGGAGGGATGAGGCAAGAAACAGCGGTCAGTGAAGAAAGAGAGCCAGATCATTTCACATGCCATGCTCTAAAAAGAGAAAACTGGCAAATATAGTTGAAATATCACTGAACATTACTTTATTTGATTTGACATTCAGTTGTCGACTACATAAGATGTTGACTAGTATAACTACTGGGCTACTTTAGCATACGGCACTGAATCTTAACGCAAGTTAGACATTATTATGTTCTGGACCTTTGCTTGAGGAAATTTTCTTTAACTGAATTTCAATTCAATTTCTGTTCTATAGGGAATCATAGTTGGTTCTTCTTCAGCATAGCTCCAGACAACCCATGTTTTGCATTTTATTTTTAAAGATTGTACCTTAAAACTATGCAGCGGATTGGGTTCCTGGGAATCTGCCTAACGTATCTAATAAAAGTAGGCTTTGCGTAGCCAAGTAGTCATTAAAAATAACTGAAATACCAGTGGTTAAATAAAGAGGACAGCTAAAATGTATTTATTGCTTTAAAAAGCAACCAACTAATCAAGCTGAGCAAACAAAATTGAAAGTCTCTGTGATTTCTGACGACAGCAATACGCACAAAGCACTCATCATAGGAGTGGCCTAGGCTGCACTGCATTCTCCCGCTCTAAAAGCTGGATCAGGATGAGAGAATATACCTGATTTAATCAGCTCTGAGAGTTCTAGAACTGACAGAATGCAATCAGAAACTGAATAACACACATAACAAAACATCAAAGTCATACCAATGCAGCATCAGCCTTGCATCTATTTGTCTCATTCATAAAAAAAAAAATCATAACATGGTTCTACACATATAACCAAATAAATAAAGCTAACTGATAGGAATAGTGCAATTATGGTTTTTGCAGATGCAAACATGAATGTGCCATTCGGCACAGAGCTAGAAATGACTAATTACTACCAGTGTCAAGATCATATTAAAAAATACTGTAAGATTTATTTTCAAAATGAAACACCTTATGTAAATGAACTTTAGTTGGCATTACTGCCACTCCTCGTCATTATGATGGGGAACAGATTTACAGATATACGTACACAACATAACTGGAATAACAAGGTTAGAAAAAACTCTTTAGAAAATTACAATTATGCAAAACTGTCACAGGTGGTGACATGCCAATGTCATGGAGAATCGCTTTAGCTTTCTCTCTCTCACTCTTCTTCTTTCTCTTACGTTCCATTATTATCATGACAATGAATACTCAATTAAAACCAGATATCAGGTTAGCAGAAAGGATTTATAATATGGATATAGATAGATGAAACAGTAAAGATAGCACAAGACAGCATTTTCAGCATACGTGTAACTATCACGGCTTGTATGTTCTCCTCAAAAAAAAGCATTCTCAGTATGATGGGACTTTCTGGAGCAGTCAGGCTTGCTAACTTCACCATGCCCAATGGAAAATATGGGCTAGAAGGGTGTAAAAATGATTGTAATCTAATGCCTTTGGGATGAGATGTGATCATTTAACATTTCTATCCATTTTCTAAGCCGCTTCTCCGTCAGGGTCGCGGGGGGGGGTTGCCGGAGCCTATCCCAGCAGTCTTCGGGCGGAAGGCAGGATACACCCTGGACAGGTCGCCAGTCCATCACAGGGCAGACAGACAGACACAGACAGTCAATCACGCACTCACACCCAGGGGCAATCTAGCTTGTCCAATTGGCCTGACTCCATGTCTTTGGACTGTGGGAGGAAACCGGAGAACCCGGAGGAAACCCACGCAGACACGGGGAGAACATGCAAACTCCACACAGAGAGGACCCCGGTCACCCGGCAGGGGAATCGAACCCAGGCCCTCAACAAGAGTTGAGGCTGTTACTGCCACATAAGGGATTTTATATAAACTCACGAGCACTTTGTTAAGAACATATATACACCGATATTCATGCAATCATCTAATCAGCCAATCATGTGGCTGCAGTGCAGTGCAGATACGGCCCAGCAGCGTCAGGTAATGTTCACATCAACCATCAGAATGGGGAAAAAAATGTGATATCAGTGATTTTGACTGTGGCATGATTGTTGGGGCCAGACAGGCTGGTTTGAGTATTTCTATTACTGCTGATCTCCTGAGATTTCCACGCACAACAGTCTCTAGAGTCTACTCAGAATGGTGGAATAAAGAAAACATTCTGTCAGTGGCCGTTCTATGTATAAAAATGCCTTGTTGATGAGAGGTCAATGGTGAATTGGCAGACTGGTTGTAACTTACAGAAAAGCCAAAAAGATTTGCATATCATTGCATTCTGTTTTTATTTACATTCTGCATAGCGTCACCAACCTTTTCAGAAATGGGTCTGTCAATAATGATAATAATAATAAAACATTCCACAGGAAGCAGGTGAATTTGTAACAGGAGAAGGTATCATGATAAAGGAACACCCAGCAAAGGCCCAGTCTTTGCAAGCAAAGATGGGTCTCGGCTCATCACATTGTGTCAAACCTTATGAAACAATTGTCAAACCGTTCAAAAAGAACATTTCTTAATGTAAGATTGCAATGAATTAAGGTCTTTTATCATCTACTGCACACAATATTTTGAAAAGATTCAGGGAATCAGGAGAAATTTCAGTCTCTGTAGGGGAAGGCTGGAAACCATTACTGAAGGTGCAAGATCCTTCGAACGCTCAGACAGCACTGGATAAGCAACTGTCATGCTACTGTGGAACACAGACTCAGACGTACTTGCAAAAATAATGCAAAAGAGTGACAGTCCCAAACGCTTATTGAGTGTTATTAAAAGGAAAGGTGATGTAACACCGTGGTAAACACACCCCTGTCCCAACTTCTTTGGAACGTGTTGCAGGCATCAAATTCGAAATGAGTGAATATTTGTAAAAAACAATAAAGTTTATCCGTTTGAACATTAAATATCTTGTCTTTGTAGTGTATTCAATTGAATATAGGTTGAATAGGATTTGCAAATCATCGTATTTTACACAACGTCCCAACTTCATTGGAATTGGGGTTGTAATTCATCAATTCTTTATGATTTGTAAGTATTCTTCTGTTTCTATGACATGCTTCTTACAACTATAGTTTTATTGATTTAGTTATAACAATAACAGAAGACATTTTTAAAACAGATAGCTACACCCAGTATGACAAGCTCTCAAAATAACCCTTAGAAAATCACAGCTATGTAAAACCAGCTGCGTCATAGTCAAGGGAAACATGTCAAGGTGCAAGATCCTTCGAACGCTCAGACAGCACTGGATAAGCAACTGTCATGCTACTGTGGAACACAGACTCAGAAGTACTTGCAAAAATAATGCAAAAGAGTGACAAACCATGCCTCTGTCCCAACTTTTTCTGAGCATGTTGCAGGCATCAAATTAATTATTTTTTTTTCCGTTTACAAAGGTGGATGGGCTACAACAGCAGAATACCATGTTGGGCTACTGTTCTGTCAGCCAAAAATAGAAAGATGAGGATGCAGTGGGCATGGGCTCATCTAAACTATACTTGATGACTGTTATTTCTGCTGCTACATTGTAGATACTCACATAGAGCTTTACTGATAATTCGGTATCTATTTAAAACTTTACTCTGACTCTAAACCTCTCACTCTAACCCTAATTTTAAACTCAACCTAACCCTAAAGCTAATACTACTAATAATTACCTAGAAGCTTTCCCCAGAAGCTTTAACAATTTGCGCACTCTTAGCTGAATCTAAAGTTTAATCCAAGATGATCTGCTAAGCCAGGAATCTTGTTTTGCAGAATAACCTGTTAGGGTTAAAACATCAAACAGTATTTGTTTAATTTGAGACAGCTTATGTGGCTAAAGCATACATGACAAACTTAATCATCATTCTTATTGTTAACCATTGTTGCTACTGTTCATTGTGTATCTATAGCTTAACGCTGATGAATGCCTGCTTTGACCAAACACTCCCCATTCCAGGAAATAGGAGACGTATGGTTCTGAAAACGTTTTTTGCTTCCTAAGTAGTTAGCCATTTTGTGCAACTTGTTAAGTGACAAGTGGAAGTACAAGGTAGGTGTTTCTAGTAAAGTGGCCAGTGAGTGGAAGTACAAGGTAGATGTTTGTAATAAAGTGGACAGTCAATGAAAGTGCAAGGTAGGTATATCAGACAGGTATATCTAATAATATGAGCAGTCTGTAAAAGTAAAAGGTACACATTTCTAATAAAGTGGCCAGGGAGCTGAAGTACAAAGTAGGTGTTTGTAGTAAAGTGGACAGTGAGTAAAAAGTACTAACATGATAACTCAGAACTGAGTTCCGAATTAATTATTGTGCTTTTCCTTTTCATTTTATAGCTTATATTTATGTCTCACCATGTATGTTCAAAAGCTTGGAATCAATGTTTAGAATGACACATTTTTTACGTATTTGTCTCATCAGTGGGCCTTAGGTCAGATCCTACAAGACCATAACACTCCATAACTGCACATTCGACCTCATTCAACACATCATCTGACTTAGCCTCCAAGTGTTCAATTTAGTATGACAGAAGTGGGAAAACCCTCATATTTTCATGGCTGGGGCACTCATTGGTCTGAGCTTGACAGCTCTGCCTGAGGCTGTCAAAAGAAATGCAGTGAATACCTGTAGAACCTGTAACAAAACAACGAAAGCTGTGTGTTTTCTTAATTGCTGGTACATCCCTTCTAACCCAAAAGTGAGTCTACTAGATTTAGTCGCGACTTTGCAAGTTCTCCCACTTAGAAATCATGGAGGGGTCTGAAATTTTCATCTTAGGTGCATGTCCACTGTGAGAGACGTAATCTAAAAAAAAAAATCCAGAAATCACAATGTATGATTTTTTAAATAATTTATTTGTGTGTTCCTGCTGCAAATAAGTATTTGAACACCTGTCAATCAGCAAAAATTATGGCGCTCCAAGACCTGTTAGTCCGCCTCTAAAAAGTCCACCTCCACTCCACTTATTATTCTAAATTTGAAGCACCTGTTTGAGGTGCGTAAAGACACCTGTCCACCCCACACAATCAGTAAGACTCCAACTTCTAACATGGCTAAGACCAAAGAGCTGTCCAAAGACACCAGAGACAAAATTGTAGACCTCCACAAGGCTGGAAAGGGCTACGGGGCAATTGCCAAGCAGCTTGGTGAAAAAAGATCAACTGTTGAAGCAATTATTAGAAAATGGAAGAAGCTAAACATGACTGTCAATCTCCCTCGGACTGGGGCTCCATGCAAGATCTCACCTCGTGGTGCATCAATGATCCTAAGAAAGGTGAGGAATCAGCCCAGAACTAATATTAACATTGATTTTCACAGGTGTTCAAATACTTATTTGCTGCAGTAACACACAAATAAATTATTTAAAAAATCATACATTTTGATTTCTGGATTTTTTTTTAGATTATGTCTCTCACAGTGGACATGCACCTAAGATGAAAATTTCAGACCCCTCGCTGACTTCTAAGTGGGAGAACATGTAAAGTTGCAGGGTGTTCAAATACTTATTTTCCTCACTGTATGTTCATCTGAAGTTTCAATGTGCACCAAGTTCATCACTTTAGATCAATCAGAACCAGTTCTGGGTCCTTTGTCATTTTAAATAAATTTCTTTCTATAACCCCAATTCCAATGAAGTTGGGATTGTGTAAAACATAAATAAAAACAGAATGCAATGATCTGCAAATCCTTTTCAACCTATGTTCAATTGAATACTCTACAAAGACAATATATTTAATGTTGAAACGATAAACTTTATTGTTTTTTGCAAATATTCACTCGTTTGTATTTGGTGCCTGCAACACGTTCCAAAGAAGTTGTGACAGGGGCAACAAATGACTGGGAAAGTTGAGGAATGCTCAAAAAACACCTGTTTGGAACATTCCACAGGTGAACAGGTTAACTGGGTTAAAGGGAGCATCCCTGAATTCACAAGCAAGAATGGGGCGAGGTTCACCACTTTATAAACAACTGCATGAGTAAATAGTCCAACAGTTTAAAAACAACGTTTCTCAACATGTAATTGCAAGGAATTTAGGGATTTCATCATCTACAGTCCATAATATCATCAAAAGATTCAGAGAATCTGGAGAAATCTCTGCAAGTAAGTGGCAAGGCAGAAAACCAACATTGAATGCCCGTGACCTTCGATCCCTCAGGCGGCACTGCATTAAAAACCGACATCATTCTGTAATGGATATTACCACATGGGCTCAGGAACACTTCAGAAAACCACTGTCAGTGAACACAGTTCGTCGCTCCATCTACAAGTGCAAGTTAAAACTCTGCCATGCAAAGCGAAAGCCATATATCAACAACACCCAGAAACACCGCCGGCTTCTCTGGGCCTGAGCTCATCTGAGATGGACTGACACAAAGTGGAAAAGTGTCCTGTGGTCTGACAAGCCCACATTTCAAATTGTTTTTGGAAATCATGGACGTTGTGTGGCCAAAGAGGAAAAGGACTGTCCGGATTGTTATCAGCGCAAAGTTCAAAAGCCAGCATGTCTGATGGTGTGGGGGTGTGTTAGTGCCCATGGCATGGGTAACTTGCACATCTGTGAAGGCACCATTAATGCTGAAAGGTACATACAGGTTTTGGAGCAACATATGCTGCCATCCAAGCAACGTCTTTTTCAGGGACGTCCTGCTTATTTCAGCAAGACAATGTCAAGCCACATTCTGCATGTGTTACAACAGCGTGGCTTCATAGTAAAAGAGTGCGGGTACTAGACTGGCCTGCCTGCAGTTCAGACCTGTCTCCCATTGAAAATGTGTGGCGCATCATGAAGTGCAAAATACGACAACGGAGACCCCGGACAGTTGAGCACCTGATGTTGTACATCAAGCAAGAATGGGAAAGAATTCCACCTACAAAGCTTCAACAATTAGTGTCCTCAGTCCCAAACGCTTATTGAGTGTTATTAAAAGGAAAGGTGATGTAACACCGTGGTAAACACACCCCTGTCCCAACTTCTTTGGAACGTGTTGCAGGCATCAAATTCGAAATGAGTGAATATTTGTAAAAAACAATAAAGTTTATCCGTTTGAACATTAAATATCTTGTCTTTGTAGTGTATTCAATTGAATATAGGTTGAAAAGGATTTGCAAATCATCGTATTTTACACAACGTCCCAACTTCATTGGAATTGGGGTTGTAATTCATCAATTCTTTATGATTTGTAAGTATTCTTCTGTTTCTATGACATGCTTCTTACAACTATAGTTTTATTGATTTAGTTATAACAATAACAGAAGACATTTTTAAAACAGATAGCTACACCCAGTATGACAAGCTCTCAAAATAACCCTTAGAAAATCACAGCTATGTAAAACCAGCTGCGTCATAGTCAAGGGAAACATGTCCTAACTGCTCTCTACTTTGCCTCTCTGCTTTGAAGGAATATTAGTCATACAGAAACGAAGATAAAGTTGAATATACAGAGATTGCGACAACATTCCAAAGGTCCTCAAACTGTTAAGCTTACCCTACAGTATGACTACTGTAGGTAGAAGCACATAGGAATCTGGAGCAGTGGAAACGTGTTCTTTGGAGCAATTAATCAGATTTCATTGTCTGGTAGTCTGATGGACAAAACCAGGTTTGTTGGATGCCAGGAGAATGCTGCCCACTGGAATGCTTAATGCCAACATTAAAGTTTGGTGGAGGAGGATAAAGGGGTTGAGCTGTTTATCAAGATGTGGACCCCTCAGTTCTAGTGAGGGGTAATATTAATGCCAGAGCTTATGAACACATTTTAGACTAGGGGTCTTTGATTAAAATTCAGTAAGGGCCAGTTAAAGAAAATTTAATCAAGCACAGGCCTGGAACATCATAATGCCTAACTTGCATCATGACTCAGTGCCACATACTGTAAGTAGCCTAGTAGTTCAACATCTTATGCAGTAGCCAACTGAATGTCAAATCAAATAAAGTAAAATTCAGTAATATTTCAAGAACAATTTTCGTCAATTTAATCTTTTTAGAGCACGTCGTGAAAAAATTTGGCTCATTTTCTTCTCTGACTGCTGTTTCTCGCCTCATCCCTCCCTTGTGTGTGCGTCACTCACATAAGTTGCAATGCAGCCTGTAAAGCTCAGATCTGATTGGCTGAGTAGTGTCACGTGTGATATTTATAATGCATGCGATTGGTCTGTGAGTCTCTGGCTGCTAAACTGGTACCCTTATGACTAGAAATGTTACAACGATTCAAATAGAACCACCCAGTGGAAATTAAATAATTCTCCATAGTTTATTGGTTACAGGTTCAAGTCAGCATAGGACAGACAGCATCTGGGTCCGGACTCTGTTAGTGACTTCTGTTTTAGACAATTATATTGGTGGGGGGGGGGGGGGTGCTGGAGCCTATCAGAGCAGTCATCAGGCGGAAGGCAGGGTACACCCTGGACAGGTCGCCAGTCCATCGCAGGGCAGACAGACACAGACACTCACACACTCACACCCAAGGGCAATTTAGCATGTCCAATGAGCCTGACTGCATGTCTTTGGACTGTGGGAGGAAACCCACGCAGGACATGCAAACTCCACACAGAGTGGACCACGGTCACCCGGCCAGAGAATTGAACCATGGTCCGCCTCGCTGTGAGGCGACAGCGCTACCCACCGCACCACCATGCCGCCTAGACAATTATGTGTTTCCAAATTTGTGGCAACAGTTTGAGGAAGATTCTTTAGCATGACTGTGCACCTGTGCATAAAGTGAGGTCCATAAAAGCAAGGTTTACTGAGTTTGATGTATAGGAACTCTTGTGGCCTGCACAGACCCCTGACCTTAACCCTGCAGAACACTTTTGGGATGAATCTGCCAATTAGCTAACTCTGTCATGCTTGTGTGTAGGCTATATTAATGCTTATAGTTTTGGAGTTCGACATCCAAGAGGCATAATTGTGCTGGTCAGGTGTTCCCATAATTTTGTATTTTGTACAGTGAATCTTCATGGCATGGATATATCAATGTTGGGTAGCAGAGTTCATCTAAAATGTTTGAATATTTGATGTGGACAAAGACATTCTGAAGACTTTCTGAAGCGTTGGTGGCTGAAGTAAAAAGCCAATGCTGTGACATGGTGAACACTCAGTGGAAGCAAAATAACTAATCTTTGTGCTGTATCCCTTGTGTTATATCATTCAGACACACAAATACACACATGGACACTAAAATGTGAAAAAGAGTGGCTGAACTTGTTACCCTTCATTCTTTGACTCCCACTGCTACTCTTTTGTGTACATATGACATAATGATTACAGGTTTCCAGGAGTGTCAAAGCTACTCTGTGCCTTTATAATAACAATAATAAAACTATGATTTCATAGATGAAATATCTTTTTATATTTTGAAAGTGTCAGCCTTTTTGTTAGAGCTATTATCATGTCAATATTTCATTTTATGGAAAACAGCCAAAAAAAGTGTTGCCATTTTACTGTGAGAATTTCCAAAAAACTGGGATGCTGTACAAAATATAAACAAAAACAAAAAGCAATGATGTGTAATGGATTTCAGAAGTGAAGATGAGAAGAGGTTCACCACTCTGTAAAAGACTGCATGAGTAAATAGTGCAACAATTAAAAAATACCATCAAGACCAAAACACAGTATTTGCTGGTTGTGTTCTTTGGGCCCTCAGGTAGCACAGCATTAAAAACAGACATGATTCTGTAATGGAAATGACTCCATGGGCTCAAAACCACTTCTAAAAACCACTGTCTGACAGTTTGTCGCTGCATCCACAAATGCTAATTAAAACTCTAAAACGCAAAGAGGAAACCACATATAAACAGGATCCATGAATGCTGCCACCTTCTCTGGGTCTGAGCTTATTTAAAATAGACTGAGACAAAGTGGAAAACTGGTCCAACAGATCGACATTTGAATTTTTTTTGCAAATCATGGACACGGTGTCCTCCAGACTAAAGACTTCAGCTTGTTCTCAGTGCACAGTTCAAACGCCAGTATTCAAGATGGTATGGGGTGCATTTGTGTGCATGGCATGGGTGATGTGCACATCTATGAAGGCATTATTAATGCTGAATGATATATACATGTTTTGGCAACATATGCTGCCACCCAGACAATGGCTTTTTCAGGGAAGGCCTTGCTTATATCAGCAAGGCAATGTTAAGCCACATTCTGTATATATATTACAACAGCACTGCTCTGTATTAAAAGAGTACGCATGCAAAACTGACCTGCCTGCAGTTCAAACCTGTCACCACTGAAAACATCTGGCACATTATGACATGAAAATGCAACCTTGAATTGCTGAAATTCTATATAAATCCTATAAATAATCCTATAAAACAAGACTACAAAACTACAGTAATTGATCTCCTCACTTCCCAAATGCTTACAGAGTTTGTTAAAAGAAGAAATGATGAAACGCAGTGGTAAACATTCCCCCTTCCAACATGTGGTCATGTTGTTGGCATAAAATTCAAAATGGGCACAGATTTTAAAAACTATAAAATTTCTCAATTTTAATACTTGATATGTTGTCTTTGTAGTACTGTCCTTTAAAAATATGGTTCATTTGCATATCATTGCATGCTATCTGTATTTACATTCTGCACAGCGTCTCTACTTTTTGGAAATGGGCTTGTATTTCAGAGCATTTTAAAGATTGTCTAAGCAACTAAGGAACACTATCAAAGAGCTGACTCATCTTCAAATGTTGAATCAAAATTGTAAAAAATATTATTTCATATGCCAGTATGATTCTTAAGCTACAAATTACAAAACAGTACAAAAATAATGTCTTTATTTCATTACATTTGTCCAATGAAAAACCCTCCACATGGTAACAAAACAATTGCTTTTATTCAGGTCAAATAAGCACTCTGAGTAAACAAATGTTTCATTCACAGTATTTTATTCAGATGAAAAAAGCAGTTAAATAGTTTTTCATCGTGTGAAGTAGTGTATACAGTGTACATTCACTTTATATTAATAGCAAAATTTAAAACAAGCATACAAACAATTTCATAAAAAATATGATTACATATTTTAAAAAATATTATTTTATTATTGTTATTATTATTAGTAGTAGTAGTAGTAGTAGTAGTATTTAAAATGGGAGAGAAAAAAGATTCACCATAAAGAGTTAAAGGTTTTCACAGGGGAAAAAAAAACAAACCCAGGGATGCGCTAAAGATAGACATGCATATTCTGTTATATTCTGGCTTTGTTTCTGGAGATTTGATGTCAAAACTAAACATCAATCAATGACAAGATTGCTGCTCTACAAGATAGGCTGCATTCCTGGGTGCGTCACCTCCCACTGTATCCTGTACATAGCATGTGTAGAACTCTGTATCTCCACAACATATTCAAAAACTGAGCCGTTTCAGAGTCTGAAGTGGACTGCTGAGTTTTGTCTTCAGAGAACTTGGTTTCAGAGAAGCTTTCAGTCACTTGCAACACAGACAATGGTGCAGCCATTTTTATCTCCATGTTCCACCTCTTACATTTTTAGAATTTCATCAAGGATCTTTTCACACTGCTTCTCTACTAAAATAGAAGATAACACAAAAAATATTACCATTGATTTTTTTTATTTTTTTTTATTTTACTATTTCACATTTTACTAGTGTGACCCTTCGAATTATCTGCAGTCCAGGCTAAAGCCCAGATGCTCACACGCTAGATGTTGCTTTGACTGGCTCTGTGATTGTTACCATCTTGCTCAAATGCAGGTTTTAAAATAATAACTTTGGCATCTCTGGACACTGGGCAGCTCTATGAATAAATCAATGAGCAGCAAACTAACAAAAGCAAAGAAAAACTACAATTCCCCACAAGAGTGAGAGGCCACAATCAGTTGAAACCATTGACTGTATGAATGATATTCGACATATACAGTTATTAGTTGAAATGTGCATCCAGCTTTGCTCTCACTAAACATCAATGATGAAAACTGGAAACTGCATTTTAAAAACACATGATATTCATATTCATCCTTTGTAACGCACTGGCACAGTTACTGACTTGCCTTTCATTGCTCTAAATGTAATTATGTGTGCCATAGCTATTGCAACATTATCAATTATTTTCTCTTGAGGCAGTGTCATGAAATTATCAATATTCAGATCAACAGTTGCACCCAGGTATAGCTGGACATAGATGACAGCTCTTTATTCCACCTCCCCATCTCTGACAGTAGCACACAGAACATAATCTCAGGCTCATACCACATACCATGACACATTCTGTCCACATAGGTAAGTAATTAACGTCACAGACTACATAGACAAGTATGTTTTTAGAACCATAGAGATTTTTCTCACAACATTATTAACATATCAAATGCATACAGACCATGGTTTTCCATCCATAATGTTACATAATGAATATACCTAACTGATACCAGTGCCACACTTTGGGTACAATATGGGAGCAGTTAATGGCCCATGTCTTACCAGAAACCTGTCCATTTTTCTAGCTATGATTGACCTGCACAGAAACATGACCCTGCTTCATGACATTAAAGGTAACTCATTTGGCAGGTGAGGAATGGTCATTAATTGTCATTGCTTGCCAAGTACCATGTTTTAGATATGGCCAAAGCACATTTAACAAACTGAAACAATTAAAATAACTTTTAATAAAGAGACAAAAGTTCTGATATTTTTCTGCCTTCAGCTTGGGGACTGCTGTATTATAGTATTGAAGCCTCAGCAGTAACAGCAACATCACTGACAATAAATACAAACACGGTTCTCTACAAAGGTCAAAATCTCTGCCTGTGAAGTACACAGCTCAGGTTAGAGACCTGAGAAACTTTTTCCTTAGGGCAATGCTATGATTCATAAAACTATCTGTGATAATCTCCGAGAGATTAAACACACCCATGAATAGGCATCTGCTTGGTGGCACTCAAAACTGTAGACTAAAACCAAATGCTTAGGCAATCTGAGCATAAAGTGCATTATTTGAGGTGTATTATTTGAGTGTCCACTAAAGGTAAAAATACAACTGCATTTCCAAAACAGTTGGGACACTGTGTAGAATGTAAATAAAAATAGAATAGAAAAGTATGCAAATCATGTAAACCAAATACTACAAAGACAACATATCAAATATGTTGAAACTGAGAAATTTGATTCTCTTTAAAAAAATATATATACTAATTTTGAATTTGATTCCAACAGTACGTTCCAAAAAAAGTTGGTACGGGGGCATCACGGTGTTTCATCACCTTCATTTCAGCTGCTCAACAGTTCGGCTGCCCATTAGTAACAGGTCTGGATTGCAGGCAGGCCAGTTTCACATCTTTTAATATAGAGGTATTGTCTTGTAATACATGCAGAATGTGGTTTGGCATCATTTTGCTTAAATAAGCAAGGCCGTCCCTGGAAATGACTCAGTCTCGATGGCAGCATATGTTGCCAAAACATGTATATACTATTTAGCATTAATGGTGCCTTCACAGTGATGGACACCCATGTCTTCCACGTTCCAGCGTCTTTACAGTTGTGGAAAAACACTTAATGTGAAGCTATAAAGTGACTGATAGGCCTGTTTCCTTTCTCTTTAGAAGACAACAGGAGCCATAGGAGACGTTTTAATATTGAACTAAAAGATGAAAACAAACCAATTAATGATGGAAAATAACTGTCCACTAAACTTTCTGAATCATGTCATTTCTCTGCTCTGCCTGGGCTCACCGGTTTTATTTTAGTCTAATTTTGTCTGTCTTGCGATGTCAGAGTAATAAGCCACAAACGTCTTTGTGCTACCATGATTTTAAATGCTGCAAAGCAGGGTGCAATCCCTGTAATACAACCTTGAGTGGCTTTTACAAAATGGAGATCTTTGGCATCTTATTGCACAGTATTTTTGTGTGATGAGTCAAAGATCTAAGTGTTTTATAATGACTTCCAACATGTTTCAGCCTGCCAACTATGCAAAACCAAAAACTATCTATCCTGTACATAACTAAGGGACATATTCACCATGAGTTCAAAAGCATACCAGTCAGGATAGGCTGAGTGAAATTAAACAAAAAATGTACATTATGTTTACATGTTAAACTTTGAACCAGAGACAGAGAAGAATAAAAAAAAATATTTTCCCCCTAGACCGCTGGGATAGGTCCCCGGCACCCCGTCGTGACCCCAAGGGAGAAGCGGCTTAGAAAGTGTGTGTGTGTGTTTTCCCCCTATCTGGGAACACTACACTGGTCATTATAAAAGCCATGCCTGTGTTTCTCTGCAAGGAAGTTCTTAGTAGATAACTCACAAAATCTGTCCCATGGTGCCTCGACAAAAACTGAGAAGAATTTCAGCCTGTGAGATATCAATTCCATAAGTCAGGTGTGCTCAGTACTTGTCCTAAAGATCCACCGCCCTGGAGATTTCAGATTCAACACACCTGGCTCTGGTACTCAGGTGCTCCAGAAGCCCTTCGTTACCTGGACCAGGTGTGTTAATCCAGGACCACCCCTAATTTAAGACCTAATGAGATAATGAGAGACATTTTCTTATTAAAAAAAATCTTTACTAACACAAAAAGAGCAATGGAAGCACCTGCTTCATTTTGTACATATATTTTACTGAAATACACTACTGTACAAAAGTCATAGACCATTCTTTAATTTCCACCCAAGCCAGCTTTAAGTACAAGTTATTCATTTTCAGCATCAGGAAAAAACTGAAAACACATATTAATAGAAAAATACACAAATATTCTCATTTTTCTGTACTCAATGTGGCCACTCTTTGCATTTATTACAGCTTGCATTGTTTTCAGGAGACCTGCTTTCAGTTGTTAAAGAAATCTTCAAAGAAATCTATTCTTTGACTTCGCCAAAGTCAAGTCTTAGAATTAGTTTGCTTTTTTTTTTACTTGCCACACTCCAAGTAATTCCAATTACAAACTTGGACTCTTAAGCCCATTAAACATTTCTCAATGTTTTACATATCAGGTGTCCAGTTTCAGTATGCTATTGCAAATAATCTATTTGGTGTTTTCTTTTTCTCAGTAAAGGCTTCTTGATCCTTTTGGACTCATAGTGTTGAGCCAAGGAAGAACAGAAACACCTGTGGATTTTTTCATTTCTGAGGCAAACTCTCGACTTTCTTCTTTACTCTGAATTAAAAAGTATCTTTATAGTACCAAAAAGGCTCTATGGCTGTAATACTGGAACACTTGTAGGTACAGCATTGAAGCATTCTTTAAAGAATCGAGTACAACAGGTTTTCCATCATAGCAGAACCAATTATACATGCAAAGAACCATTTATGCATTCAAATGGTTCTTGAGTTCAACAACCTGTTTTCTAAAAAAGCAGGGACGCTGTGCATGTAAATAAAAACAGAATGCAATAAAGTGCAAATCATTTAAAACCTACATTAATTGAAAATAGAACAAAGACAACATAACAAATGCTGAAACTGAGAAACTGAACCTGGACACCAATTGCTGTATTTTTAAAAGTGAAGTGTTTTCTCATTCTTCCTTCATACCAGATTTCAAACGCTCAAGAGTTCAGGGTCTCCTTTGCCGTGTTATTTGTTTCATAATATGCCAAATGTTTTCAGTGTGTGACAGGTCTGGACTGAACCAAGCCATGCGCCCTGGCTTTTGAGTTGTAAGATGATAACATGCTGGATGGTCTCTATTCTTTAAACCTTGATTTCGAAGAAGAATTTCAAATGTTGATTCATCTGAGACTTTTCCACTTCGTCTCAGTCCATTTTAAATGACCTCAACCCAGAGGACGTGGTGACGTCTCTGGGTCCTGTTTATATATAGTTTCTTCTTTGCCTGCTAGAGTTTTAATTTGCATTTGTGGATGCAGTGACGAACTGCGCCAGGGGTTTTCTGAAGTGTTCCTGAGCTCATACAATGATTATCACTACAGAATCACGTATGTTTGTAATGCAGTGCCGCTTGAGGGCCCAAAATCACAGCCATTCGATATTGTTTTTTCCCCCTGGTTTAAAGATTATGCACTGTAGATGACGCAAAGTTCTGTGCTATTTTATGTTGCGAAACGTTATTCTTGAATTGTTGAATTCTTTGTCCAGGCAGTCTTTCAGAGTAGCGAACCTCGCCATCTTTACTTCTGAAAGACTCAGCCTCTCTGAGATGCTCTTTTATACCCATGACCTGTTATTAATTAACCTAATTATTTGTCAGATGTTCCACCAGGTGATTTTTTTTTTTGCATTTCACAACTTTATCAGTCTTTTGTTGTTGAAATACATTGCTGACATCATTTCAAAATGGACATATATTGAAACAAAACAATAAAACTTCTCAGTTTTTTAGTGATATGTTGTGTTTGGACTATTTTCATCTAAATATGGGTTTTTAAAATTGCACGTCATTTCATTCCTCTTTTATTCACATTTTGCATAGCACCCCGACTTTCCTGGAAGGCTGTATATATAACCAATGACCTTACTAAAGCACCTTTAAAGAACCATTTATCTATCAAAGATGATCATCTTCAGTGCTGCTTATCTATTGGTGATAGTTTTGCTGGTCTACCAGGTTGTTAAGATCCTAAACCACACTGTGAATTCCAGTTTTGGAAACTCTTGTTGTTATACTTCACTTTCCTTGACTTTCCCTTTTCTTATAAAAGCAGATTACCTTATATCAAATCTTGACCAAAACAAACCCTAATTTGTACTTTTTTGACTGGAAATTAAATGGGAGAGTGATTTCTTCCTTCACACTACTGTACATTCAGTTACTGGTTTATAAAGTACAACTAAAAACAAGAATGCAGCAGAAACAATTGTATGTCATTAAATGAAGACAGTAAGTACTGATGGATGTCCTGCATGCTACTAGTAGTTATGTTGGAGAGATTAAAAATATCTTACAGATATTAAGTCCAGACCATTTTTAAAATTTGCCTTTAGGGTTACTTCTCTGACCTTTAAAGAACTCAGTAAGACTAGAATGGGAGGCATACTTTATGACTCAGCTTGTAATTAGCTTAACAAAATATGATTGTGCAAAGCTTGACATGACACCTTTTCAGGTGTCAGGATGATAAAAATATGCTGAGAATTGGTGAGATGTACAGAGACTATTATCCTGAACAGGATGGCTCAGTGAGCTGAGAACGATATTCCCATTATAACAAGGTCATTAGCAGAAAATGACATGGGTTATCACAAACGTATAGCAACCATTTAGCTTGCAATAATGTTAACTTCCTACAACAGCTAGTGGAGAACAGCATGGAGGAACAGAGACATGAAACTTGTTTATGAACACAGATCAAACAGATCTTTTGATGTTAGTCTTAAAATGAAAGTACAGAAGTGTTTTCGTGGAAGGGTGTGATCATGTGAACAAGGAATCCAACTGAATGGCAAATGAATGACTCAACTCCAATGATTAAGAATTAAAAACAGGTTTTGGGAATATGGCAAATAATAATACTTTAGTGCTGAGCTGTAGGAGATCCTGGGAGTTTGCAGTAAGCCTGCCTCAGCTAAGCAAAAACGTCTGCTTCTATAGGTCAGTAAGAAATGCTGACGTGAGGCCATAAACGGGCAATTCCACCAGTTTTTCTACATTTCTGCAGAACTGATGGAAATATCTGGTTCAGGTTAAACTTACCCAAGTCGAACTGTTCGCAGTGGTAGTGACTAAAGTGTTTAATGCCTTTAAATCTACTTCACAGAAAGATAAAATTTTGGGATTAACCATATTTTTTAAACCATTATTAGAGGAGAGGTACATGTAAGGAAAAAAAAAAAGGGACCAAGAGAAAAAAAAATCTCCCCAATTTTCAACATTACATATAAAACTCAGAAGACACATCAGCAAAGAATTATTGTACTTGTGTAGATATTGCAGCCTCTGATTCCTATTACTGCCACCGCAATGGAATTCCCATTGGTAAGTACAATTAACCATTTTCTCATCAAAATACTCTGAATGACTCTGAATTTATTTACATGTCAGCGATTGAGTGATGTGCACATGTTGGAAAATTGGTCAGATTACTCCTTTTAAGGGATTTAATGTCATAAACAAGCCCCCAATGTGTATTTTATCTGCGATTCTACCAAAGTTACTGTGTGCAGTATGATTAATAGACTGTGAATTAAAATCTGTGGCGGCATCGTTAAATCTGGTTGCACCTGATTCTGTGTGTTTAGGTAAAAAGGTGTAGAAAACTGTTTTGAGAAGTTGTGACGTGAATAAAACTGTCGGTATGTTACAAAATCTTGGTACAGAGACATCCTAACAAAGAAAAAAAGGCTGAGCTTAAGCCTTTAAAGAGAGAGAAAGAGAGAGAGAGAGAGAGAGAGAGAGAGAGAGAGAGAGAGAGAGAGAGAGAGAGAGAGAGAGAGAGAGAGCGAGAGAGAGAGAGAGCGAGAGAGAGTGAGAGAGCATTATGTTCACTGCAGATGTGATGTCATATGTCACACAAACACAAATACACACCCAGGCTACTTAGAGAAGGGTGGGTGGTATTGTAACAAATTATTTCACATAACCTGTTCGCCAAGTGTCACACCTCCTATATAATACCAGTAGTCAGAAAGCACTGAATCTTTAACAGAGGGTCGTGTGCATGAAACATGGGCATTTTGCTTTACCCTTTTGCTGAGATACAAAGGACTTTATTTCTAAGATCATAAGAATCTTTATTTTTGGAGTTATTTATTTACTTACACAGAGGGTAAGTACATGCTGCCTTAGTTAATGGTTATTTTGCAATACAGAAATGATAGAAATGAATATTTTATTGCACAAATATTTGTATTAAATACAAATAAAAAACAATAATATAAATAACATAAATAAAATGCAGATTTTCATGAATTACACTTAAGTGAATTATGCTTAATTCAATACAATTACTCGATTACAAGTAGAACCATTATATTATTCTATCCTGTTATATGATATTCAATCTGCTACCGAGTTAAACTGGTTTAGATGTAGATAAAATTAATATTAGAGTAATATTAACATTACAGCATTTTATTGTTACAGGATAATATAATGGTATTGTTTAAGAAACAGAATAATTCAGTCATCATGAAGCCATCAAGAGACAATAATGAGCATTTTAACTTCTATTTACGACAAGTTGTACCTCAAAAAGGCTAAAACATGATAGCATGATGACAAACAAAACAAAGAAATGAAAACAGCAGAGGGCACCAGGTCTATTCCAACATGCAAGCAGAAAGCAATCAAAACAAATTCAAACACATTATTATTCATAAGTTAGGAATCGCTTGCCATATTAACAACTTATGTGATTTAAATACAATGATAATGTTTAAATGTGGATTTAAATACTACAAACTATTCATGTTTTATTCAATATTTAATGAATTCTGGTAACAAAGTTATTAAATTCTAAATACTGAACTGTAATCGTCTATGCTTATTTATTTGTTGATTTATTTTGGTTATCTGCCTTCAGACTTGAACTGTACTTCTGAAATTATGGCAATTACTTTTTAATATTCAAATATTCAACATTGATTTTCTCATTTTAAAATCAGCTGTGGTTCTAGTGATCATTCTATACACAGCTAAAGTATGTATATAAAGATCCATAGTTTTATATACACTTCTTAAGTAGTACGGTTTCACAATTTAGCTTTTAACACTGTTAATGACATTATAATTAAAAGGAAACCATTAAAAGAAAACAGGCCTGGTCACTGACTTCTCTGTGGACTCCACTCATTTCATTGATCTATTCTCATCCTTTAGGAGCACATTGGATTTTGAATAATATCTAAGTACTTTACTTCTTTAATTACAGCTTTTGAAAAGGTTATGCATGTAATCACAATGTATTGTTTATTTGTGTTTACTGTGATGTGACTTTGTTGTTTTTTTTTAACCAACAAATGCTCAGGGTCCAGATGAATGAATGCTTTACATATGACTGTATCAGATGATTTAGGCTATACTGGTGTGTGTGTGTGTGTGTGTGTGTGTGTGTGTGTGTGTGTGTGTGTGTGTGTGTGTGTGTGTGTGTGTCTTCGCTTGTTTTGCTATCCTTGTGAGGAATACATGTTGCTGATCCTCACTTGGGCACCTGTTGTAATTTTTTGGGGGGTGGCTAAAAAAGCAGACACATTGTGTTCTCAGATAATGAGGTTAATGTGTGTTAATGTGTGTGTGTGTGTGTGTGTGCGCGCATTTTCCCCACTAGACTGTTCTGTGTTTAGAATTTGATTTCTGATGTGTTTGTGAGATATTTTTGTCCAATACAATTATGACAGAAACTGCCAAATAAATATCTTTGCATGCATAACCAAACACTTGGTATTTGCACTATACTTTCCATTTTGAAATCTTTGAAGAACTGAAGGTCACTTCTCAGTCTGTACTAGCATACCATGTATTGTAAGGAACACTACTTCTGTTTCAATGAAACGGTACATGGGGGGCATGCAACAATCCAAATATTATATCTACAGATTATGCAGATAGATATTTACCATAATTACAAAATTTAAGACTCAAGTTACACTGATTATTCCTTTTCCCTCATAGGCACCAAACTAAAAAACACAAAATGAAAAAAACATGGATTATAGCACTGGTGTGCTTAACAGGTAAAAACTACTTAAACCTTATTCATAATTTAATAATTCATTATTGGTGTGCTATAATAAATTATTAACATATAATGTAAATATTCGTTTTTAACATACAACTGAAATACTTCACAGTGACCAGGTCGAGTGCGCAGTCAACTGACATAAACAGCACTCCAGACACCACAGAACTCTTAAATACAACAAGCACAACAGTTCATGAAACTGAAAACAGCACATCTGTAGGTACAGAAGAACTTTCTACAACAACTGAACAAACACATACCACAGATTTTCCAGCAACTGATCAGTCAGATGTCAAAGGTTTAAGCACAAACACACAGTCAATACCCATCAGCACAGGACAAACACTAAGCAGCAACAATCAGCAAAACCAGCAAGCATCTATACTTCCAGTAGCTGACTATCTTACAAGCTCTTCAACAAATAAAGCTGAATCACGAGCAATGCAGGAAACAGCCACTGTAGAATTTGTGAATGGCACAGAAGATTCAATTACAGACCAACTAATAGCAATTATAAATAAAAGTAATTCAACAGATGTGCCAATAACAACTGAGCAACAATCTACATACACTCCAGGAATAAATCTTGGGATGATTACAAATGAATTCTCAGTAATCTCCAGTGACGTTCCACCACCAAGTACAGAAAATATAACAAGTTCTCTTGATGTACAAGCAACAACTGTGGAACAACCAATTTCAGTTCTTAAAACAAATCCAGCTGAACTGCTTACAAATCCTGTGACAACAGCTGAAACCCCAGCATTACCCTCCACATCTACAAATTCATTTGAGACCACAGAAACTGATGTATTCACAGGAACTTCACTGCTAAGCACCTCTGACATGACATCAAATCCAGAACAATTAGCAACTCATCTTACAACCATCTCAAGTGATGACGCTACAACACATGATCAACAGTCAACAGTACCTCTAGCAACAAGTGCACCTGAAATCCTCTCAACTTCAGAACCTAATACTCCTGAATCAATAGCTTCACCAACAAAACTTTTTGAGACCATGTTGCAAGACACTTCCACAGAAACATCTGAGATAAGCACCACTGACATCCCAACATCAATCCCAGACCATGAGTCTCAAACAACACTCATACCAACCCCATCATTTGAGACTACCTTGCTGGAAACAGCTACTACAAATTCAGCAATAATCACCAGTGAAGTTCGACCACCAGCCAAAGAACAAGTAACAACGAGCTCAACTGATGCCCAAACAACAACTGAGGAACAATTCATTTCAACTCCTGGTATAAATGCAGCTGAACTGCTTACAAATCCTGTGACAACAGCTGAAACCCCAGCATTACCCTCCACATCTACAAATTCATTTGAGACCACAGAAACTGATGTATTCACAGGAACTTCACTGCTAAGCACCTCTGACATGACATCAAATCCAGAACAATTAGCAACTCATCTTACAACCATCTCAAGTGATGACGCTACAACACATGATCAACAGTCAACAGTACCTCTAGCAACAAGTGCACCTGAAATCCTCTCAACTTCAGAACCTAATACTCCTGAATCAATAGCTTCACCAACAAAACTTTTTGAGACCATGTTGCAAGACACTTCCACAGAAACATCTGAGATAAGCACCACTGACATCCCAACATCAATCCCAGACCATGAGTCTCAAACAACACTCATACCAACCCCATCATTTGAGACTACCTTGCTGGAAACAGCTACTACAAATTCAGCAATAATCACCAGTGAAGTTCGACCACCAGCCAAAGAACAAGTAACAACGAGCTCAACTGATGCCCAAACAACAACTGAGGAACAATTCATTTCAACTCCTGGTATAAATGCAGCTGAACTGCTTACAAGTCCTGTGACAACAACTGAAACCCCAACCACACCCTCCACATCTACACATCCATTTGAGACTACAGAAGAGTGGGCAACCACAGGAAGTTCAGTGATAGGCACCACTGTCATTCTATCATCAAACACTGAACAACTGTCAACTCGCTTTACAACCATCTCAACTGACGGTCCTACAACACCAATTCCAGGACAATTAGTAACAACCTTAGTTGTCCCAGCAACAGCTGAAGAACAGTCAATAACTACTGCTAGAACCAGTCCAGATGAATTCCTTACAAGTCCTGTGACAACTACCACTCAAACTCCCTCAACACCTACATATCTGTTTGAGACTACACTAGAGCAAAGAACTGAAGTGCAGAAAACCAGCACTGTAGAATCAGTAGTAAGCACCACTGAAGTTCCAGCTTTAACCACGCAAGTAGTATCGAGTCTGTATACAACCGCAGCTGATGTCCCCACAACTCGTGAAGACTCAACTTCACCTACTACAAGCACAGCTGAATTCCTCCAAAATTCTGAACCAATTACAACTGAATCTCCATCAACAACACTTGCAAAACAATTTGAGACTACAGTGCATGAAAGCAGCCCTGCAGTAGGGGTGTCAGTAGGGGACACAGAAATACAAACATCAATTACAGAAACAGTAACTACAATGACTACATCAACTACCACAGCAAATACTGGGCAGGTGACGGAAAATGAAGGCAAACTTTATCTGCGCCTCAAACTGATGCGTGATTTTGTTGAAGAATATAATAATCAGAGCTCAACAGAATATCAGACATTAGCAAACAGCTTGAAAGCAGAGGTAATGCAACATTATCTAAAATTCTTTTCTTTCAAGTTTTTTTTATCCAAATGTGACTATTTAATCTTTCCATGACTAAAAGTTCATGTTTACTGTGTATTCAGTCTTTTTTACTGACAGATCATAATTTTTGTCATTGTTTCAGATGACTAGAGCGTACCAACTAAAAAATCCGCAAAGCTTCCGAAATTGTGAGATCATCAGCTTTTGGTAAGTACCAGAGCTACAAGATATGGCCAGTCAGTATCTTGCGGCATGAGGTTTTTAACCTCTCCTTTAAACAAATAGCAAAAATTGTAAAATGGCAAAATCATGCACTGTTGTGCAAAGTGTTGCATGAAATGAAAATAATGAAAATAATGAAATATTACAGGGAGATTCACTTGAAAGTGGCCCTGAATATTCTGGTGTTAGGATGAAGCAATCTGAACCAAAAAAAAACAAAAACAACCCACTTTGACATATGTGTGATCGATTGCACTGCATGCGATACTGGAAGTGATCTCCGCTTTATGCCAGACACATGAAGGGGTAACGGGGGTATGCACCCGGAAGTTGCAAACGGAGGTTAAATGTTGCAACGGCTGCCTGGCGCCTACTTCATTGCTTGTTCAAAGCACCATATACTGAGGAGCTTGTTGCATGTTGTTTCATTCAGATTGCTTCGTCCTAGAGAAATATGGAATATTTTTGGCCTCTTTCGAGTGAATCTCCCTGTACTAACATCACTACTGCAAACATATTTTATCGTTCTTTGCAATTCTGGAAAGTCTTTCTGCAGTAGGGGTTAGTACTACAATTATTACACATACAAGTAGTATTACAATTACTAAATTGCAGTAGGAACAGTAATGTTATCTTCAAATTTTATTTTAATTTATTTCTAATTCCTAGGCGTGGCTCTGTAGGAGTGGATGTTGAGGTGACTTTTCAAAACCAGACGGCAGTGCCAAGCATAACAGATGCAGTGACATTGTTGCAGGAAGCTTTGAACACATCCAACACCTTAGACATCATCCCAACCAGTATTGTTGGTGGTGAGTAGAGCTTTTTTCAGTTTGAGACTTGTGTATATTTTGTTTTCCTAATAGCACAAAACCCATAAAGAGAATTAAATTCATTAAGTTAGTCATGGCAATTGTAGATATATGTATACATTCTGACAAAATTATACATAATTTACACAAAAATTAGCTATTTGAAGATACTGTAAAATTTCATGCTATATTATTGAGTAACATTTACTTTTAATCCCAGCAACAAGGCTAAGCGAATTGGTCACAACAAATAGAACAGAAACCCCAAACACATCATTTGAGACCACAATACAAGCAGCAACTGCTGAAGAAGCTGGGATGAGCACCACTGATGCTCCAACATCAACCACAAATCCTGTTGAGGGACCAACAACATTTGAGCAGCAATCAACTTCACTACAAACAACCACAACAGCAGAAACCACTGAAATTTTAAAAGCAACTACAGAACAAATGACAACTCTTCCTACGACAACTTTAAGTGAGGTCGCTACAACAAATGCGAAACTATCAACTTTACTCGCCACAAGTGAATTCCACACAAGTGTAGAACCAACCACAATTGAATCCACAACATCGGCAATGGCACTTGAGAAAGCTTTGGAAACAACCACTGTAAATTCAGCAGTAAGTGTCACTGAAGCTCCAACATCAACCACGGAACAAGTGACAACTTTGCATGCAGCCACATCAAGTGAGGTCACAACAACAAATGAGCAAGAATCAACAACAGTAACCACTGCTGAACTTCGAACATCAACTGCAGAACAAATAACACCTCTGTATACAACCACTTCAAGTGAGGTCACAACGACAAATGAGCAACAATCGACAGCAATAAGTGCTGATGAAGTTCCAACATCCACCACAGAACAAGTAACACCTCTGTATACAACCACATCAACTGAGGTCACAACAACAAATGAGCAAGAATCAACAACAGTAACAACTGCTGAACTTCCAACATCAACTACAGTACCAGTGACAACTCTGTATACAACCACATCAACTGAGGTCACAACCACAAATGAACAACAGTCAAAAGTGCTTACAACAATAACTACAACAGAATACACAACATCAGCAAAACCACTTGAGACAACTATGGAAACAACTACTGTAGAATCAGCGATGAGTAACACTGAAGTTCCAGCATCAACAACAGAACAAGAAACAAATCTGTACACAACCACTTCAAGTGAGGTCACAACCATAAATGAGCAACAATCGACAGCAATAAGTGCTGATGAAGTTCTAACATCAACTACAGAACAAGTAACACCTCTGTATACAACCACATCAACTGAGGTCACAACAACAAATGAGCAAGAATCAACAAGAGTAACCACTGCTGAACCTCCAACATCAACTACAGAACAAGTAAGAACGCTGTATACAACCACATCGACTGAAGTCACGACCACAAATGAGCAACAAGCAACAGCAATAAGCACTGATGAAGTTTTACCATCAACTACAGAACCAGTGACAACTCTGCATGCAGCTGCATCAAGTGAGGTCACAACAACAAACGAGCAAGAATCAACAGCAGTAACAACCACTGAAGTTCCAACATCAACCACTGGAACAGTGACAACTGCACCACCAACTACTGAGCAAACAACAATCACAACTACAACAGCAAATATTGGACCTTCAACAGAAAATGAAGGCTACCTCTACCTACGCTTCAAGCTCCTTCGCAGTTTTATTGACGCATATAATTATCCAAATACGGCTGAATATCAGGCACTGGAAAGCAGTGTGATAGCTGAGGTAGGGCAACACTATCCAAAATTATTTAGTATTAAATGTTTACTTTTAGACAAATGCTGTTTTTCATTTAATTTCAAACCTGACAATTCACATTTCACTGTTACTGAAAGCTAATGACTTTATATGGGGTATTTTTACCGTTTCAGTTGACTACACCATTCAAACGAAAATATTCACAAACCTTCCGACGATGTGGGATCATCAGCTTGTGGTGAATAGGATTAATATACTGTTTTAAGGATATTTCTCACAACTCAGGATGCCTTGTTGACTGTTGCAGTAAGAGTTATACATATTATTACAATACTAATAATAATGTCATGCTGACAATTGTCTCCAAACTCTGGCACCTATTAGGCCTGGATCTGTGAGAGTGGATGCTGAGGTTGTTTTTCAAAACCAGACAGTGGTGCCCACACCAGCAGATGCTATAGCTACACTACAGGAAGCTTTCAACACATCAAACATCTTAAACATTAGTCTATCCAGTATTGATGCCGGTAAGTTTCCTTGACCTAATTTCTTTACTCTGAACTCTGTACATGGTCTTTTTTCTTCTAAATACACCTCCATTTAAAAAAGGACACCAAACAAGTGGAATTCTTTTTCATAATAGATATTTAAAAAACCTAAATATGTTAAATGTTTATGTGCATGTACATCAAAACGGTTTTTAAAACATAAATTAGAAGCTTTTCTTATGTTTCATTCTTTGCAATCCGTCTCATTCACTTTCACTTTCAGCAACAAACCAAAGTGAATTGGTCACAGATTCTCCAGTGAATACAACTGAATCTCTCACCACATTTACACCAACATCATTTGAGATTACATTACTGGAAACAACCACAAATGAGCAACAGTCAACAGCAGTAACCACTGATGAAGTTCCAACATCAACTACAGTCCCAGTCACAACTCTGTACACAACCACATCAACTGAGGTCACAACCACCAATGAGCAACAATCGACAGCAAAAAGTGCTGATGAAGTTCTACCATCAACTACAGAATCAGTGACAACTTTGCATGCAGCCACATCAAGTGAGGTCACAACCACAAATGAGCAAGAATCAACAGCAGTGACCACTGCTGAAGTTCCAACATCGACTACAGAACAAGTAAGACCTCTGTATACAACCACATCAACTGAGATCACAACGACAAATGAGCAAGAGTCAACTGCAGTAACCACTGCTGAACTTCCAACATCAACTACAGTACCAGTGACAACTCTGTATAAAACCACATCAACTGAGGTCACAACCACAAATGAACAACAGTCAACAGTGCTTACAACAATAACTACAACAGAATCCACAACATCAGCAAAACCACTTGAGACAACTATGGAAACAACCACTGTAGAATCAGCGATGAGTAACACTGAAGTTCCAGCATCAACAACAGAACAAGAAACAAATCTGTACACAACCACTTCAAGTGAGGTCACAACCATAAATGAGCAACAATCGACAGCAATAAGTGCTGATGAAGTTCTAACATCAACTACAGAACAAGTAACACCTCTGTATACAACCACATCAACTGAGGTCACAACAACAAATGAGCAAGAATCAACAAGAGTAACCACTGCTGAACCTCCAACATCAACTACAGAACAAGTAAGAACGCTGTATACAACCACATCAACTGAAGTCACGACCACAAATGAGCAACAAGCAACAGCAATAAGCACTGATGAAGTTTTACCATCAACTACAGAACCAGTGACAACTCTGCATGCAGCTGCATCAAGTGAGGTCACAACAACAAACGAGCAAGAATCAACAGCAGTAACAACCACTGAAGTTCCAACATCAACCACTGGAACAGTGACAACTGCACCACCAACTACTGAGCAAACAACAATCACAACTACAACAGCAAATATTGGACCTTCAACAGAAAATGAAGGCTACCTCTACCTACGCTTCAAGCTCCGTCGCAGTTTTATTGACGCATATAATTATCCAAATACGGCTGAATATCAGGCACTGGAAAGCAGTGTGATAGCTGAGGTAGGGCAACACTATCCAAAATTATTTAGTATTAAATGTTTACTTTTAGACAAATGCTGTTTTTCATTTAATTTCAAACCTGACAATTCACATTTCACTGTTACTGAAAGCTAATGACTTTATATGGGGTATTTGTACCGTTTCAGTTGACTACACCATTCAAACGAAAATATTCACAAACCTTCCGACGATGTGGGATCTTCAGCTTGTGGTGAATAGGATTAATATACTGTTTTAAGGATATTTCTCACAACTCAGGATGCCTTGTTGACTGTTGCAGTAAGAGTTATACATATTATTACAATACTAATAATAATGTCATGCTGACAATTGTCTCCAAACTCTGGCACCTATTAGGCCTGGATCTGTGAGAGTGGATGCTGAGGTTGTTTTTCAAAACCAGACAGTGGTGCCCACACCAGCAGATGCTATAGCTACACTACAGGAAGCTTTCAACACATCAAACATCTTAAACATTAGTCTATCCAGTATTGATGCCGGTAAGTTTCCTTGACCTAATTTCTTTACTCTGAACTCTGTACATGGTCTTTTTTCTTCTAAATACACCTCCATTTAAAAAAGGACACCAAACAAGTGGAATTCTTTTTCATAATAGATATTTAAAAAACCTAAATATGTTAAATGTTTATGTGCATGTACATCAAAACGGTTTTTAAAACATAAATTAGAAGCTTTTCTTATGTTTCATTCTTTGCAATCCGTCTCATTCACTTTCACTTTCAGCAACAAACCAAAGTGAATTGGTCACAGATTCTCCAGTGAATACAACTGAATCTCTCACCACATTTACACCAACATCATTTGAGATTACATTACTGGAAACAACCACAAATGAGCAACAGTCAACAGCAGTAACCACTGATGAAGTTCAAACATCAACTACAGTCCCAGTCACAACTCTGTACACAACCACATCAACTGAGGTCACAACTACCAATGAGCAACAATCGACAGCAATACGTGCTGATGAAGTTCTACCATCAACTACAGAACCAGTCACAACTCTGTATACAACCACACCAAGTGAGGTCACAACAACAAATGAGCAAGAATCAACAGCAGTAACAACCACAGAAGTTCCAACATCAACCACCAAAACAGTGACCGTGACAACTGCACCACCAACTACTGAGCAAACAACAGCAGTAACAACCACTGAAGTTCCAACATCAACCACCAAAACAGTGACCATGACAACTGCACAACCAACTACTGAGCAAACAACAATCACAACTACTGCAACAACTACAACAGCAAATATTGGACCTTCAACAGAAAATGAAGGCTACCTCTACCTACGCTTCAAGCTCCTTCGCAGTTTTATTGACGCATATAATTATCCAAATACGGCTGAATATCAGGCACTGGAAAGCAGTGTGATAGCTGAGGTAGGGCAACACTATCCAAAATTATTTAGTATTAAATGTTTACTTTTAGACAAATGCTGTTTTTCATTTAATTTCAAACCTGGCAATTCAGATTTCACTGTTACTGAAAACTAATGACTTCATATGGGGTATTTTTACCGTTTCAGTTGACTACACCATTCAAACGAAAATATTCACAAACCTTCCGACGATGTGGGATCATCAGCTTGTGGTGAATAGGATTAATATACTGTTTTAAGGATATTTCTCACAACTCAGGATGCCTTGTTGACTGTTGCAGTAAGAGTTATACATATTATTACAATACTAATAATGATGTCATGCTGACAATTGTATCCAAACTCTGGCACCTATTAGGCCTGGATCTGTGAGAGTGGATGCTGAGGTTGTTTTTCAAAACCAGACAGTGGTGCCCACACCAGGAGATGCTATAGCTACACTACAGGAAGCTTTCAACACATCAAACATCTTAAACATTAGTCTATCCAGTATAGATGCTGGTAAGTTTTCTTGACCTAATTTCTTTACTCTGAACTCTGTACATGGTCTTTTTTCTTTTAAATACCACTCCATTTAAAAAAGGACACCAAACAAGTGGAATTCTTTTTCATAGTAGATATTTTAAAAACCTAAATATGTTAAATGTTTGTGTGCATGTACATCAAAACGGTTTTTAAAACATGAATTAGAAGCTTTTGTTATGTTTCATTCTTTGCAATCCGTCTCATTCACTTTCACTTTCAGCAACAAACCAAAGTGAATTGGTCACAGATTCTCCAGTGAATACAACTGAAACTCTCACCACACTTACACCAACATCATTTGAGATTACATTACTGGAAACAACCACAAATGAGCAACAGTCAACAGCAGTAACCACTGATGAAGTTCCAACATCAACTACAGTCCCAGTCACAACTCTGTACACAACCACATCAACTGAGGTCACAACCACCAATGAGCAACAATCGACAGCAAAAAGTGCTGATGAAGTTCTACCATCAACTACAGAACCAGTCACAACTCTGTATACAACCACACCAAGTGAGGTCACAACGACAAATGAGCAAGAATCAACAACAGTAACAACTGCTGAACTTCCAACATCCTCTACAGAACAAATAACACCTCTGTACTCAACCACATCAACTGAGGTCACAGCGACAAATGAGCAAGAGTCAACTGCAGTAACAACTGCTGAACTTCCAACATCAACTACAGAACCAGTCACAACTCTGTATACAACCACTTCAAGTGAGGTCACAACCATAAATGAGCAACAATCGACAGCAATACATGCTGATGAAGTTCTACCATCAACTACAGAAGCAGTGACAACTTTGCATGCAGCCACATCAAGTGAGGTCACAACGACAAATGAGCAAGAATCAACAACAGTAACAACTGCTGAACTTCCAACACCAACTACAGTACCAGTGACAACTCTGTACACAACCACATCAACTGAGGTCACAACCACCAATGAGCAACAATCGACAGCAAAAAGTGCTGATGAAGTTCTACCATCAACTACAGAACCAGTCACAACTCTGTATACAACCACACCAAGTGAGGTCACAACGACAAATGAGCAAGAATCAACAACAGTAACAACTGCTGAACTTCCAACATCCTCTACAGAACAAATAACACCTCTGTATACAACCACATCAACTGAGGTCACAACGACAAATGAGCAAGAGTCAACTGCAGTAACCACTGCTGAACTTCCAACATCAACTACAGAACCAGTCACAACTCTGTATACAACCACTTCAAGTGAGGTCACAACCATAAATGAGCAACAATCGACAGCAATACATGCTGATGAAGTTCTACCATCAACTACAGAAGCAGTGACAACTTTGCATGCAGCCACATCAAGTGAGGTCACAACGACAAATGAGCAAGAATCAACAACAGTAACAACTGCTGAACTTCCAACATCAACTACAGTACCAGTGACAACTCTGTATACAACCACATCAACTGATGTCACAACCACAAATGAACAACAGTCAACAGTGCTTACAACAATAACTACAACAGAATCCACAACATCAGCAAAACCACTTGAGACAACTCTGGAAACAACCACTGTAGAATCAGCGATGAGTAACACTGAAGTTCCAGCATCAACAACAGAACAAAAAACAACTCTGTATACAACCACTTCAAGTGAGGTCACAACCATAAATGAGCAACAATCGACAGCAATACATGCTGATGAAGTTCTACCATCAACTACAGAAGCAGTGACAACTTTGCATGCAGCCACATCAAGTGAGGTCACAACCACAAATGAGCAAGAATCAACAACAGTAACAACTGCTGAACTTCCAACATCCTCTACAGAACAAATAACACCTCTGTACTCAACCACATCAACTGAGGTCACAACGACAAATGAGCAAGAGTCAACTGCAGTAACAACTGCTGAACTTCCAACATCAACTACAGAACCAGTCACAACTCTGTATACAACCACTTCAAGTGAGGTCACAACCATAAATGAGCAACAATCGACAGCAATACGTGCTGATGAAGTTCTACCATCAACTACAGAACCAGTCACAACTCTGTATACAACCACACCAAGTGAGGTCACAACGACAAATGAGCAAGAATCAACAACAGTAACAACTGCTGAACTTCCAACATCCTCTACAGAACAAATAACACCTCTGTACTCAACCACATCAACTGAGGTCACAGCGACAAATGAGCAAGAGTCAACTGCAGTAACAACTGCTGAACTTCCAACATCAACTACAGAACCAGTCACAACTCTGTATACAACCACTTCAAGTGAGGTCACAACCATAAATGAGCAACAATCGACAGCAATACATGCTGATGAAGTTCTACCATCAACTACAGAAGCAGTGACAACTTTGCATGCAGCCACATCAAGTGAGGTCACAACGACAAATGAGCAAGAATCAACAACAGTAACAACTGCTGAACTTCCAACATCAACTACAGTACCAGTGACAACTCTGTATACAACCACATCAACTGATGTCACAACCACAAATGAACAACAGTCAACAGTGCTTACAACAATAACTACAACAGAATCCACAACATCAGCAAAACCACTTGAGACAACTCTGGAAACAACCACTGTAGAATCAGCGATGAGTAACACTGAAGTTCCAGCATCAACAACAGAACAAAAAACAACTCTGTATACAACCACTTCAAGTGAGGTCACAACCATAAATGAGCAACAATCGACAGCAATACATGCTGATGAAGTTCTACCATCAACTACAGAAGCAGTGACAACTTTGCATGCAGCCACATCAAGTGAGGTCACAACCACAAATGAGCAAGAATCAACAACAGTAACAACTGCTGAACTTCCAACATCCTCTACAGAACAAATAACACCTCTGTACTCAACCACATCAACTGAGGTCACAACGACAAATGAGCAAGAGTCAACTGCAGTAACAACTGCTGAACTTCCAACATCAACTACAGAACCAGTCACAACTCTGTATACAACCACTTCAAGTGAGGTCACAACCATAAATGAGCAACAATCGACAGCAATACGTGCTGATGAAGTTCTACCATCAACTACAGAAGCAGGGACAACTTTGCAAGCAGCCACATCAAGTGAGGTCACAACGACAAATGAGCAAGAATCAACAACAGTAACAACTGCTGAACTTCCAACATCCTCTACAGAACAAATAACACCTCTGAACACAACCACATCAACTGAGGTCACAACGACAAATGAGCAAGAGTCAACTGCAGTAACCACTGCTGAACTTCCAACATCAACTACAGAATCAGTCACAACTCTGTATACAACCACACCAAGTGAGGTCACAACAACAAATGAGCAAGAATCAACAGCAGTAATAACCACAGAAGTTCCAACATCAACCACCAAAACAGTGACCGTGACAACTGCACCACCAACTACTGAGCAAACAACAGCAGTAACAACCACTGAAGTTCCAACATCAACCACCAAAACAGTGACCATGACAACTGCACCACCAACTACTGAGCAAACAACAATCACAACTACTGCAACAACTACAACAGCAAATATTGGACCTTCAACAGAAAATGAAGGCTACCTCTACCTACGCTTCAAGCTCCTTCGCAGTTTTATTGACGCATATAATTATCCAAATACGGCTGAATATCAGGCACTGGAAAGCAGTGTGATAGCTGAGGTAGGGCAAAACTATCCAAAATTATTTAGTATTAAATGTTTACTTTTAGACAAATGCTGCTTTTCATTTAATATCAAACCTGGCAATTCAGATTTCACTGTTACTGAAAGCTAATGACTTTATATGGGGTATTTTTACCGTTTCAGTTCACCACACCATTCAAACGAAAATATTCACAAACCTTCCGACGATGTGGGATCATCAGCTTGTGGTGAATAGGATTAATATACTGTTTTAAGGATATTTCTCACAACTCAGGATGCCTTGTTGACTGTTGCAGTAAGAGTTTTACATATTATTACAATACTAATAATGATGTCATGCTGACAATTGTCTCCAAACTCTGGCACCTATTAGGCCTGGATCTGTGAGAGTGGATGCTGAGGTTGTTTTTCAAAACCAGACAGTGGTGCCCACACCAGCAGATGCTATAGCTACACTACAGGAAGCTTTCAACACATCAAACATCTTAAACATTAGTCTATCCAGTATTGACGCTGGTAAGTTTTCTTGACCTAATTTCTTTACTCTGAACTGTGTACATGCTCTTTTTTCTTTTAAATACCACTCCATTTAAAAAAGGACACCAAAGAAGTGGAATTCTTTTTCATAATAGATATTTAAAAAACCTAAATATGTTAAATGTTTGTGTGCATGTACATCAAAACGGTTTTTAAAACATGAATTAGAAGCTTTTGTTATGTTTCATTCTTTGCAATCCGTCTCATTCACTTTCACTTTCAGCAACAAACCAAAGTGAATTGGTCACAGATTCTCCAGTGAATACAACTGAATCTCTCACCACATTTACACCAACATCATTTGAGATTACATTACTGGAAACAACCACAAATGAGCAACAGTCAACAGCAGTAACCACTGATGAACTTCCAACATCAACTACAGTCCCAGTCACAACTCTGTACACAACCACATCAACTGAGGTCACAACCACCAATGAGCAACAATCGACAGCAAAAAGTGCTGATGAAGTTCTACCATCAACTACAGAACCAGTGACAACTTTGCATGCAGCCACATCAAGTGAGGTCACAACCACAAATGAGCAAGAATCAACAACAGTGACCACTGCTGAAGTTCCAACATCAACTACAGAACAAGTAAGACCTCTGTATACAACCACATCAACTGAGATCACAACGACAAATGAGCAAGAATCAACTGCAGTAACCACTGCTGAACTTCCAACATCAACTACAGAACCAGTCACAACTCTGTATACAACCACACCAAGTGAGGTCACAACGACAAATGAGCAAGAATCAACAACAGTAACAACTGCTGAACTTCCAACATCCTCTACAGAACAAATAACACCTCTGTACTCAACCACATCAACTGAGGTCACAACGACAAATGAGCAAGAGTCAACTGCAGTAACAACTGCTGAACTTCCAACATCAACTACAGAACCAGTCACAACTCTGTATACAACCACTTCAAGTGAGGTCACAACCATAAATGAGCAACAATCGACAGCAATACGTGCTGATGAAGTTCTACCATCAACTACAGAACCAGTGACAACTTTGCATGCAGCCACATCAAGTGAGGTCACAACGACAAATGAGCAAGAATCAACAACAGTAACAACTGCTGAACTTCCAACATCAACTACAGAACCAGTCACAACTCTGTATACAACCACACCAAGTGAGGTCACAACGACAAATGAGCAAGAATCAACAACAGTAACCACTGCTGAACTTCCAACATCAACTACAGTACCAGTGACAACTCTGTATACAACCACATCAACTGATGTCACAACCACAAATGAACAACAGTCAACAGTGCTTACAACAATAACTACAACAGAATCCACAACATCAGCAAAACCACTTGAGACAACTCTGGAAACAACCACTGTAGAATCAGCGATGATTAACACTGAAGTTCCAGCATCAACAACAGAACAAGAAACAACTCTGTATACAACCACTTCAAGTGAGGTCACAACCATAAATGAGCAACAATCGACAGCAATACGTGCTGATGAAGTTCTACCATCAACTACAGAAGCAGTGACAACTTTGCATGCAGCCACATCAAGTGAGGTCACAACCACAAATGAGCAACAATCGACAGCAACAAGTGCTGATGAAGTTCTACCATCAACTACAGAAGCAGAGACAACTTTGCATGCAGCCACATCAAGTGAGGTCACAACGACAAATGAGCAAGAATCAACAACAGTAACAACTGCTGAACTTCCAACATCCTCTACAGAACAAATAACACCTCTGTATACAACCACATCAACTGAGGTCACAACGACAAATGAGCAAGAGTCAACTGCAGTAACCACTGCTGAACTTCCAACATCAACTACAGAACCAGTCACAACTCTGTATACAACCACACCAAGTGAGGTCACAACAATAAATGAGCAAGAATCAACAGCAGTAACAACCACAGAAGTTCCAACATCAACCACCAAAACAGTGACCGTGACAACTGCACCACCAACTACTGAGCAAACAACAGCAGTAACAACCACTGAAGTTCCAACATCAACCACCAAAACAGTGACCATGACAACTGCACCACCAACTACTGAGCAAACAACAATCACAACTACTGCAACAACTACAACAGCAAATATTGGACCTTCAACAGAAAATGAAGGCTACCTCTACCTACGCTTCAAGCTCCTTCGCAGTTTTATTGACGCATATAATTATCCAAATACGGCTGAATATCAGGCACTGGAAAGCAGTGTGATAGCTGAGGTAGGGCAACACTATCCAAAATTATTTAGTATTAAATGTTTACTTTTAGACAAATGCTGTTTTTCATTTAATTTCAAACCTGGCAATTCAGATTTCACTGTTACTGAAAACTAATGACTTTATATGGGGTATTTTTACCGTTTCAGTTGACTACACCATTCAAACGAAAATATTCACAAACCTTCCGACGATGTGGGATCATCAGCTTGTGGTGAATAGGATTAATATACTGTTTTAAGGATATTTCTCACAACTCAGAATGCCTTGTTGACTGTTGCAGTAAGAGTTATACATATTATTACAATACTAATAATGATGTCATGCTGACAATTGTCTCCAAACTCTGGCACCTATTAGGCCTGGATCTGTGAGAGTGGATGCTGAGGTTGTTTTTCAAAACCAGACAGTGGTGCCCACACCAGGAGATGCTATAGCTACACTACAGGAAGTTTTCAACACATCAAACATCTTAAACATTAGTCTATCCAGTATTGACGCTGGTAAGTTTTCTTGACCTAATTTCTTTACTCTGAACTCTGTACATGGTCTTTTTTCTTCTAAATACACCTCCATTTAAAAAAGGACACCAAACAAGTGGAATTCTTTTTCATAATAGATATTTAAAAAACCTAAATATGTTAAATGTTTATGTGCATGTACATCAAAACGGATTTTAAAACATGAATTAGAAGCTTTTCTTATGTTTCATTCTTTGCAATCCGTCTCATTCACTTTCACTTTCAGCAACAAACCAAAGTGAATTGGTCACAGATTCTCCAGTGAATACAACTGAAACTCTCACCACACTTACACCAACATCATTTGAGATTACATTACTGGAAACAACCACAAATGAGCAACAGTCAACAGCAGTAACCACTGATGAAGTTCAAACATCAACTACAGTCCCAGTCACAACTCTGTACACAACCACATCAACTGAGGTCACAACCACCAATGAGCAACAATCGACAGCAAAAAGTGCTGATGAAGTTCTACCATCAACTACAGAACCAGTGACAACTTTGCATGCAGCCACATCAAGTGAGGTCACAACCACAAATGAGCAAGAATCAAGAGCAGTGACCACTGCTGAAGTTCCAACATCAACTACAGAACAAGTAACAACTCTGTATACAACCACATCAACTGAGATCACAACGACAAATGAGCAAGAGTCAACTGCAGTAACCACTGCTGAACTTCCAACATCAACTACAGAACCAGTCACAACTCTGTATACAACCACACTAGGTGAGGGCACAACGACAAATGAGCAAGAATCAACAACAGTAACAACTGCTGAACTTCCAACATCCTCTACAGAACAAATAACACCTCTGTACTCAACCACATCAACTGAGGTCACAACGACAAATGAGCAAGAGTCAACTGCAGTAACAACTGCTGAACTTCCAACATCAACTACAGAACCAGTCACAACTATGTATACAACCACTTCAAGTGAGGTCACAACCATAAATGAGCAACAATCGACAGCAATACGTGCTGATGAAGTTCTACCATCAACTACAGAAGCAGTGACAACTTTGCATGCAGCCACACCAAGTGAGGTCACAACGACAAATGAGCAAGAATCAACAACAGTAACAACTGCTGAACTTCCAACATTAACTACAGAACCAGTCACAACTCTGTATACAACCACACCAAGTGAGATCACAACGACAAATGAGCAAGAATCAACAACAGTAACAACTGCTGAACTTCCAACATCAACTACAGTACCAGTGACAACTCTGTATACAACCACATCAACTGATGTCACAACCACAAATGAACAACAGTCAACAGTGCTTACAACAATAACTACAACAGAATCCACAACATCAGCAAAACCACTTGAGACAACTCTGGAAACAACCACTGTAGAATCAGCGATGATTAACACTGAAGTTCCAGCATCAACAACAGAACAAGAAACAACTCTGTATACAACCACTTCAAGTGAGGTCACAACCATAAATGAGCAACAATCGACAGCAATACGTGCTGATGAAGTTCTACCATCAACTAAAGAAGCAGTGACAACTTTGCATGCAGCCACATCAAGTGAGGTCACAACCACAAATGAGCAACAATCGACAGCAACAAGTGCTGATGAAGTTCTACCATCAACTACAGAAGCAGAGACAACTTTGCATGCAGCCACATCAAGTGAGGTCACAACGACAAATGAGCAAGAATCAACAACAGTAACAACTGCTGAACTTCCAACATCCTCTACAGAACAAATAACACCTCTGTATACGACCACATCAACTGAGGTCACAACGACAAATGAGCAAGAGTCAACTGCAGTAACCACTGCTGAACTTCCAACATCAACTACAGAACCAGTCACAACTCTGTATACAACCACACCAAGTGAGGTCACAACAACAAATGAGCAAGAATCAACAGCAGTAACAACCACAGAAGTTCAAACATCAACCACCAAAACAGTGACCGTGACAACTGCACCACCAACTACTGAGCAAACAACAGCAGTAACAACCACAGAAGTTCCAACATCAACCACCAAAACAGTGACCATGACAACTGCAACACCAACTACTGAGCAAACAACAATCACAACTACTGCAACAACTACAACAGCAAATATTGGACCTTCAACAGAAAATGAAGGCTACCTCTACCTACGCTTCAAGCTCCTTCGCAGTTTTATTGACGCATATAATAATCCAAATACGGCTGAATATCAGGCACTGGAAAGCATTGTGATAGCTGAGGTAGGGAACAACTATCTAAAATTATTTTGTATTAAATGTTTACTTCTATACCAATACGGTTTTTCATTTAATTTCAAACCTGACAATTCACATTTCACTGTTACTGAAAGCCAATGACTTTATATGGGGTATTTTTACCGTTTCAGTTGACTACACCATTCAAAAGAAAATATTCACAAACCTTCCGACGATGTGGGATCATCAGCTTGTGGTGAATAGGATTAATATACTGTTTTAAGGATATTTCTCACAACTCAAGATGCTTTGTTGACTGTTGCAGTAAGAGTTATACATATTATTACAATACTAATAATAATGTCATGACGACAACTGTCTCCAAACTCTGTCACCTATTAGGCCTGGATCTGTGAGAGTGGATGCTGAGGCTGTTTTTCAAAATGAAACAGTGGTGCCGACACCAGCAGATGCTATAGCTACACTACAGGAAGCTTTGAACACATCAAACATCTTAAATATTAGTCTATTTAGTATTGATGCCGGTAAGTTTCCTTTACCTAATTTCTTTACTCTGAACTGTGTACATGGTCTAATAAAAAGCACAATTCTTTGTCATAGTAGATATTTTAAAAACCTAAATATGTTAAATGTTTGTGTGCATGTACATCAAAACGGTTTTTAGAACATGAATTAGAGCTTTTCTTACGTTTCATTCTTTGCAATCCGTCTCATTCACTTTCATTTCAGCAACAAACCAAAGTGAATTGGTCACAGATTCTCAAATGAATACAACTGAATCTCTCACCACATTTACACCAACATCATTTGAGATTACGTTACTGGAAACAACCACAAATGAGCAACAGTCAACAGCAGTAACCACTGATGAAGTTCCAACATCAACTACAGTCCCAGTCACAACTCTGTACACAACCACATCAACTGAGGTCACAACCACCAATGAGCAACAATCGACAGCAAAAAGTGCTGATGAAGTTCTACCATCAACTACAGAACCAGTGACAACTTTGCATGCAGCCACATCAAGTGAGGTCACAACCACAAATGAGCAACAGTCAACAGCAGTAACCACAGATGAAGTTCAAACATCAACTACAGTCCCAATCACAACTCTGTACACAACCACATCAACTGAGGTCACAACCACAAATGAACAACAGTCAACAGTGCTTACAACAATAACTACAACAGAATCCACAACATCAGCAAAACCACTTGAGACAACTCTGGAAACAACCTCTGTAGAATCAGCGATGAGTAACACTGAAGTTCCAACATCAACTACAGAACAAGTAACAGCTCTGTATGCAACCACATCAACTGAGGTCAAAAAGACAAATGAGCAAGAATCAACAACAGTAACCACTGATGAACTTCCAACATCAACTACAGTACCAACAACAAATGAGCAAGAATCAACAACAGTAACCACTGATGAAGTTCCAACATCAACTACAGAACCAGTGACAACTCTGTACACAACCACTTCAGGTGAGGTCACAACCACAAATGAGCAAGAATCAGCAACAGTGACCACTGCTGAAGTTCCAACATCAACAACAGAACAAGTAACAACTCTGTACACAACCACTTCAGGTGAGGTCACAACCACAAATGAGCAACAATCAACAGCAGTAACCACTGATGAAGTTCAAACATCAACTACAGTCCCAGTCACAACTCTGTACACAACCACATCAACTGAGGTCACAACCACCAATGAGCAACAATCGACAGCAAAAAGTGCTGATGAAGTTCTACCATCAACTACAGAACCAGTGACAAATTTGCATGCAGCCACATCAAGTGAGGTCACAACCACAAATGAGCAAGAATCAACAACAGTGACCACTGCTGAAGTTCCAACATCAACTACAGAACAAGTAACACCTCTGTATATAACCACATCAACTGAGGTCACAACCACAAATGAACAACAGTCAACAGTGCTTACAACTACAACTACAACAGAATCCACAACATCAGCAAAACCACTTGAGACAACTCTGGAAACAACCTCTGTAGAATCAGCGATGAGTAACACTGAAGTTCCAACATCAACTACAGAACCAGTGACAACTTTGCATGCAGCCACATCAAGTGAGGTCACAACAACAAATGAGCAAGAATCAACAGGAGTAACCACTGCTGAAGTTCCAACATCATCTACAGAACCAGTGACAACTTTGCATGCAGCCACATCAAGTGAGGTTACAACCACAAATGAGCAAGAATCAACAACAGTCACAACTGCTGAACTTCCAACATCCACTACAGAACAAGTAACAACTCTGTACACAACCACATCAACTGAGATCACAATGACAAATGAGCAAGAATCAACAAGAGTAACCACTGCTGAAGTTCCAACACCAACAACAGAAAAAGTAACAACTCTGTATACAACCACTTCAAGTGAGGTCACAACCACCAATGAGCAACAATCGACAGCAATAAGTACTGATGAAGTTCTACCATCAACTACAGAATCAGTGACAACTTTGCATGCAGCCACATCAAGTGAGGTCACAACAACAAATGAGCAAGAAGCAACACCAGTAACAACTGCTGAACTTCCAACATCGACTACGGAACAAATAACACCTCTGTATACAACCACATCAACTGAGGTCACAACAACAAATGAGCAAGAATCAACAACAGTAACCACTGCTGAACTTCCAACATCAACTACAGAACCAGTCACAACTCTGTATACAACCACATCAACTGAGGTCACAACAACAAATGAGCAAGAATCAAAAGCAGTAACCACTGCTGAAGTTCTACCATCCACTACAGAACAAGTAACAACTCTGTATACAACCACATTAACTAAGGTCACAACAACAAATGAGCAAGAATCAACAGTAGTAACCACTGCTGACGTTCCAACATCAACTACAGAACCAGTGACAACTTTGCATGCAGCCACATCAAGTGAGGTTACAACCACAAATGAGCAAGAATCAACAACAGTCACAACTGCTGAACTTCCAACATCCACTACAGAACAAGTAACAACTCTGTATACAACCACATCAACTGAGATCACAATGACAAATGAGCAAGAATCAACAAGAGTAACCACTGCTGAAGTTCCAACATCAACTACAGAACCTGTCACAACTGTGTATACAACCACTTCAAGTGACGTCACAACCACCAATGAGCAACAATCGACAGCAATAAGTGCTGATGAAGTTCTACCATTAACTACAGAACCAGTGTCAACTTTGCATGCAGCCACATCAAGTGAGGTCACAACCACAAGTGAGCAAGAATCAACAACACTAACAACTGCTGAACTTCCAACATCAACTGCAGAACAAATAACACCTCTGTACACAACCACATCACCTGAGGTCACAACCACAAATGAGCAAGTATCAACAACAGTAACAACTGCTGAACTTCCAACATCCTCTACAGAACAAATAACACCTCTGTATACAACCACATCAACCGAGGTCACAACAACAAATGAGCAAGAATCAAAAACAGTAACCACTGCTGAACTTCCAACATCAACTACAGAACCAGTCACAACTCTGTATACAACCACATCAACTGAGGTCACAACAACAAATGAGCAAGAATCAACTGCAGTAACCACTGCTGAAGTTCTACCATCCACTACAGAACAAGTAACAACTCTGTATACAACCACATTAACTAAGGTCACAACAACAAATGAGCAAGAATCAACAGTAGTAACCACTGCTGACGTTCCAACATCAACTACAGAACCAGTGACAACTTTGCATGCAGCCACATCAAGTGAGGTTACAACCACAAATGAGCAAGAATCAACAACAGTCACAACTGCTGAACTTCCAACATCCACTACAGAACAAGTAACAACTCTGTACACAACCACATCAACTGAGATCACAATGACAAATGAGCAAGAATCAACAAGAGTAACCACTGCTGAAGTTCCAACACCAACAACAGAAAAAGTAACAACTCTGTATACAACCACTTCAAGTGAGGTCACAACCACCAATGAGCAACAATCGACAGCAATAAGTACTGATGAAGTTCTACCATCAACTACAGAATCAGTGACAACATTGCATGCAGCCACATCAAGTGAGGTCACAACCACAAATGAGCAAGTATCAACAACAGTAACAACTGCTGAACTTCCAACATCCTCTACAGAACAAATAACACCTCTGTATACAACCACATCAACTGAGGTCACAACAATAAATGAGCAAGAATCAACTGCAGTAACCTCTGCTGAACTTCCAACATCAACTACAGAACCAGTCACAACTCTCTATACAACCACACCAAGTGAGGTCACAACAACAAATGAGCAAGAATCAAAAGCAGTAACAACCACAGAAGTTCCAACATCAACCACCAAAACAGTGACCGTGACAACTGCACCACCAACTACTGAGCAATCAACAGCAGTAACAACCACTGAAGTTCCAACATCAACCACCAAAACAGTGACCATGACAACTGCACCACCAACTACCGAGCAAACAACAATCACAACTACTGCAACAACTACAACAGCAAATATTGGACCTTCAAGAGAAAATGAAGGCTACCTCTACCTACGCTTCAAGCTCCTTCGCAGTTTTATTGACGCATATAATAATCCAAATACGGCTGAATATCAGGCACTGGAAAGCAGTGTGATAGCTGAGGTAGGGAACAACTATCTAAAATTATTTTGTATTAAATGTTTACTTCTATACCAATACGGTTTTTCATTTAATTTCAAACCTGACAATTCACATTTCACTGTTACTGAAAGCTAATGACTTTATATGGGGTATTTTTACCGTTTCAGTTGACTACACCATTCAAACGAAAATATTCACAAACCTTCCGACGATGTGGGATCATCAGCTTGTGGTGAATAGGATTAATATACTGTTTTAAGGATATTTCTCACAACTCAAGATGCTTTGTTGACTGTTGCAGTAAGAGTTATACATATTATTACAATACTAATAATAATGTCATGACGACAACTGTCTCCAAACTCTGTCACCTATTAGGCCTGGATCTGTGAGAGTGGATGCTGAGGCTGTTTTTCAAAATGAAACAGTGGTGCCGACACCAGCAGATGCTATAGCTACACTACAGGAAGCTTTGAACACATCAAACATCTTAAATATTAGTCTATTTAGTATTGATGCCGGTAAGTTTCCTTTACCTAATTTCTTTACTCTGAACTGTGTACATGGTCTAATAAAAAGCACAATTCTTTGTCATAGTAGATATTTAAAAAACCTAAATATGTTAAATGCCTCTCCTTGGATCACCACCTTATCGTGGTGGAGGGGTTTGCGTGCTTGAATGATCTTAGGACCTATGTTGTCTGGAGCAAAAGCTCCTGGTAGGGTCTCCCATGGCAAACTGGTCCTAGGTGACAGGTCAGACAAAGTGTGATCCATAATAACCCATATGAAGACACAAAAGCAGGACTTGTGTACCCTGCCCGGAACAGGGTTACCGGGGCCCCACCCTGGAGCCAGGCCTGGGGGAGGGGCTCGCCAGCGAGCGTCTGGTGGCCGGGCATTTACTCATGGTGCCCGGCCGGGCCCAGCCCGAAGGAGTTACATGAGTCCCCCCTCCCATTGACCCACCACCAATGGGAGGGGCAGTAGTAGGGGTTCGGTGCGTTGTGGATCGGGCAGTGTCCGAAGGCGTGGGCCTTGGCGTTCTGATCCTCGGTTGCTGAAACTGGCTTTTGGAACTTGGAACGTTACCTCACTGGCGGGGAAGGAGCCTGAGTTGGTGCGCGAGGTTGAGAGATACCGGCTAGATATAGTCGGGCTCACCTCAACACACAGCTTGGGCTCTGGGTCCAATCTCCTTGAGAGGGGCTGGACTTTATTCTTTTCTGGAGTTGCCCATGGTGAGAGGCGGCGGGCAGGTGTGGGCTTTCTCATAGCCCCTCGACTCGGTGCCTGTATGTTGGGGTTTTCTCCGGTGGACGAGAGGGTAGCTTCCCTACGCCTTCGGGTTGGGGAACGGGTCCTGACTGTTCTCTGTGCTTATGCACCGAACAGCAGTTCAGAGTACCCAGCCTTCTTAGAGTCCTTGGGAAGGGTGCTTGAAAGTGCTCCTCCTGGAGACTCTATTGTCCTACTGGGGGACTTCAACGCTCACGTGGGCAATGACAGTGAGACCTGGAGGGGTGTGATTGGGAGGAATGGCCTCTCTGATCTGAACCCGAGTGGTGTTCAGTTTTTGGACTTCTGCGCAAACCACAGTTTGTCCATAACGAACACCATGTTTGAACACAAGGATGTCCATAAGTGCACATGGCACCAGGACACCCTAGGCCGCAGTTCAATGATTGACTTTGTAGTCGTGTCATCGGACTTGCGGCCATGTGTTTTGGACACTCGGGTAAAGAGAGGAGCTGAGCTGTCAACTGATCACCACCTGGTGGTGAGTTGGATCAGGTGGTGGGGGAAGATGCCGGTCAGACCAGGCAAGCCCAAACACATAGTGAGGGTTTGCTGGGAACGTCTAGCAGAAGAACCTGTCAGATTGATCTTCAACTCATACCTCTGTCAGAACTTTGACCAGATATCGGGGGAGGTGGGGGACATTGACTCAGAATGGGCCATGTTCCGTTCCTCCATTGCGGAAGCGGCTGACTGTAGCTGTGGCCGTAAGGTAGTTGGTGCCTGTCGGGGCGGTAATCCTCGAACCCGGTGGTGGACACCCCAGGTGAGAGATGCCGTCAAGCTGAAGAAGGAGTCCTACCGGGCATGGTTGGCCTGTGGGACACCAGAGGCAGCTGGCAGGTATCGACAGGCCAAGCGATCTGCGGCTTCAGTTGTCGCCAAGGCAAAAACCCGTGTATGGGAGGAGTTTGGTGAGGCCTTGGAAAGTGACTTTAAGTCGGCTCCGAAAAGATTCTGGGAAACCGTCAGGCGACTCAGAAGGGGAAAGCAGTGTGCCACTAGCACTGTATATAGTGGAGATGGTGTGCTGCTGACTTCGACTGAAGACGTCATTGGGCGGTGGAAGGAATACTTTGAGGACCTTCTCAATCCCACCGACACGTTCTCCAGTGAGGAGGCTGAGTCTGGGGACATGGGAATAGGCTTGTCCATTACCAAGGCCGAAGTCGCTAAGGTAGTTAAGAAGCTCCTTGGTGGCAAGGCTCCAGGGGTGGATGAGATCCGCCCTGAGTTCCTCAAGGCTCTGGATGTTGTGGGGCTGTCTTGGCTGACACGCCTTTTCAACATTGCGTGGACATCGGAGGCGGTGCCACTGGATTGGCAGACTGGGGTGGTGGTGCCTCTTTTTAAAAAGGGGACCGGAGGGTGTGTTCCAACTACAGGGGAATCACACTCCTCAGCCTCCCTGGCAAGGTCTATGCAGGGGTACTGGAGAAGAGAGTCCGGCTTATAGTCGAACATCGGATCCAGGAGGAACCATGCGGGTTCCGCCCTGGTCGTGGAACACTGGACCAACTCTTCACCCTCTCCAGGATTCTGGAGGGTTCATGGGAGTTTGCCCAACCAGTCCACATGTGCTTTGTGGATCTGGAGAAGGCATTCGACTGTGTTCCCCGGGGTATTCTGTGGGAGGTGCTTCGGGAGTACGGGGTACATGGCTCTTTGCTACGAGCCATTCAGGCCCTGTACAAACAAAGCTGGAGTTTGGTTCGCATAGCCGGCAGTAAGTCAGACTCGTTCCCAGTGAGAGTTGGACTCCGTCAGGGCTGCCCTTTGTCACCGATTCTATTCATAATTTTTATGGATAGAATTTCTAGGCGCAGTCAAGGGATGGAGGGTGTCCGGTTTGGTGACCTCAGGGTCACATCGCTGCTGTTTGCAGATGATGTGGTCCTATTGGGGACATCAGGCCGCGAACTTCAGCTTTCGCTGGATCGGTTTGCAGCCGAGTGTGAAGCGGCTGGGATGAGAATCAGTACCTCTAAATCCGAGACCATGGTTCTCAGGCGGAAAAGGGTGGAGAGCCCTCTCTGGGTCGGGGATAGGCTCTTGCCTCAAGTGGAGGAGTTCAAGTATCTCGGGGTCTTGTTCACGAGTGATGGTACAAGGGAGCGGGAGATTGACAGGCGGATTGGTGCTGGGTCAGCAGTGATGTGGGCTCTTTACCGGTCTGTTGTGGTAAAGAAAGAGCTGAGCCATAAGGCAAGGCTCTCGATTTACCGGTCGATCTATGTTCCCACCCTCACCTATGGTCATGAGCTTTGGGTAATGACCGAAAGAATAAGATCGGCCGAATACAAGCGGCCGAAAAGAGTTTCCTCCGCAGGGTGTCTGGACTCTCCCTTAGAGATAGGGTGAGAAGTTCAGTCATCCGGGAGGGACTCGGAGTAGAGCCGCTGCTTCTTCACGTCGAGAGGAGCCAGCTGAGGTGGTTCGGGCATCTGGTTAGGATGCCTCCTGGACGCCTCCCTCGGGAGGTGTCACAGGCGAGTCCACCTGAGAGGAGACCCCGGGGAAGACCCAGGACACGCTGGCGCGACTATATCGCCCAGCTGGCCTGGGAGCGCCTCGGAATCCCCCTTGGAGAGCTGGTGGAAGTGGCTGGGGAAAGGGAGGTCTGGGCTTCATTGCTTAGGATGTTGCCCCCGCGACCCGAACCCCGGAGAAGCGGAAGATAATGGATGGATGGATGGATGGATGTTAAATGTTTATGTGCATGTACATCAAAACGGTTTTTAAAACATGAATTAGAAGCTTTTGTTATGTTTCATTCTTTGCAATCCGTCTCATTCACTTTCATTTCAGCAACAAACCAAAGTGAATTGGTCACAGATTCTTCAGTGAATACAACTGAAACTCTCACCACATTTACACCAACATCATTTGAGATTACATTACTGGAAACAACCACAAATGAGCAACAGTCAACAGCAGTAACCACTGATGAAGTTCAAATATCAACTACAGTCCCAGTCACAACTCTGTACACAACCACATCAACTGAGGTCACAACCACCAATGAGCAACAATCGACAGCAAAAAGTGCTGATGAAGTTCTACCATCAACTACAGAACCAGTGACAACTTTGCATGCAGCCACATCAAGTGAGGTCACAACCACAAATGAGCAAGTATCAACAGCAGTAACCACTGCTGAAGTTCCAACATCAACTACAGAGCAAGTAACACCTCTGTACACAACCACATCAACTGAGATCACAACGACAAATGAGCAACAGTCAACAGCAGTAACCACAGATGAAGTTCAAACATCAACTACAGTCCCAATCACAACTCTGTACACAACCACATCAACTGAGGTCACAACCACAAATGAACAACAGTCAACAGTGCTTACAACAATAACTACAACAGAATCCACAACATCAGGAAAACCACTTGAGACAACTCTGGAAACAACCTCTGTAGAATCAGCGATGAGTAACACTGAAGCTCCAACATCAACTACAGAACAAGTAACAGCTCTGTATACAACCACATCAACTGAGGTCACAACCACCAATGAGCAACAATCGACAGCAAAAAGTGCTGATGAAGTTCTACCATCAACTACAGAACCAGTGACAAATTTGCATGCAGCCACATCAAGTGAGGTCACAACCACAAATGAGCAAGTATCAACAGCAGTAACCACTGCTGAAGTTCCAACATCAACTACAGAACAAGTAACACCTCTGTATATAACCACATCAACTGAGGTCACAACCACAAATGAACAACAGTCAACAGTGCTTACAACTACAACTACTACAACAGAATCCACAACATCAGCAAAACCACTTGAGACAACTCTGGAAACAACCTCAGTAGAATCAGCGATGAGTAACACTGAAGTTCCAACATCAACTACAGAACCAGTGACAACTTTGCATGCAGCCACATCAAGTGAGGTCACAACAACAAATGAGCAAGAATCAAAAGCAGTAACCACTGCTGAAGTTCCTACATCAACTACAGAACCAGTGACAACTTTGCATGCAGCCACATCAAGTGAGGTTACAACCACAAATGAGCAAGAATCAACAACAGCCACAACTGCTGAACTTCCAACATCCACTACAGAACAAGTAACAACTCTGTACACAACCACATCAACTGAGATCACAATGACAAATGAGCAAGAATCAACAAGAGTAACCACTGCTGAAGTTCCAACACCAACAACAGAAAAAGTAACAACTCTGTATACAACCACTTCAAGTGAGGTCACAACCACCAATGAGCAACAATCAACAGCAATAAGTACTGATGAAGTTCTACCATCAACTACAGAATCAGTGACAACATTGCATGCAGCCACATCAAGTGAGGTCACAACAACAAATGAGCAAGAAGCAACACCAGTAACAACTGCTGAACTTCCAACATCGACTACGGAACAAATAACACCTCTGTATACAACCACATCAACTGAGGTCACAACAACAAATGAGCAAGAATCAACAACAGTAACAACTGCTGAACTTCCAACATCAACTACAGAACCAGTCACAACTCTGTATACAACCACATCAACTGAGGTCACAACAACAAATGAGCAAGAATCAACTGCAGTAACCACTGCTGAAGTTCTACCATCCACTACAGAACAAGTAACAGCTCTGTATACAACCACATCAACTGAGGTCAAAACGACAAATGAGCAACAATCAACAGCAGTAACCACTGCTGAAGTTCCAACATCAACTACAGTCCCAGTCACAACTCTGTACACAACCACATCAACTGAGGTCACAACCACCAATGAGCAACAATCGACAGCAAAAAGTGCTGATGAAGTTCTACCATCAACTACAGAACCAGTGACAAATTTGCATGCAGCCACATCAAGTGAGGTCACAACCACAAATGAGCAAGTATCAACAGCAGTAACCACTGCTGAAGTTCCAACATCAACTACAGAACAAGTAACACCTCTGTATATAACCACATCAACTGAGGTCACAACCACAAATGAACAACAGTCAACAGTGCGTACAACTACAACTACAACAGAATCCACAACATCAGCAAAATCACTTGAGACAACTCTGGAAACAACCTCTGTAGAATCAGCGATGAGTAACACTGAAGTTCCAACATCAACTACAGAACCAGTGACAACTTTGCATGCAGCCACATCAAGTGAGGTCACAACAACAAATGAGCAAGAATCAAAAGCAGTAACCACTGCTGAAGTTCCAACATCAACTACAGAACCAGTGACAACTTTGCATGCAGCCACATCAAGTGAAGTTACAACCACAAATGAGCAAGAATCAACAACAGTCACAACTGCTGAACTTCCAACATCCACTACAGAACAAGTAACAACTCTGTACACAACCACATCAACTGAGATCACAATGACAAATGAGCAAGAATCAACAAGAGTAACCACTGCTGAAGTTCCAACACCAACAACAGAAAAAGTAACAACTCTGTATACAACCACTTCAAGTGAGGTCACAACCACCAATGAGCAACAATTGACAGCAATAAGTACTGATGAAGTTCTACCATCAACTACAGAATCAGTGACAACATTGCATGCAGCCATATCAAGTGAGGTCACAACAACAAATGAGCAAGAAGCAACACCAGTAACAACTGCTGAACTTCCAACATCGACTACGGAACAAATAACACCTCTGTATACAACCACATCAACTGAGGTCACAACAACAAATGAGCAAGAATCAACAACAGTAACAACTGCTGAACTTCCAACATCAACTACAGAACCAGTCACAACTCTGTTTACAACCACATCAACTGAGGTCACAACAACAAATGAGCAAGAATCAACTGCAGTAACCACTGCTGAAGTTCTACCATCCACTACAGAACAAGTAACAACTCTGTATACAACCACATCAACTGAGGTCACAACAACAAATGAGCAAGAATCAACAGCAGTAACCACTGCTGAAGTTCCAACATCAACTACAGAACCAGTGACAACTTTGCATGCAGCCACATCAAGTGAGGTTACAAACACAAATGAGCAAGAATCAACAACAGTCACAACTGCTGAACTTCCAACATCCACTACAGAACAAGTAACAACTCTGTATACAACCACATCAACTGAGATCACAATGACAAATGAGCAAGAATCAACAAGAGTAACCACTGCTGAAGTTCCAACATCAACAACAGAAAAAGTAACAACTCTGTATACAACCACTTCAAGTGAGGTCACAACCACCAATGAGCAACAATTGACAGCAATAAGTACTGATGAAGTTCTACCATCAACTACAGAATCAGTGACAACTTTGCATGCAGCCACATCAAGTGAGGTCACAACAACAAATGAGCAAGAAGCAACAACAGTAACAACTGCTGAACTTCCAACATCAACTACGGAACAAATAACACATCTGTATACAACCACATCACCTGAGGTCACAACAACAAATGAGCAAGAATCGACAACAGTAACCACTGCTGAACTTCCAAGATCAACTACAGAACCAGTCACAACTCTGTATACAACCACATCAACTGAGGTCACAACAACAAATGAGCAAGAATCAACAACAGTAACCACTGCTGAACTTCCAACATCGACTACGGAACAAATAACACATCTGTATACAACCACATCAACTGAGGTCACAACAACAAATGAGCAAGAATCAACAACAGTAACAACTGCTGAACTTCCAACATCGACTACGGAACAAATAACACCTCTGTATACAACCACATCAACTGAGGTCACAACAACAAATGAGCAAGAATCAACAACAGTAACAACTGCTGAACTTCCAACATCAACTACAGAACCAGTCACAACTCTGTTTACAACCACATCAACTGAGGTCACAACAACAAATGAGCAAGAATCAACTGCAGTAACCACTGCTGAAGTTCTACCATCCACTACAGAACAAGTAACAACTCTGTATACAACCACATCAACTGAGGTCACAACAACAAATGAGCAAGAATCAACAGCAGTAACAACTGATGAACTTCCAACATCGACTATGGAACAAATAACACATCTGTATACAACCACATCACCTGAGGTCACAACAACAAATGAGCAAGAATCAACAACAGTAACCACTGCTGAACTTCCAACATCAACTACAGAACCAGTCACAACTCTGTATACAACCACATCAACTGAGGTCACAACAACAAATGAGCAAGAATCAACAGCAGTAACCACTGCTGAACTTCCAACATCAACTACAGTACCAGTGACAACTCTGTATAGAACCACATCAACTGAGGTCACAATCACAAATGAACAACAGTCAACAGTGCTTACAACAATAACTACAACAGAATACACAACATCAGCAAAACCACTTGAGACAACTCTGGAAACAACCTCTGTAGAATCAACGATGAGTAACACTGAAGTTCCAACATCAACAACAGAAAAAGTAACAACTCTCTATACAACCACACCAAGTGAGGTCACAACAACAAATGAGCAACAATCGACGGCAATAAGTACTGATGAAGTTCTACCATCAACTACAGAATCAGTGACAACTTTGCATGCAGCCACATCAAGTGAGGTCACAACCACCAATGAGCAAGAATCAACAACAGTGACAACTGATGAACTTCCAACATCAACTACAGTACCAGTGACAACTCTGTATACAACCACATCAACTGAGGTCACAATCACAAATGAACAACAGTCAACAGTGCTTACAACAATAACTACAACAGAATACACAACATCAGCAAAACCACTTGAGACAACTCTGGAAACATCTGTAGAATCAGCGATGAGTAACACTGAAGTTCCAACATCAACAACAGAAAATGTAACAACTCTCTATACAACCACACCAAGTGAGGTCACAACAACAAATGAGCAAGAATCAACAGCAGTAACAACCACTGAAGTTCCAACATCAACCACCAAAACAGTGACCATGACAACTGCAACACCAACTACTGAGCAAACAACAATCACAACTACTGCAACAACTACAACAGCAAATATTGGACCTTCAACAGAAAACGAAGGCTACCTCTACCTACGCTTCAAGCTCCTTCGCAGTTTTATTGACGCATATAATTATCCAAATATGGCTGAATATCAGGCACTGGAAAGCAGTGTGATAGCTGAGGTAGGGCAACACTATCTAAAATTATTTTGTATTAAATGTTTACTTTTATACCAATACGGTTTTTCATTTAATTTCAAACCTGACAATTCACATTTCACTGTTACTGAAAACTAATGACTTTATATGGGGTATTTTTACCGTTTCAGTTGACTACACCATTCAAACGAAAATATTCACAAACCTTCCGAAGATGTGGGATCATCAGCTTGTGGTGAATAGGATTAATATACTGTTTTAAGGATATTTCTCACAACTCAGAATGCTTTATTGACTTCTGCAGTAAGGGTTACACATATCATTACAATGTCAATAGTAATGTCACACTGACATTTGTCTCCAAACTCTGTCACCTATTAGGCATGGCTCTGTGGGAGTGGATGCTGAGGTTGTTTTTCAAAACCAAACAGTGGTGCCCACACCAGCAGATGCTATAGCTACACTACAGGAAGCTTTGAACACATCAAACATCTTAAATATTAGTCTATTCAGTATTGATGCCGGTAAGTTTCCTTTACCTAATTTCTTTACTCTGAACTGTGTACATGGTCTAATAAAAAGCACAATTCTTTGTCATAGTAGATATTTAAAAAACCTAAATATGTTAAATGTTTATGTGCACGTATAAGAACATGTGTTTTAAAACATGAATTACAAGCTTTTGTCATGTTTCATTCTTTGTAATCCGTATCACTTCACTTTCACTTTCAGCAACAAACCAAAGTGAATTGGCCAACGATTCTCTAGTGAATACAACTGAGCCTCTCACCACATTTACACCAACATCATTTGAGATTACATTACAGGAAACAACCACTGCAGAGTCTGAGTTAACTACCAGTGCATCACTTACAATAACACCAGAGACAACTCAGAAACAAATAACAACTCCAGAATCATTGATACTCACCACTGAAATCCAAACGCCAACAACAGATCAAGTAATACATCTGCATACAAACACATCTGCTGAGGTTTCTACACCAAATGAAGAACAGGCCACATCTCTCCAGCCAACAACCACAGCTGAATCACTCACAAGTTCAGTACTGACTACAACTGAATCCTCAACAATACCTGAGTCAACTGAGCTACTAACAACCACTACTGAATCATTGATAGTCACCACTGAAATACAAACCCCAACTACAGAGCAAGTAATAAATCTGCATACAACAACATCTGCTGAGGTTTCTAAAGCAACTGAAGAACAAGCCACATCTCTCCAGCCCGCAACCACAGCTGAATCACTCAGAAGTTCAGCACCGACTACACCTGAATCCCCCAAAATACCAGAGACAACTCAGCTACAAACAACTACTCCAGAATTATTGATAGTGACCACTGAAACTCAAACCCCAACTACAGAACAAGTAATGAATCTGCACATAACCACTTCTGCCGAGGTTTCTACAGCAATTGAGGAACAGACCACATCTCTCCAGCCAACAACCACAGCTGAATTCCATACAAGTGCAGGACCGACTACAGCTGAATCCTCAACAACACCCGAGACAACTGACCTAAACACAACCACTGCAGAATCACTAATTGTCACCAGTGAAATACAAACCCCAACTACAGAGCAAGTAATACATCTGTACACAAGCACTTCAGAGGTCTCTACACCAACTGAGGAACAGGCCACATCTCTCCAGCCAACAACCACAGCTGAATCCATCACAAGTTCAGAACCAACTACAACTGAATCCTCAACAACACCCGAGACAACTGAGCTACACACAACCACTGCAGAATCATTAACTGTCACCACTGAAATACAAACCCCAACTACAGAGCAAGTAATAAATCTGCAAACAACAACATCTGCTGAGGTTTCTACACCAACTGAGGAACAGGGAACATCTCTCCAGCCAGCAACGACAGCTGAATCCCTCACAAGTTCAGTACTGATTACAACTGAATCCTCAACAACACCAGAGTCAACTGAGCTACACACAACCACTGCAGAATCATTAACCGTCACCACTGAAATACAAACCCCAACTACAGATCAAATAATAAATCTGCAAACAACAACATCTGCTGAGGTTTCTACATCAACTGAAGAACAGGCCACATCTCTCCAGCCAACAACCACAGCTGAATTCCTTATCAGTTCACTACCCACTACAACTGAATCCCCCACAACTCTGGAGACAAGTGAACCACACACAACCACTGCAGAATCTTTGATAGTCACCACTGAAATTCCAACCCCAACTACAGAGCAAGTAATAAATCTGCATACAACCACTTCTGCTGAGGTTTCTACAGCAAATGAGGAACAGGCCACATCTCTCCAGCCAACAACCACAGCTGAATTCCTTATCAGTTCACTACCAACTACAACTGAATCCTCAACAACACCAGAGACAACTGACCTAAACACAACCACTGCAGAATCACTAATTGTCACCAGTGAAATACAAACCCCAACTACAGAGCAAGTAATACATCTGTACACAAGCACTTCAGAGGTCTCTACACCAACTGAGGAACAGGCCACATCTCTCCAGTCAACAACCACAGCTGAATCCATCACAAGTTCAGAACCAACTACAACTGAATCCTCAACAACACCCGAGACAACTGAGCTACACACAACCACTGCAGAATCATTAACTGTCACCACTGAAATACAAACCCCAACTACAGAGCAAGTAATAAATCTGCAAACAACAACATCTGCTGAGGTTTCTACACCAACTGAGGAACAGGGAACATCTCTCCAGCCAGCAACGACAGCTGAATCCCTCACAAGTTCAGTACTGATTACAACTGAATCCTCAACAACACCAGAGTCAACTGAGCTACACACAACCACTGCAGAATCATTAACTGTCACCACTGAAATACAAACCCCAACTACAGATCAAGTAATAAATCTGCAAACAACCACTTCTGAGGTCTCTACACCAACTGAAGAACAGGCCACATTTCTCCAGCCAACAACCACAGCGGAATCCATCACAAGTTCAGGACCAACTACAACTGAATCCCTAACAACAACACCAGAGAAAACTGACCTACACACAATGACTGGACAATCATTGATAGTGACCACTGAAACTGAAACCCCAACGACAGAGCAAGTAATGAATCTGCATAAGACAACATCTGATGAGGTTTCTACAGCAACTGAAGAACAAGCCACATCTCTCCAGCCAACAACCACAGCTGAATTCCTTACAAGTTCAGTATCAACTACAACTGAATCCCCAACAACACCAGAGACAACTGAACCACACACAAACACTGCAGAATCTTTGATAGTCACCACTGAAATTCCAACCCCAACTACAGAGCAAGTAATAAATCTGCATACAACCACTTCTGCTGAGGTTTCTACATCAACTGAAGAACAGGCCACATCTCTCCAGCCAACAACCACAGCTGAATTCCTTATCAGTTCACTACCAACTACAACTGAATCCCCAACAACACCAGAGACAACTGAACCACACACAAACACTGCAGAATCTTTGATAGTCACCACTGAAATTCCAACCCCAACTACAGAGCAAGTAATAAATCTGCATACAACCACTTCTGCTGAGGTCTCTACACCAACTGAAGAACAAGTGATATCTCTCCAGCCAACAACCACAGCAGAATCCATCACAAGTTCAGCACCAACTACAACTGAATCCTCAACAACACCAGAGACAACTGAGCTACACACAACCACTGCAGAATCATTAACTGTCACCACTGAAATACAAACCCCAACTACAGATCAAGTAATAAATCTGCATAGAACCGGTTCTGCTGAGGTTTCTACATCAACTGAAGAACAGGCCACATCTCTCCAGCCTACAACCACAGCGGAATCCCTCACAAGTTCACTACCAACTACAACTGAACTACACACAACTACTGCAAAATCATTGATAGTGACCACTGAAATTCAAACACCAACTACAGAGAAAGTACTAAATGTGTATCCAACCAATTCTGCTGAGGTTATTACATCAACTGAAGAACAGGCCACATCTATCCAGCCAGCAACGACTGCTGAATCCCTCACAAGTTCACTACCAACTACAACTGAATCCCCAACAACACCACCAGAGGCAACTGAACTACACACAACTACTGCAGAATCATTAAAAGTCACCACTGAAATTCAACACCCAAGTACAGAGCAACTAATAAATCTGTACACAACCACTTCTGAGGTCTCTACACCAACTGAAGAACAGGCCACATCTCTCCAGCCAACAACCACAGCGGAATCCATCACAAGTTCAGGACCAACTACAACTGAATCCCCAACAACACCAGAGACAACTGAACTACACACAACCACTGCAGAATCTTTGATAGTCACCACTGAAATTCCAACCCCAACTACAGAGCAAGTAATAAATCTGCATACAACCACTTCTGCTGAGGTCTCTACACCAACTGAAGAACAAGTGACATCTTTCCAGCCAACAACCACAGCAGAATCCATCACAAGTTCAGCACTAACTACAACTGAATCCCCAACAACACCCCAGACAACTGAGCTAAACAAAACCACTGCAGAATCAGTAACTGTCACCACTGAAATACAAACCCCAACTACAGAGCAAGTAATGAATCTGAAAACAACAACATCTGCTGAGGTCTCTACACCAACTGAAGAACAGGCCACATCTCTCCAGCCTACAACCACAGCTGAATCCCTCACAAGTTCACTACCAACTAGAACTGAATCCCCAACAACACCACCAGAGGCAACTGAACTACACACAACTACTGCAGAATCATTAAAAATCACCACTGAAATTCAACACCCAACTACAGAGCAAGTAATAAATCTGCATACAACCACTTCTGCTGAGGTCTCTACACCAACTGAAGAACAAGTGACATCTCTCCAGCCAACAACCACAGCAGAATCTATCACAAGTTCAGCACCAACTACAACTGAATCCCCAACAACACCCGAGACAACTGAACTACACACAACCACTGCAGAATCTTTGATAGTCACCACTGAAATTCCAACCCCAACTACAGAGCAAGTAATAAATCTGCATACAACCACTTCTGCTGAGGTCTCTACACCAACTGAAGAACAAGTGACATCTTTCCAGCCAACAACCACAGCAGAATCCATCACAAGTTCAGCACTAACTACAACTGAATCCCTAACAACACCAGAGACAACTGAACTACACACAACCACTGCAGAATCATTAAGTGTCACCACTGAAATACAAACCCCAACTACAGAGCAAGTAATAAATCTGCAAACAACAACATCTGCTGAGGTTTCGACACCAACTGAAGAACAGGCCATATCTCTCCAGCCAACAACCACAGCTGGGTCCCTAACCAGTTCAGTACCAACCTCAACTGAATCCCCAACAACACCCCAGACAACTGAGCTAAACAAAACCACTGCAGAATCAGTAACTGTCACCACTGAAATACAAACCCCAACTACAGAGCAAGTAATGAATCTGCAAACAACAACATCTGCTGAGGTCTCTACACCAACTGAAGAACAGGCCACATCTCTCCAGCCTACAACCACAGCTGAATCCCTCACAAGTTCACTACCAACTACAACTGAATCCCCAACAACACCACCAGAGGCAACTGAACTACACACAACTACTGCAGAATCATTAAAAATCACCACTGAAATTCAACACCCAACTACAGAGCAAGTAATAAATCTGCATACAACCACTTCTGCTGAGGTCTCTACACCAACTGAAGAACAAGTGACATCTCTCCAGCCAACAACCACAGCAGAATCTATCACAAGTTCAGCACCAACTACAACTGAATCCCCAACAACACCCGAGACAACTGAACTACACACAACCACTGCAGAATCTTTGATAGTCACCACTGAAATTCCAACCCCAACTACAGAGCAAGTAATAAATCTGCATACAACCACTTCTGCTGAGGTCTCTACACCAACTGAAGAACAAGTGACATCTTTCCAGCCAACAACCACAGCAGAATCCATCACAAGTTCAGCACTAACTACAACTGAATCCCTAACAACACCAGAGACAACTGAACTACACACAACCACTGCAGAATCATTAAGTGTCACCACTGAAATACAAACCCCAACTACAGAGCAAGTAATAAATCTGCAAACAACAACATCTGCTGAGGTTTCGACACCAACTGAAGAACAGGCCATATCTCTCCAGCCAACAACCACAGCTGAGTCCCTAACCAGTTCAGTACCAACCTCAACTGAATCCCCAACAACACCCCAGACAACTGAGCTAAACAAAACCACTGCAGAATCAGTAACTGTCACCACTGAAATACAAACCCCAACTACAGAGCAAGTAATGAATCTGCAAACAACAACATCTGCTGAGGTCTCTACACCAACTGAAGAACAGGCCACATCTCTCCAGCCTACAACCACAGCTGAATCCCTCACAAGTTCACTACCAACTAGAACTGAATCCCCAACAACACCACCAGAGGCAACTGAACTACACACAACTACTGCAGAATCATTAAAAATCACCACTGAAATTCAACACCCAACTACAGAGCAACTAATAAATCTGCATACAACCACTTCTGCTGAGGTCTCTACACCAACTGAAGAACAAGTGACATCTCTCCAGCCAACAACCACAGCAGAATCTATCACAAGTTCAGCACCAACTACAACTGAATCCCCAACAACACCCGAGACAACTGAACTACACACAACCACTGCAGAATCTTTGATAGTCACCACTGAAATTCCAACCCCAACTACAGAGCAAGTAATAAATCTGCATACAACCACTTCTGCTGAGGTCTCTACACCAACTGAAGAACAAGTGACATCTTTCCAGCCAACAACCACAGCAGAATCCATCACAAGTTCAGCACTAACTACAACTGAATCCCTAACAACACCAGAGACAACTGAACTACACACAACCACTGCAGAATCATTAAGTGTCACCACTGAAATACAAACCCCAACTACAGAGCAAGTAATAAATCTGCAAACAACAACATCTGCTGAGGTTTCGACACCAACTGAAGAACAGGCCATATCTCTCCAGCCAACAACCACAGCTGAGTCCCTAACCAGTTCAGTACCAACCTCAACTGAATCCCCAACAACACCCCAGACAACTGAGCTAAACAAAACCACTGCAGAATCAGTAACTGTCACCACTGAAATACAAACCCCAACTACAGAGCAAGTAATGAATCTGCAAACAACAACATCTGCTGAGGTCTCTACACCAACTGAAGAACAGGCCACATCTCTCCAGCCTACAACCACAGCTGAATCCCTCACAAGTTCACTACCAACTAGAACTGAATCCCCAACAACACCACCAGAGGCAACTGAACTACACACAACTACTGCAGAATCATTAAAAATCACCACTGAAATTCAACACCCAACTACAGAGCAAGTAATAAATCTGCATACAACCACTTCTGCTGAGGTCTCTACACCAACTGAAGAACAAGTGACATCTCTCCAGCCAACAACCACAGCAGAATCTATCACAAGTTCAGCACCAACTACAACTGAATCCCCAACAACACCCGAGACAACTGCACTACACACAACCACTGCAGAATCATTAATTGTCACCACTGAAATACAAACCCCAACTACAGATCAAGTAATAAATCTGCATACAACATCTGCTGAGGTTTCTACAGCAACTGAAGAACAGGCCACATCTCTCCAGCCAGCAACGACTGCTGAATCACTCACAAGTTCAGTACCAACTACAACTGAATCCCCAACAACACCACCAGAGGCAACTGAACTACACACAACTACTGCAGAATCATTAAAAGTCACGACTGAAATTCAACACCCAACTACAGAGCAAATAATAAATCTGTACACAACCACTTCTGAGGTCTCTACACCAACTGAAGAACAGGCCATATCTCTCCAGCCAACAACCACAGCTGAGTCCCTAACCAATTCAGTACCAACCTCAACTGAATCCCCAACAACACCCCAGACAACTGAGCTAAACAAAACCACTGCAGAATCAGTAACTGTCACCACTGAAATACAAACCCCAACTACAGAGCAAGTAATGAATCTGCAAACAACAACATCTGCTGAGGTCTCTACACCAACTGAAGAACAGGCCACATCTCTCCAGCCTACAACCACAGCTGAATCCCTCACAAGTTCACTACCAACTACAACTGAATCCCCAACAACACCACCAGAGGCAACTGAACTACACACAACTACTGCAGAATCATTAAAAATCACCACTGAAATTCAACACCCAACTACAGAGCAAGTAATAAATCTGCATACAACCACTTCTGCTGAGGTCTCTACACCAACTGAAGAACAAGTGACATCTTTCCAGCCAACAACCACAGCAGAATCCATCACAAGTTCAGCACTAACTACAACTGAATCCCTAACAACACCAGAGACAACTGAACTACACACAACCACTGCAGAATCATTAAGTGTCACCACTGAAATACAAACCCCAACTACAGAGCAAGTAATAAATCTGCAAACAACAACATCTGCTGAGGTTTCGACACCAACTGAAGAACAGGCCATATCTCTCCAGCCAACAACCACAGCTGAGTCCCTAACCAGTTCAGTACCAACCTCAACTGAATCCCCAACAACACCCCAGACAACTGAGCTAAACAAAACCACTGCAGAATCAGTAACTGTCACCACTGAAATACAAACCCCAACTACAGAGCAAGTAATGAATCTGCAAACAACAACATCTGCTGAGGTCTCTACACCAACTGAAGAACAGGCCACATCTCTCCAGCCTACAACCACAGCTGAATCCCTCACAAGTTCACTACCAACTAGAACTGAATCCCCAACAACACCACCAGAGGCAACTGAACTACACACAACTACTGCAGAATCATTAAAAATCACCACTGAAATTCAACACCCAACTACAGAGCAAGTAATAAATCTGCATACAACCACTTCTGCTGAGGTCTCTACACCAACTGAAGAACAAGTGACATCTCTCCAGCCAACAACCACAGCAGAATCTATCACAAGTTCAGCACCAACTACAACTGAATCCCCAACAACACCCGAGACAACTGCACTACACACAACCACTGCAGAATCATTAATTGTCACCACTGAAATACAAACCCCAACTACAGATCAAGTAATAAATCTGCATACAACATCTGCTGAGGTTTCTACAGCAACTGAAGAACAGGCCACATCTCTCCAGCCAGCAACGACTGCTGAATCACTCACAAGTTCAGTACCAACTACAACTGAATCCCCAACAACACCACCAGAGGCAACTGAACTACACACAACTACTGCAGAATCATTAAAAGTCACGACTGAAATTCAACACCCAACTACAGAGCAAATAATAAATCTGTACACAACCACTTCTGAGGTCTCTACACCAACTGAAGAACAGGCCATATCTCTCCAGCCAACAACCACAGCTGAGTCCCTAACCAATTCAGTACCAACCTCAACTGAATCCCCAACAACACCCCAGACAACTGAGCTAAACAAAACCACTGCAGAATCAGTAACTGTCACCACTGAAATACAAACCCCAACTACAGAGCAAGTAATGAATCTGCAAACAACAACATCTGCTGAGGTCTCTACACCAACTGAAGAACAGGCCACATCTCTCCAGCCTACAACCACAGCTGAATCCCTCACAAGTTCACTACCAACTACAACTGAATCCCCAACAACACCACCAGAGGCAACTGAACTACACACAACTACTGCAGAATCATTAAAAATCACCACTGAAATTCAACACCCAACTACAGAGCAAGTAATAAATCTGCAAACAACAACATCTGCTGAGGTTTCGACACCAACTGAAGAACAGGCCATATCTCTCCAGCCAACAACCACAGCTGAGTCCCTAACCAGTTCAGTACCAACCTCAACTGAATCCCCAACAACACCCCAGACAACTGAGCTAAACAAAACCACTGCAGAATCAGTAACTGTCACCACTGAAATACAAACCCCAACTACAGATCAAGTAATAAATCTGCATACAACATCTGCTGAGGTTTCTACAGCAACTGAAGAACAGGCCACATCTCTCCAGCCAGCAACCACAGCTGAATCCCTCACAAGTTCACTACCAACTACAACTGAATCCCCAACAACACCACCAGAGGCAACTGAACTACACACAACCACTGCAGAATCATTAAAAATCACCACTGAAATTCAACACCCAACTACAGAGCAAGTAATAAATCTGCATACAACCACTTCTGCTGAGGTCTCTACACCAACTGAAGAACAAGTGACATCTTTCCAGCCAACAACCACAGCAGAATCCATCACAAGTTCAGCACTAACTACAACTGAATCCCTAACAACACCAGAGACAACTGAACTACACACAACCACTGCAGAATCATTAAGTGTCACCACTGAAATACAAACCCCAACTACAGAGCAAGTAATAAATCTGCAAACAACAACATCTGCTGAGGTTTCGACACCAACTGAAGAACAGGCCATATCTCTCCAGCCAACAACCACAGCTGAGTCCCTAACCAGTTCAGTACCAACCTCAACTGAATCCCCAACAACACCCCAGACAACTGAGCTAAACAAAACCACTGCAGAATCAGTAACTGTCACCACTGAAATACAAACCCCAACTACAGAGCAAGTAATGAATCTGCAAACAACAACATCTGCTGAGGTCTCTACACCAACTGAAGAACAGGCCACATCTCTCCAGCCTACAACCACAGCTGAATCCCTCACAAGTTCACTACCAACTAGAACTGAATCCCCAACAACACCACCAGAGGCAACTGAACTACACACAACTACTGCAGAATCATTAAAAATCACCACTGAAATTCAACACCCAACTACAGAGCAAGTAATAAATCTGCATACAACCACTTCTGCTGAGGTCTCTACACCAACTGAAGAACAAGTGACATCTCTCCAGCCAACAACCACAGCAGAATCTATCACAAGTTCAGCACCAACTACAACTGAATCCCCAACAACACCCGAGACAACTGCACTACACACAACCACTGCAGAATCATTAATTGTCACCACTGAAATACAAACCCCAACTACAGATCAAGTAATAAATCTGCATACAACATCTGCTGAGGTTTCTACAGCAACTGAAGAACAGGCCACATCTCTCCAGCCAGCAACGACTGCTGAATCACTCACAAGTTCAGTACCAACTACAACTGAATCCCCAACAACACCACCAGAGGCAACTGAACTACACACAACTACTGCAGAATCATTAAAAGTCACGACTGAAATTCAACACCCAACTACAGAGCAAATAATAAATCTGTACACAACCACTTCTGAGGTCTCTACACCAACTGAAGAACAGGACACATCTCTCCAGCCAACAACCACAGCGGAATCCATCACAAGTTCAGGACCAACTACAACTGAATCCCCAACAACACCAGAGACAACTGAACTACACACAACCACTGCAAAATCAGTAATTGTCACCACTGAAATACAAACCCCAACTACAGAGAAAATAATAAATCTGCATACAACATCTGCTGAGGTTTCTACATCAACTGAAGAACAGGCCACATCTCTCCAGCCAGCAACCACAGCTGAATCCCTCACAAGTTCAGTACTGACTACAACTGAATCCACAACAACACCTGAGACAACTGAGCTAAACACAACCACTGCAGAATCATTAATTGTCACATCTGAAATACAAACCCCAACTACAGAGCAAGTAATAAGTCTGCATAAAACCACTTCTGCTGAGGTTTCTACAGCAACTGAAGAACAGACCACATCTCTCCAGCCAACAACCACAGCTGAATCCCTCACAAGTTCACCTCCAACTACAACTGAATCCCTAACAACAACACCAGAGAAAAGTGACCTACACACAATGACTGGACAATCATTGATAGTGACCACTGAAACTCAAACCCCAACTACAGAGCAAGTAATGAATCTGCATAAGACAACGTCTGCTGAGGTTTCTACAGCAACTGAAGAACAAGCCACATCTCTCCAGCCAACAACCACAGCTGAATTCCTTACACGTTCAGTACCAACTACAACTGAATCCTCAACAACACCAGAGACAACTGAACTACACACAACCACTGCAGAATCATTAATTGTCACCACTGAAACTCAAACCCCAACTACAGAGCAAGTAATAAATCTGCAAACAACAACATCTGCTGAGGATTTGACATCAACTGAAGAACAGGCCACATCTCTCCAGCCTACAACCACAGCTGAATCCTTAACAACAACACCCAAGACAACTGAGCAAAACACAACCACTGCAGAATCATTAATTGTCACCACTGAAATACAAACCCCAACTACAGAGAAAGTAATAAATCTGGATAGAACCACTTCTGCTGAGGTTTCTATAGCAACTGAAGAACAGACCACATCTCTACAGCCTACAACCACAGCTGAATCCCTCACAAGTTCACTACGAACTACAACTGAATCCCCAACAACACCAACAGAAACAACTGAGCTACACACATCCACTGCAGAATCATTAAAAATCACCACTGAAATTCAACACCCAACTACAGAGCAAGTAATAAATCTGCATACAACAACATCTGCTGAGGTTTCTACGGCAACTGAAGAACAGGCCACATCTCTCCAGCCTACAACCACAGCTGAATTCCTTACAAGTGCAGTACCGACTACAACTGAATCCTCAACAACACCTGAGACAACTGAGCTAAACACACCCACTGCAGAATCACCAATTGTCACCACTGAAATACAAACCCCAACTACAGAGCAAGTAATAAATCTGCATACAACATCTGCTGAGGTTTCTACATCAACTGAAGAACAGGCCACATCTTTCCAGCCAACAACCACAGCTGAATCCCTCACAAGTTCAGTATCAACTACAAATGAGTACCAAACAACATCGGAGACAACTGAGCTACACACAACCACTGCAGAATCATTGATAGTCACCACTAAAATTCAAACATCAACAACAGCGCGAGCAACAGTAACTGAGCATGAATCAACTCAGCAACTACCAGCTTCCCTAACAACCACAAATAAACTTGTTACAAATTCTGCTACAACAGCAAACATTGCAAGCTCAACAGAAAACGAAGGTTACCTTTACCTACGCTTCAAGCTACTTTCCATTTTCCTCTCACTGTATTATAATCCAAGCTCCTCTGCATATCAGACTCTGGCAAGCAAAGTGACAACTCAGGTACTGCAACACTATGTAAATCCTTCACAATTAACAATTTCCTTGCACACTTTATTTCTTTTATTTACATTAAAATCTGACTGTTTAGACTGTCATTGTAACTGACATCTAATAATTTTATTATTATTTATTAAAAAACTTTTTTTTTCTCAGGTGAATAAAGCATTCATACAAAAATACTCACTAATCTTCCGAAGATCTGTCATCATCCGCTTTTGGTAAGCACTGTTAACATCTAAGAAATATGTGAATGAATTATATATCTACTACCACACCTGCTTTAAAAGTATGAAAGTAACAAATATCTGCTAGTGGTTACTGTATACCCTAAGATTAAAAAAAAACCTAATGCTTACATTGTATTCTTCATTAATTTTACACACAAAGGGCACCATTTATTGCAAATCTGGATGCTATGTTGACTTCAGAATTAGTGGTCAAAATAAATTGTATAATAACATTACATTCATTATGTCTAATCTCTTTGATTGTTAGGCCTGGCTCTGTTGGAGTAGATGCTCAATTGGCTTTTCAAAATGAGACAGTGACGCCCAACATTACCGATGCAGTGGCAACACTACAGGACTCTTTGAACACGTCCAACCCCTCAGAAATTATTTCTTTCAGTATTCAAGCTGGTGAGTCTAGATTCTTTACTCTTTTTTTTTTTTTTTTGCAAAACAGCTATAAATTTACAAAACAAATCTAGCATATTAACAAATTAAATCAATAGAGAAAAAGTAAAATTGTTAAAAAAAATACATTTTTGGAGCTTGTTCATTTTTAATACTAAAATGTAAATTTCTCTTACAGCAAAAAACATAAATGAATTTGTCAACGATTCTATAGCAACTGAACCAACTGCCACATATACATCAACATCATCTGAGACTATGGTACAGGAAACAACCACTGCAGATGCTAATATAAGCACTTCTGAGGCATCAACATCAAATACAGAGCAACCAGGTACTACTGATTTACCAACAGAAACACTTGAGACAACAATCACAACCATTCCACAATCAGAAGGGCCTTTTGAAATTCCAACATCAAATATAGTTCAAACCACAACAGTGTCTACAGTCACATCGAGCACAATATCTACAACAAATGAGCAACAGACAACTTTGCTTACAATAACCACAAATACTGAAGCAACAACTGCTACTGAGTCCACAACACCAGCGAAACGACTTGAGACAACAGTGCAGGAAACAACCACTGCAGAATCAGTCCTAAGCACTACTGAAGTAGTAACTGATGTTACTACTACAACTGAGCAACAGTTAACTTGGCCCTTTATGACAGAGACTACTGAATTCATCGCTAGTTCTGCACCCAGTACAACTTCAGAAATAGAAACAACACTATATACCACCCTGGCTGAAGTCCCTACAACGATGGAGCAACAAACAACTTCACTCCCAACACTAACCTCTACTGAACTCCTCACAAGTTCTGTACCAACAACTGAGTCATTGATTACACTTGAAACAACCCTGCAAAGCACAACTACTGCACAATCAACAGGTTCTACTGAAATTCCAACATCGTCTTCAGAAGAAGCAACAACTTTACCTGTAGTTACTTCAAGTGATGTCTCCACGGCAACTGAGCAACATTCAACTTTATTAATGACCACAAGTTTTGAAGTAACCACAATGCCAGCAAATTCACTTCAAACAACAGTGCAGGAAACAAGTACTGCAGAATCAGTTGTAAGCACCACTGAAGTTTCAACATCAAGTGCAGAACCACCAATAACAACCTTATATACTAGTACAATTAATGCTCCTACAATCGTGCAAGAATCAACTTCACTTCAAGCAACTACAACAGAACTCCTAACAAGTTCCATACCAATGACAGCTGAACCATCAACAGCACTTGGAACAACTCTGCAAAACACAATGTCTGCACAATCATCAATTTGGACTACTGAAATTCTAACATCAACTACAGAACAAGCAACACCACTGGCTACAGCCACATCAAGTGATGCATCTATAACAAATGAGCAACTATCAACTTTGCTAACAATGGCCACTACAAATTTCAAAGCAACAACAACATCAGCAAAACCACTTGAGACAACAATTCAGGAAACAACCACTGCAGAATCAGACCTAAGCACCACTAATGTTCCAATATCAAGTACAGAACCACTATTAACAACCATATATACTACTACAGTTGATGTTTCTACAACAACAGAGAAACAAACTTCTCTTTCCTCAACTATTACAAGTGAATTGCTCACAAGTTTCGTTTCAACAACGGAACTACCCCCGACAACTGCTGAAAGTTTTCTACAAAGTACAACCTCTGAACAGTCAACAATAATCACTACTGAATTTCCATCACCTACAGAACAAGTGACAACAAATAAGCAACTGAAAACAACCACAGCTGAAGTTGTAACAAGTTCTGTTTCAACAACTGAACTATCCCAAACAACTGGTGCCACAGTTCTACAAAGTACAACTACTGAACAGTCGACAATAATCCCAACTGAATTTCTATCACCCACAGAACAAGTAACAACAAATGAGCAACTGACAACAACCACAGCTGAAGTGCTCACAAGTTCTGTTTCAACAACTGAACTAACCCCAACTGCTGCAACAGTTCTGCAAAGCACTACCAGTGAAAAATCAACAATAATCACTAATGAAATTCCATCACCTACAGAACAAGTGACAACAAAAGAGCATCTGACAACAACCACAGCTGAAGTTCCAACAAGTTCAACTGAACTACCCCCAACAACTGCTTCAACACCTCTGCAGAGCACAAGCATGGAACAATCATCAATAATCACTACTGAATTTCCATCATCTACAGAGCAAGTGACAACAAAGGAGCAATTGGAAAAAACCACAGCTGAAGTTCTAACAAGTTCTGTGTCCACAACTGAACTACTCCCAACAACTGCTGCCACAGTTCTGCAAAGCACTACCACTGAACAATCAACAATAATCACTACTGAATTTTCATCACCTACAGAACAAGTGACAACAAACGAGCAAATCACAACAACCACAGCTGAAGTTCTAAAAACTTCTGTGTCAACAACTGAACTACTCCCAACAACTGCTACAACAGTTCTGCAAAGCACTACCACTGAACAAGCAACAATGATCACTACTGAATTTCCAACACCCACAGAACAAGAGACAACACCTGAGCAACTCACAACAACCACAGCTGAAGTTCTAACAACTTCAGTTTCAACAACTGAACTACCCCCAACGACTGCTACAACAGTTCTGCAAAGCACTACCACTGAACAAGCAACAATGATCAGTACTGAATTTCCAACACCCACAGAACAAGAGACAACACCTGAGCAACTCACAACAACCACAGCTGAAGTTCTAACAAGTTCTGTGTCCACAACTGAACTACCCCCAACAACTGCTGCAACAGTTCTGCAAAGCACAACCTTTGAACAATCATCAATAATCACTAGTGAATTTCCATCATCTCCAGAGCAAGTGACAACAAAGGAGCAATTGGAAACAACCACAGCTGAAGTTCTAACAAGTTCTGTGTCAACAACTGAACTACTCCCAACAACTGCTGCCACAGTTCTGCAAAGCACTACCACTGAACAATCAACAATAATCACTACTGAATTTCCATCACCTACAGAACAAGTGACAACACCTGAGCAACCCACAACAACCACAGCTGAAGTTCTAACATATTCTGTGTCCACAACTGAACTACCCCCAACAACTGCTGCAACAGTTCTGCAAAGCACAACCACTGAAAAATCAATAATAATCACTAGTGAATTTCCGTCACCTACAGAACAAGTGACAACAAATGAGCAAATCACAACAACCACAGCTGAAGTTCTTACAAGTTCTGTTTCAACAGCTGAAATACACCCAACAACTGCTGCAACAGTTCTGCAAAGCACAACCTTTGAACAATCATCAGAAATCACTACTGAATTTCCATCATCTACAGAGCAAGTGACAACAAAGGAGCAATTGGAAACAACCGCAGCTGAAGTTCTAACAAGTTCTGTGTCCACAACTGAACTACTCCCAACAACTGCTGCCACAGTTCTGCAAAGCACTACCACTGAACAATCAACAATGACAACTACTGAATTTCCATCACCTACAGAACAAGTGACAACAAACGAGCAAATCACAAAAACCACAGCTGAAGTGCTCACAAGTTCTATTGCAACAACTGAACTAACCCCAACAACTGCTGCAACAGTTCTGCAAAGCACTACCACTGAAAAAGCAACAATGATCACTACTGAATTTTCAACACCAACAGAACAAGAGACAACACCTGAGCAACTGACAACAACCACAGCTGAAGTTCTAACAACTTCAGTTTCAACAACTGAACTACCCCCAACAACTGCTACAACAGTTCTGCAAAGCACTACCACTGAACAAGCAACAATGATCACTACTGAATTTCCAACACCCACAGAACAAGAGACAACACCTGAGCAACTCACAACAACCACAGCTGAAGTTCTAACAAGTTCTGCGTCCACAACTGAACTACCCCCAACAACTGCTGCAACAGTTCTGCAAAGCACAACCTTTGAACAATCATCAATAATCACTACTGAATTTCCATCATCTACAGAGCAAGTGACAACAAAGGAGCAATTGGAAACAACTGCAGCTGAAGTTCTAACAACTTCTGTGTCAACAACTGAACTACTCCCAACAACTGCTGCCACAGTTCTGCAAAGCACTACCACTGAACAATCAACAATAACAACTACTGAATTTCCATCACCTACAGAACAAGTGACAACCAATGAGCAATTCACAACAACCACAGCTGAAGTGCTCAAAAGTTCTATTGCAACAACTGAACTAACCCCAACAACTGCTACAACACTTCAGCAAAGCACTACCCTTGAACAAGCAACAATGATCACTACTGAATTTCCAACACCAACAGAACAAGAGACAACACCTGAGCAACTCACAACAACCACAGCTGAAGTTCTAACAACTTCAGTTTCAACAACTGAACTACCCCCAACGACTGCTACAACAGTTCTGCAAAGCACTACCACTGAACAAGCAACAATGATCACTACTGAATTTCCAACACCCACAGAACAAGAGACAACACCTGAGCAACTCACAACAACCACAGCTGAAGTTCTAACAACTTCAGTTTCAACACCTGAACTACCCCCAACGACTGCTGCAACAGTTCTGCAAAATATAACTACTGAACAGTCAACAATAATCATTACTGAATTTCCATCACCTACAGAACAAGTGACAACACCTGAGCAACCCACAACAACCACAGCTGAAGTTCTAACAAGTTCTGTGGCTACAACTGACCTACTCCCAACAACTGCTGCAACAGTTCTGCAAAATATAACTACTGAACAATCAACAATAATCATTACAGAATTTCCGTCATCTACAGAGCAAATGACAACAAATGAGAAACTGAACACAACCACAGCAGAGGTTCTAACAAGTTCTGTGGCTACAACTGACCTACTCCCAACAACTTCTGCCACAGTTCTGCAAAGCACTACCACTGAACAATCAACAATAATCACTACTGAATTTCCATCACCTACAGAACAAGAGACAACACCTGAGCAACCCACAACAACCACAGCTGAAGTTCTAACATATTCTGTGTCCACAACTGAACTACCCCCAACAACTGCTGCAACAGTTCTGCAAAGCACAACCTTTGAACAATCATCAGAAATCACTACTGAATTTCCATCATCTACAGAGCAAGTGACAACAAAGGAGCAATTGGAAACAACCGCAGCTGAAGTTCTAACAAGTTCTGTGTCCACAACTGAACTACTCCAAACAACTGCTGCCACAGTTCTGCAAAGCACTACCACTGAACAATCAACAATAACAACTACTGAATTTCCATCACCTACAGAACAAGTGACAACCAATGAGCAAATCACAACAACCACAGCTGAAGTGCTCACAAGTTCTATTGCAACAACTGAACTAACCCCAACAACTGCTACAACACTTCAGCAAAGCACTACCCTTGAACAAGCAACAATGATCATTACTGAATTTCCAACACCCACAGAACAAGAGACAACACCTGAGCAACCATCAACAACCACAGCTGAAGTTCTAACAAGTTCTGTATCCACAACTGAACTACCCCCAACAGCTGCTGCAACAGTTCTGCAAAGCACAACCACTGAAAAATCAACAATAATCACTACTGAATTTCCGTCACCTACAGAACAAGTGACAACAAATGAGCAAATCACAACAACCACAGCTGAAGTTCTAACAAGTTCTGATTCAACAACTAAACTACCACCAACAACTGCTGCAACAGTTCTGCAAAATATAACTACTGAACAGTCAACAATAATCATTACTGAATTTCCGTCATCTACAGAGCAAATGACAACAAATGAGCAACTGACAACAACCACAGCTGAGGTTCTAACAAGTTCTGTGGCTACAACTGACCTACTCCCAACAACTTCTGCCACAGTTCTGCAAAGCACTACCACTGAACAATCAACAATAATCACTACTGAATTTCCATCACCTACAGAACAAGTGACAACACCTGAGCAACCCACAACAACCACAGCTGAAGTTCTAACATATTCTGTGTCCACAACTAAACTACCCCCAACAACTGCTGCAACAGTTCTGCAAAGCACAACTACTGAAAAATCAATAATAATCACTAGTGAATTTCCGTCACCTACAGAACAAGTGACAACAAATGAGCAAATCACAACAACCACAGCTGAAGTTCTTACAAGTTCTGTTTCAACAGCTGAAATACACCCAACAACTGCTGCAACAGTTCTGCAAAGCACAACCTTTGAACAATCATCAGAAATCACTACTGAATTTCAGTCATCTACAGAGCAAGTGACAACAAAGGAGCAATTGGAAACAACCGCAGCTGAAGTTCTAACAAGTTCTGTGTCCACAACTGAACTACTCCCAACAACTGCTGCCACAGTTCTGCAAAGCACTACCACTGAACAATCAACAATGACAACTACTGAATTTCCATCACCTACAGAACAAGTGACAACAAACGAGCAAATCACAAAAACCACAGCTGAAGTGCTCACAAGTTCTATTGCAACAACTGAACTAACCCCAACAACTGCTGCAACAGTTCTGCAAAGCACTACCACTGAAAAAGCAACAATGATCACTACTGAATTTTCAACACCAACAGAACAAGAGACAACACCTGAGCAACTGACAACAACCACAGCTGAAGTTCTAACAACTTCAGTTTCAACAACTGAACTACCCCCAACAACTGCTACAACAGTTCTGCAAAGCACTACCACTGAACAAGCAACAATGATCACTACTGAATTTCCAACACCCACAGAACAAGAGACAACACCTGAGCAACTCACAACAACCACAGCTGAAGTTCTAACAAGTTCTGCGTCCACAACTGAACTACCCCCAACAACTGCTGCAACAGTTCTGCAAAGCACAACCTTTGAACAATCATCAATAATCACTACTGAATTTCCATCATCTACAGAGCAAGTGACAACAAAGGAGCAATTGGAAACAACTGCAGCTGAAGTTCTAACAACTTCTGTGTCAACAACTGAACTACTCCCAACAACTGCTGCCACAGTTCTGCAAAGCACTACCACTGAACAATCAACAATAACAACTACTGAATTTCCATCACCTACAGAACAAGTGACAACCAATGAGCAATTCACAACAACCACAGCTGAAGTGCTCAAAAGTTCTATTGCAACAACTGAACTAACCCCAACAACTGCTACAACACTTCAGCAAAGCACTACCCTTGAACAAGCAACAATGATCACTACTGAATTTCCAACACCAACAGAACAAGAGACAACACCTGAGCAACTCACAACAACCACAGCTGAAGTTCTAACAACTTCAGTTTCAACAACTGAACTACCCCCAACGACTGCTACAACAGTTCTGCAAAGCACTACCACTGAACAAGCAACAATGATCACTACTGAATTTCCAACACCCACAGAACAAGAGACAACACCTGAGCAACTCACAACAACCACAGCTGAAGTTCTAACAACTTCAGTTTCAACACCTGAACTACCCCCAACGACTGCTGCAACAGTTCTGCAAAATATAACTACTGAACAGTCAACAATAATCATTACTGAATTTCCATCACCTACAGAACAAGTGACAACACCTGAGCAACCCACAACAACCACAGCTGAAGTTCTAACAAGTTCTGTGGCTACAACTGACCTACTCCCAACAACTGCTGCAACAGTTCTGCAAAATATAACTACTGAACAATCAACAATAATCATTACAGAATTTCCGTCATCTACAGAGCAAATGACAACAAATGAGAAACTGACAACAACCACAGCAGAGGTTCTAACAAGTTCTGTGGCTACAACTGACCTACTCCCAACAACTTCTGCCACAGTTCTGCAAAGCACTACCACTGAACAATCAACAATAATCACTACTGAATTTCCATCACCTACAGAACAAGAGACAACACCTGAGCAACCCACAACAACCACAGCTGAAGTTCTAACATATTCTGTGTCCACAACTGAACTACCCCCAACAACTGCTGCAACAGTTCTGCAAAGCACAACCTTTGAACAATCATCAGAAATCACTACTGAATTTCCATCATCTACAGAGCAAGTGACAACAAAGGAGCAATTGGAAACAACCGCAGCTGAAGTTCTAACAAGTTCTGTGTCCACAACTGAACTACTCCAAACAACTGCTGCCACAGTTCTGCAAAGCACTACCACTGAACAATCAACAATAACAACTACTGAATTTCCATCACCTAGAGAAAAAGTGACAACCAATGAGCAAATCACAACAACCACAGCTGAAGTGCTCACAAGTTCTATTGCAACAACTGAACTAACCCCAACAACTGCTACAACACTTCAGCAAAGCACTACCCTTGAACAAGCAACAATGATCATTACTGAATTTCCAACACCCACAGAACAAGAGACAACACCTGAGCAACCATCAACAACCACAGCTGAAGTTCTAACAAGTTCTGTATCCACAACTGAACTACCCCCAACAGCTGCTGCAACAGTTCTGCAAAGCACAACCACTGAAAAATCAACAATAATCACTACTGAATTTCCGTCACCTACAGAACAAGTGACAACAAATGAGCAAATCACAACAACCACAGCTGAAGTTCTAACAAGTTCTGATTCAACAACTGAACTACCACCAACAACTGCTGCAACAGTTCTGCAAAATATAACTACTGAACAGTCAACAATAATCATTACTGAATTTCCGTCATCTACAGAGCAAATGACAACAAATGAGCAACTGACAACAACCACAGCTGAGGTTCTAACAAGTTCTGTGGCTACAACTGACCTACTCCCAACAACTTCTGCCACAGTTCTGCAAAGCACTACCACTGAACAATCAACAATAATCACTACTGAATTTCCATCACCTACAGAACAAGTGACAACAACTGAGCAACCCACAACAACCACAGCTGAAGTTCTAACATATTCTGTGTCCACAACTAAACTACCCCCAACAACTGCTGCAACAGTTCTGCAAAGCACAACTACTGAAAAATCAATAATAATCACTAGTGAATTTCCGTCACCTACAGAACAAGTGACAACAAATGAGCAAATCACAACAACCACAGCTGAAGTTCTTACAAGTTCTGTTTCAACAGCTGAAATACACCCAACAACTGCTGCAACAGTTCTGCAAAGCACAACCTTTGAACAATCATCAGAAATCACTACTGAATTTCAGTCATCTACAGAGCAAGTGACAACAAAGGAGCAATTGGAAACAACCGCAGCTGAAGTTCTAACAAGTTCTGTGTCCACAACTGAACTACTGCAAACAACTGCTGCCACAGTTCTGCAAAGCACTACCACTGAACAATCAACAATAATCACTACTGAATTTCCATCACCTACAGAACAAGTGACAACAAACGAGCAAATCACAAAAACCACAGCTGAAGTTCTAACAAGTTCTCTTTCAACAACTGAACTACTCCCAACAACTGCTGCCACAGTTCTGCAAAGCACTACCACTGAACAATCAACAATAATCACTACTGAATTTCCATCACCTACAGAACAAGTGACAACCAATGAGCAAATCAGAACAACCACAGCTGAAGTGCTCACAAGTTCCATTGCAACAACTGAACTAACCCCAACAACTGCTGCCACAGATCTGCAAAGCACTACCACTGAACAAGCAACAATGATCACTACTGAATTTCCAACACCCACAGAACAAGAGACAACACCTCAGCAACTCACAACAACCACAGATGAAGTTCTAACAAGTTCTGTGTCCACAACTGAACTGCCCCAAACAACTGCTGCAACAGTTCTGCAAAGCACAACCTTTGAACAATCATCAATAATCACTACTGAATTTCCATCATCTACAGAGCAAGTGACAACAAAGGAGCAACTGGAAACAACCGCAGCTGAAGTTCTAACAAGTTCTGTGTCCACAACTGAACTACTCCCAACAACTGCTGCCACAGTTCTGCAAAGCACTACCACTGAACAATCAACAATAACAACTACTGAATTTCCATCACCTACAGAACAAGTGACAACAAAGGAGCAAATCACAACAACCACAGCTGAAGTTCTAACAACTTCTGTGTCCACAACTGCACTACCCCCAACAACTGCTGCCACAGTTCTGCAAAATATAACTACTGAACAGTCAACAATAAGCATTACTGAATTTCCATCATCTACAGAGCAAATGACAACAAATGAGCAACTGACAACAACCACAGCTGAGGTTCTAACAAGTTCTTTGTCTACAACTGAACTAACCCCAACAACTGCTGCAACAGTTCTGCAAAGCACTACCACTGAACAAGCAACAATGATCACTACTGAATTTCCAACACCCACAGAACAAGTGACAACAAACGAGCAAATCACGACAACCACAGCTGAAGTTCTAACAAGTTCTGTGTCAACAACTGAACTAACCCCAACAACTGCTGCAACAGTTCTGCAAAATATAACTACTGAACAATCAACAATAATCATTACTGAATTTCCGTCATCTACAGAGCAAATGACAACAAATGAGCAACTGACAACAACCACAGCTGAGGTTCTAACAAGTTCTTTGTCTACAACTGAACTAACCCCAACAACTGCTGCAACAGTTCTGCAAAGCACTACCACTGAACAAGCAACAATGATCACTACTGAATTTCCAACACCCACAGAACAAGTGACAACAAACGAGCAAATCACGACAACCACAGCTGAAGTTCTAACAAGTTCTGTGTCAACAACTGAACTAACCCCAACAACTGCTGCAACAGTTCTGCAAAATATAACTACTGAACAATCAACAATAATCATTACTGAATTTCCGTCATCTACAGAGCAAATGACAACAAATGAGCAACTGACAACAACCACAGCTGAGGTTCTAACAAGTTCTGTGGCTACAACTGACCTACTCCCAACAACCTCTGCCACAGTTCTGCAAAGCACTACCACTGAACAATCAACAATAATCACTACTGAATTTCCATCACCTACAGAACAAGTGACAACACCTGAGCAACCCACAACAACCACAGCTGAAGTTCTAACATATTCTGTGTCCACAACTGAACTACCCCCAACAACTGCTGCAACAGTTCTGCAAAGCACAACCACTGAAAAATCAATAATAATCACTAGTGAATTTCCGTCACCTACAGAACAAGTGACAACAAATGAGCAAATCACAACAACCACAGCTGAAGTTCTTACAAGTTCTGTTTCAACAGCTGAAATACACCCAACAACTGCTGCAACAGTTCTGCAAAGCACAACCTTTGAACAATCATCAGAAATCACTACTGAATTTCCATCATCTACAGAGCAAGTGACAACAAAGGAGCAATTGGAAACAACCGCAGCTGAAGTTCTAACAAGTTCTGTGTCCACAACTGAACTACTCCAAACAACTGCTGCCACAGTTCTGCAAAGCACTACCACTGAACAATCAACAATAATCACTAGTGAATTTCCGTCACCTACAGAACAAGTGACAACAAATGAGCAAATCACAACAACCACAGCTGAAGTTCTTACAAGTTCTGTTTCAACAGCTGAAATACACCCAACAACTGCTGCAACAGTTCTGCAAAGCACAACCTTTGAACAATCATCAGAAATCACTACTGAATTTCCATCATCTACAGAGCAAGTGACAACAAAGGAGCAATTGGAAACAACCGCAGCTGAAGTTCTAACAAGTTCTGTGTCCACAACTGAACTACTCCAAACAACTGCTGCCACAGTTCTGCAAAGCACTACCACTGAACAATCAACAATAACAACTACTGAAATTCCATCACCTACAGAACAAGTGACAACAAACGAGCAAATCACAAAAACCACACCTGAAGTGCTCACAAGTTCTATTGCAACAACTGAACTAACCCCAACAACTGCTGCCACAGTTCTGCAAAGCACTACCACTGAAAAAGCAACAATGATCACTACTGAATTTCCAACACCAACAGAACAAGAGACAACACCTGAGCAACTCACAACAACCACAGCTGAAGTTCTAACAACTTCAGTTTCAACAACTGAACTACCCCCAATGACTGCTACAACAGTTCTGCAAAGCACTACCACTGAACAAGCAACAATGATCACTACTGAATTTCCAACACCCACAGAACAAGAGACAACACCTGAGCAAATCACAACAACCACAGCTGAGGTTCTAACAAGTTCTGTGGCTACAACTGACCTACTCCCAACAACTTCTGCCACAGTTCTGCAAAGCACTACCACTGAACAATCAACAATAATCACTACTGAATTTCCATCACCTACAGAACAAGTGACAACACCTGAGCAACCCACAACAACCACAGCTGAAGTTCTAACATATTCTGTGTCCACAACTGAACTACCCCCAACAACTGCTGCAACAGTTCTGCAAAGCACAACCTTTGAACAATCATCAGAAATCACTACTGAATTTCCATCATCTACAGAGCAAATGACAACAAATGAGCAATTGGAAACAACCGCAGCTGAAGTTCTAACAAGTTCTGTGTCCACAACTGAACTACTCCCAACAACTGCTAGCACAGTTCTGCAAAGCACTACCACTGAACAATCAACAATAATCACTACTGAAATTCCATCACCTACAGAACAAGTGACAACACCTGAGCAACCCACAACAACCACAGCTGAAGTTCTAACATATTCTGTGTCCACAACTGAACTACCCCCAACAACTGCTGCAACAGTTCTGCAAAGCACAACCACTGAAAAATCAATAATAATCACTAGTGAATTTCCGTCACCTACAGAACAAGTGACAACAAATGAGCAAATCACAACAACCACAGCTGAAGTTCTTACAAGTTTTGTTTCAACAGCTGAAATACACCCAACAACTGCTGCAACAGTTCTGCAAAGCACAACCTTTGAACAATCATCAGAAATCACTACTGAATTTCCATCATCTACAGAGCAAGTGACAACAAAGGAGCAATTGGAAACAACCGCAGCTGAAGTTCTATCAAGTTCTGTGTCCACAACTGAACTACTCCAAACAACTGCTGCCACAGTTCTGCAAAGCACTACCACTGAACAATCAACAATAATCACTAGTGAATTTCCGTCACCTACAGAACAAGTGACAACAAATGAGCAAATCACAACAACCACAGCTGAAGTTCTTACAAGTTCTGTTTCAACAGCTGAAATACACCCAACAACTGCTGCAACAGTTCTGCAAAGCACAACCTTTGAACAATCATCAGAAATCACTACTGAATTTCCATCATCTACAGAGCAAGTGACAACAAAGGAGCAATTGGAAACAACCGCAGCTGAAGTTCTAACAAGTTCTGTGTCCACAACTGAACTACTCCAAACAACTGCTGCCACAGTTCTGCAAAGCACTACCACTGAACAATCAACAATAACAACTACTGAATTTCCATCACCTACAGAACAAGTGACAACAAACGAGCAAATCACAAAAACCACAGCTGAAGTTCTAACAAGTTCTGTTTCAACAACTGAACTACTCCAAACAACTGCTGCCACAGTTCTGCAAAGCACTACCACTGAACAATCAACAATAATCACTACTGAATTTCCATCACCTACAGAACAAGTGACAACCAATGAGCAAATCACAACAACCACAGCTGAAGTGCTCACAAGTTCTATTGCAACAACTGAACTAACCCCAACAACTGCTGCCACAGTTCTGCAAAGCACTACCACTGAACAAGCAACAATGATCACTACTGAATTTCCAACACCCACAGAACAAGAGACAACACCTGAGCAACTCACAACAACCACAGCTGAAGTTCTAACAAGTTCTGTGTCCACAACTGAACTACCCCCAACAACTGCTGCAACAGTTCTGCAAAGCACAACTTTTGAACAATCATCAATAATCACTACTGAATTTCCATCATCTACAGAGCAAGTGACAACAAAGGAGCAATTGGAAACAACCGCAGCTGAAGTTCTAACAAGTTCTGTGTCCACAACTGAACTACTCCAAACAACTGCTGCCACAGTTCTGCAAAGCACTACCACTGAACAATCAACAATAACAACTACTGAAATTCCATCACCTACAGAACAAGTGACAACAAACGAGCAAATCACAAAAACCACACCTGAAGTGCTCACAAGTTCTATTGCAACAACTGAACTAACCCCAACAACTGCTGCCACAGTTCTGCAAAGCACTACCACTGAAAAAGCAACAATGATCACTACTGAATTTCCAACACCAACAGAACAAGAGACAACACCTGAGCAACTCACAACAACCACAGCTGAAGTTCTAACAACTTCAGTTTCAACAACTGAACTACCCCCAATGACTGCTACAACAGTTCTGCAAAGCACTACCACTGAACAAGCAACAATGATCACTACTGAATTTCCAACACCCACAGAACAAGAGACAACACCTGAGCAACTGACAACAACCACAGCTGAGGTTCTAACAAGTTCTGTGGCTACAACTAACCTACTCCCAACAACCTCTGCCACAGTTCTGCAAAGCACTACCACTGAACAATCAACAATAATCACTACTGAATTTCCATCACCTACAGAACAAGTGACAACACCTGAGCAACCCACAACAACCACAGCTGAAGTTCTAACATATTCTGTGTCCACAACTGAACTACCCCCAACAACTGCTGCAACAGTTCTGCAAAGCACAACCACTGAAAAATCAATAATAATCACTAGTGAATTTCCGTCACCTACAGAACAAGTGACAACAAATGAGCAAATCACAACAACCACAGCTGAAGTTCTTACAAGTTCTGTTTCAACAGCTGAAATACACCCAACAACTGCTGCAACAGTTCTGCAAAGCACAACCTTTGAACAATCATCAGAAATCACTACTGAATTTCCATCATCTACAGAGCAAGTGACAACAAAGGAGCAATTGGAAACAACCGCAGCTGAAGTTCTAACAAGTTCTGTGTCCACAACTGAACTACTCCAAACAACTGCTGCCACAGTTCTGCAAAGCACTACCACTGAACAATCAACAATAATCACTACTGAATTTCCGTCACCTACAGAACAAGTGACAACAAATGAGCAAATCACAACAACCACAGCTGAAGTTCTTACAAGTTCTGTTTCAACAGCTGAAATACACCCAACAACTGCTGCAACAGTTCTGCAAAGCACAACCTTTGAACAATCATCAGAAATCACTACTGAATTTCCATCATCTACAGAGCAAGTGACAACAAAGGAGCAATTGGAAACAACCGCAGCTGAAGTTCTAACAAGTTCTGTGTCCACAACTGAACTACTCCAAACAACTGCTGCCACAGTTCTGCAAAGCACTACCACTGAACAATCAACAATAACAACTACTGAAATTCCATCACCTACAGAACAAGTGACAACAAACGAGCAAATCACAAAAACCACACCTGAAGTGCTCACAAGTTCTATTGCAACAACTGAACTAACCCCAACAACTGCTGCCACAGTTCTGCAAAGCACTACCACTGAAAAAGCAACAATGATCACTACTGAATTTCCAACACCAACAGAACAAGAGACAACACCTGAGCAACTCACAACAACCACAGCTGAAGTTCTAACAACTTCAGTTTCAACAACTGAACTACCCCCAATGACTGCTACAACAGTTCTGCAAAGCACTACCACTGAACAAGCAACAATGATCACTACTGAATTTCCAACACCCACAGAACAAGAGACAACACCTGAGCAAATCACAACAACCACAGCTGAGGTTCTAACAAGTTCTGTGGCTACAACTGACCTACTCCCAACAACTTCTGCCACAGTTCTGCAAAGCACTACCACTGAACAATCAACAATAATCACTACTGAATTTCCATCACCTACAGAACAAGTGACAACACCTGAGCAACCCACAACAACCACAGCTGAAGTTCTAACATATTCTGTGTCCACAACTGAACTACCCCCAACAACTGCTGCAACAGTTCTGCAAAGCACAACCTTTGAACAATCATCAGAAATCACTACTGAATTTCCATCATCTACAGAGCAAATGACAACAAATGAGCAATTGGAAACAACCGCAGCTGAAGTTCTAACAAGTTCTGTGTCCACAACTGAACTACTCCCAACAACTGCTGCCACAGTTCTGCAAAGCACTACCACTGAACAATCAACAATAATCACTACTGAAATTCCATCACCTACAGAACAAGTGACAACACCTGAGCAACCCACAACAACCACAGCTGAAGTTCTAACATATTCTGTGTCCACAACTGAACTACCCCCAACAACTGCTGCAACAGTTCTGCAAAGCACAACCACTGAAAAATCAATAATAATCACTAGTGAATTTCCGTCACCTACAGAACAAGTGACAACAAATGAGCAAATCACAACAACCACAGCTGAAGTTCTTACAAGTTCTGTTTCAACAGCTGAAATACACCCAACAACTGCTGCAACAGTTCTGCAAAGCACAACCTTTGAACAATCATCAGAAATCACTACTGAATTTCCATCATCTACAGAGCAAGTGACAACAAAGGAGCAATTGGAAACAACCGCAGCTGAAGTTCTAACAAGTTCTGTGTCCACAACTGAACTACTCCAAACAACTGCTGCCACAGTTCTGCAAAGCACTACCACTGAACAATCAACAATAATCACTAGTGAATTTCCGTCACCTACAGAACAAGTGACAACAAATGAGCAAATCACAACAACCACAGCTGAAGTTCTTACAAGTTCTGTTTCAACAGCTGAAATACACCCAACAACTGCTGCAACAGTTCTGCAAAGCACAACCTTTGAACAATCATCAGAAATCACTACTGAATTTCCATCATCTACAGAGCAAGTGACAACAAAGGAGCAATTGGAAACAACCGCAGCTGAAGTTCTAACAAGTTCTGTGTCCACAACTGAACTACTCCAAACAACTGCTGCCACAGTTCTGCAAAGCACTACCACTGAACAATCAACAATAACAAACACTGAATTTCCATCACCTACAGAACAAGTGACAACAAACGAGCAAATCACAAAAACCACAGCTGAAGTTCTAACAAGTTCTGTTTCAACAACTGAACTACTCCAAACAACTGCTGCCACAGTTCTGCAAAGCACTACCACTGAACAATCAACAATAATCACTACTGAATTTCCATCACCTACAGAACAAGTGACAACCAATGAGCAAATCACAACAACCACAGCTGAAGTGCTCACAAGTTCTATTGCAACAACTGAACTAACCCCAACAACTGCTGCAACAGTTCTGCAAAGCACTACCACTGAACAAGCAACAATGATCACTACTGAATTTCCAACACCCACAGAACAAGAGACAACACCTGAGCAACTCACAACAACCACAGCTGAAGTTCTAACAAGTTCTGTGTCCACAACTGAACTACCCCCAACAACTGCTGCAACAGTTCTGCAAAGCACAACTTTTGAACAATCATCAATAATCACTACTGAATTTCCATCATCTACAGAGCAAGTGACAACAAAGGAGCAATTGGAAACAACCGCAGCTGAAGTTTTAACAAGTTCTGTGTCCACAACTGAACTACTCCAAACAACTGCTGCCACAGTTCTGCAAAGCACTACCACTGAACAATCAACAATAACAACTACTGAAATTCCATCACCTACAGAACAAGTGACAACAAACGAGCAAATCACAAAAACCACACCTGAAGTGCTCATAAGTTCTATTGCAACAACTGAACTAACCCCAACAACTGCTGCCACAGTTCTGCAAAGCACTACCACTGAAAAAGCAACAATGATCACTACTGAATTTCCAACACCAACAGAACAAGAGACAACACCTGAGCAACTCACAACAACCACAGCTGAAGTTCTAACAACTTCAGTTTCAACAACTGAACTACCCCCAATGACTGCTACAACAGTTCTGCAAAGCACTACCACTGAACAAGCAACAATGATCACTACTGAATTTCCAACACCCACAGAACAAGAGACAACACCTGAGCAAATCACAACAACCACAGCTGAGGTTCTAACAAGTTCTGTGTCCACAACTGAACTACTCCCAACAACTTCTGCCACAGTTCTGCAAAGCACTACCACTGAACAATCAACAATAATCACTACTGAATTTCCATCACCTACAGAACAAGTGACAACACCTGAGCAACCCACAACAACCACAGCTGAAGTTCTAACATATTCTGTGTCCACAACTGAACTACCCCCAACAACTGCTGCAACAGTTCTGCAAAGCACAACCTTTGAACAATCATCAGAAATCACTACTGAATTTCCATCATCTACAGAGCAAATGACAACAAATGAGCAATTGGAAACAACCGCAGCTGAAGTTCTAACAAGTTCTGTGTCCACAACTGAACTACTCCCAACAACTGCTGCCACAGTTCTGCAAAGCACTACCACTGAACAATCAACAATAATCACTACTGAAATTCCATCACCTACAGAACAAGTGACAACACCTGAGCAACCCACAACAACCACAGCTGAAGTTCTAACATATTCTGTGTCCACAACTGAACTACCCCCAACAACTGCTGCAACAGTTCTGCAAAGCACAACCACTGAAAAATCAATAATAATCACTAGTGAATTTCCGTCACCTACAGAACAAGTGACAACAAATGAGCAAATCACAACAACCACAGCTGAAGTTCTTACAAGTTCTGTTTCAACAGCTGAAATACACCCAACAACTGCTGCAACAGTTCTGCAAAGCACAACCTTTGAACAATCATCAGAAATCACTACTGAATTTCCATCATCTACAGAGCAAGTGACAACAAAGGAGCAATTGGAAACAACCGCAGCTGAAGTTCTAACAAGTTCTGTGTCCACAACTGAACTACTCCAAACAACTGCTGCCACAGTTCTGCAAAGCACTACCACTGAACAATCAACAATAATCACTAGTGAATTTCCGTCACCTACAGAACAAGTGACAACAAATGAGCAAATCACAACAACCACAGCTGAAGTTCTTACAAGTTCTGTTTCAACAGCTGAAATACACCCAACAACTGCTGCAACAGTTCTGCAAAGCACAACCTTTGAACAATCATCAGAAATCACTACTGAATTTCCATCATCTACAGAGCAAGTGACAACAAAGGAGCAATTGGAAACAACCGCAGCTGAAGTTCTAACAAGTTCTGTGTCCACAACTGAACTACTCCAAACAACTGCTGCCACAGTTCTGCAAAGCTCTACCACTGAACAATCAACAATAACAACTACTGAATTTCCATCACCTACAGAACAAGTGACAACAAACGAGCAAATCACAAAAACCACAGCTGAAGTTCTAACAAGTTCTGTTTCAACAACTGAACTACTCCAAACAACTGCTGCCACAGTTCTGCAAAGCACTACCACTGAACAATCAACAATAATCACTACTGAATTTCCATCACCTACAGAACAAGTGACAACCAATGAGCAAATCACAACAACCACAGCTGAAGTGCTCACAAGTTCTATTGCAACAACTGAACTAACCCCAACAACTGCTGCCACAGTTCTGCAAAGCACTACCACTGAACAAGCAACAATGATCACTACTGAATTTCCAACACCCACAGAACAAGAGACAACACCTGAGCAACTCACAACAACCACAGCTGAAGTTCTAACAAGTTCTGTGTCCACAACTGAACTACCCCCAACAACTGCTGCAACAGTTCTGCAAAGCACAACTTTTGAACAATCATCAATAATCACTACTGAATTTCCATCATCTACAGAGCAAGTGACAACAAACGAGCAATTGGAAACAACCGCAGCTGAAGTTCTAACAAGTTCTGTGTCCACAACTGAACTACTCCCAACAACTGCTGCCACAGTTGTGCAAAGCACTACCACTGAACAATCAACAATAATAATAACTGAATTTCCATCACCTACAGAACAAGTGACAACAAATGAGCAAATCATATCAACCACAGCTGAAGTTCTAACAAGTTCTGATTCAACAACTGAAGTACCACCAACAACTGCTGCAACAGTTCTGCAAAATATAACTACTGAACAGTCAACAATAATCATTACTGAATTTCCGTCATCTACAGAGCAAATGACAACAAATGAGCAACTGACAACAACCACAGCTGAGGTTCTAACAAGTTCTGTGTCTACAACTGAACTACTCCCAACAACTGCTGCCACAGTTCTGCAAAGCACTACCACTGAACAATCAACAATAATAACTACTGAATTTCCATCACCTACAGAACAAGTGACAACAAATGAGCAAATCACAACAACCACAGCTGAAGTTCTAACATATTCTGTGTCCACAACTGAACTACCCCCAACAACTGCTGCAACAGTTCTGCAAAGCTCCACCACTGAAAAATCAATAATGATCACTAGCGAATTTCCGTCACCTACAGAACAAGTGACAACACCTGAGCAACCCACAACAACCACAGCTGAAGTTCTAACAAGTTCTGTGTCCACAACTGAACTACTCCCAACAACTGCTGCAACAGTTCTGCAAAGCAAAACCTTTGAACAATCATCAATAATCACTACTGAATTTCCATCATCTACACAGCAAGTGACAACAAAGGAGCAATTGGAAACAACCGCAGCTGAAGTTCTAACAAGTTCTGTGTCCACAACTGAACTACTCCCAAAAACTGCTGCAACAGTTCTGCAAAGCACTACCACTGAACAAGCAACAATGATCACTACTGAATTTCCAACACCCACAGAACAAGAGACAACGCCTGAGCAACCCACAACAACCGCAGCTGACGTTCTAACAAGTTCTGTTTCAACAACTGAACTAACACCAACAACTGCTGCAACAGTTCTACAAAGCACAACCTTTAAACAATCATCAAAAATCACTACTGAATTCCCGTCATCTACAGAGCAAGTGACAACAAATGAGCAACGGACAACAACCGCACCTGAAGTTCTAACTAGTTCTGTGTCAACAACTGAACTACTCCCAGTAACTGCTGTCACAGTTCTGCAAAGCACTACCACTGAACAATCAACAATAATCACTACTGAATTTTCATCACCTACAGAACAAGTGACAACAAATGAGCAACTCACAACAACGACTGAATCCCCAACCACACAATTTAAGGCAAATCTCCAAGGCACAACTACTGCAACCTCATCAACAAGCATCACTGAAATTTCTGCATCCACTAAACAAGCAACAAGTCTTCAAACACCCACCTTTTCTTCAACATTTCAGGAAAGGTCCATTTCTCTTCTAACAACCACAACAGATTTTTTGTCAAGTTCTCTAACAACTACTACTCAAACAGAAGCAGCCCTTGAAACAGCCATGCAAAGCACAACCACTACACAATCATTGATTGGTACAGCTGAAATTCCAACACCATCTACAGAACAAGAAACAACTCTACACACAAGCACATCAACTAATTTGCCTACAACTGTACAACAATCTGCTTTGCCAGCTACAACAGAAACAGTTCTAGCATCAACTACAGAACTAGTACTTACAACTCAGTATGCAACCTCCACCACTGCTCCAACTGAACAACAGCTGACTTCACTTCAAACAACCACAAGTGAATTTCTCAAAAGTTCTGTTTCAACAACAACTGAATCACCAACTGTAACACTTGCACCAGCTCTGCAAAACACATCCACTGCATCATCAATAAGCACCTACAAAATATCTACCACAGAACAAGCAGCAATTCTGAATACATCCACTTCAACTCATGTTTTTACAACAACACAGCAACAGCTGCCTTCACTTCAATCAACAGTCACAACTCAATTCCTTACAAATTCTGTACCAGCTACAAGTGGATCAACAAAATCTCCACAAACCGCAACTTCAACACAAGTGACAGGTATCAGTGGAATCCCAAATTCAACTACTGCATTATTTGAGACAACAGTTAAAGCAACAACCATTGCAGAGTCAACCACTGCAGAGTCAATGGAAAGAACCAGTGTTGCTCCAACAACACAAGTAACAACTAAGCATACAAACACTTCAACTGAAGTCTCTTCAACTATGCAAGAATCAACATCAGCTCCAGGAGCAAGTGCAAGTGTATCTCCTCTGGAGACAAAAATGCAGACATCAACCAGTGAAAATCTAACATCAACTACACAACAAGTAACATATACACAAACATCAGAGCAACAGTCCTCTTCAACGGCAGAAGACAAAAATAAAATTATTACTAATTCTTCAAGTAATACAACTGAATACCCAACAACACCAATTGAGACTGCAGCACCTGAAACAACAACTGCAACTACACAGGTAGTGGTAAGCACCACAGATGTTCCAAAATCAACTACAGAACAGATAACAGCTCTGAGTACAGACATTTCAAATAACCATTCTACAACAGTTATGCAGCGATCAGTCCTATACACAACTTCACCTGAATCCTTTCTGAGTTCAGTAGCAATGTCAACTAAAAGTGTAACCCAACCATTTGAGACTACAGCACCAGAAACAACTACTAGGAACTCATTAATAAGTAGTCGTCAAAGTCTGACATCAACTGTAGGACCAAAAACTCCTCCTACCTCAGTTAAGCCAGTGTTAAGTTTGGGACTGACAATGTCAACTTATGCCTCAAGAACAACACCAGTATCAACTCCTGTAAAAACTACAAGCGCATTGCCAACAACTAGAGGAACTTCACCAACAACCACACTATTTCGTACTCTAATGCAGTCATCAAGCACTCTGCCAAATCCAACAAAATATTCAATGACAACTACAAAGCTAGCTACAACAAAGGTGATTTCAACCACCCCGAGTAAAGCTCCCTCTACAACACTGAAACAACTGATCTTAAATACAACTATAAGTACTACTTCTAAGGCTACCACAAAACCACTGACTACAACTACCTCTACTACAAAAATTACTGTCCCAACAACAACAGTATCTAATGAACCCCCAAAAGAAAATGAAGGATACCTTTTTCTACGCTTCAGGATCATCCGTGTTTTCATCCCAGAATACTATGATCCATCTTCAACAGAATATAAGATACTGGAAAAGAATGTGACAACTGAGGTATTGTAGTATTCATAATAAAACAATCTCTTTCAGTTTAAAAATAAAGATCAAATTTACAAACTCTAATGAAATCTAATTATTTTCTACATTCATTTTACTCACTTTCTTTTTCAGCTGAATAGAGGATACAAATTAATGTACCCTCTGATTTTCAGAAGAACCATAATCATCAGCTTTTGGCAAGTTACATTACATTACAAAACATCAAATGTATTTATTTGCATTTAATTAGATTTTTATCTCCACCCTGTTGAAAACTATTTTGTAAGTTTGTAAAAGTAAATATAATGGTACTATTGGCTGTTTGGGTGCAATTGCAATATGTTTATCGTAATTATTTCTCAAATTATTATAATAACTCAATTAGAATTTCATGGACAAAGCAACTCTGGGTAACTCATCATTATTGTCTCTCATCTTTTAGGCCTGGCTCTGTTGGAGTGACCACACAGTTGATTTTTGATAACCAGACAGTGGTGCCCAACTTAACAAATACGGAGCAGTCCTTAAGGTTAGCCATCAATGAATCTGCTGTCTTCTTGGATATCATTCCATCCAGTATCCAAGCTGGTGAGTTTAACATTCTCTTTTTCACAGTGTATGTACCTGATATAATTACATATCAGTTGAAAGTGACATTCAAAATGCTGCATTATGATGTAATTTATTTTACATTTTAAACACTTTATGTTCTGTTTTAATATTTTCATTGTAGATCTACAAAATGTTAACGCTACAACCACCAACGCTCAAATCAGTACAGCCACCAGTGCTGCAACTACAACCACCTCAAAACAAACAACCACAAGAACCGCCAGCCAAACTAGTCAAATAGCCAACACTACTTCCAACAGTGCAACAGCAAGGAACAGACCCAAAGAAGTGGTCACTTTCCTTCTCCCTTTCATCCTGATCTACTTCCTTTTGACAGAGCAAGGACTATTACTACTTTAAATCTCTCAAATCAAAGATATTTAAATAGGGTTAACACAAGTATTAGAAACATATAGCAGATATAATCATGTTTTTAACATTTATGACTATGTTTTTCCAACATGTTAGCCAAATTTTCCTTAGTATACGATTAAATTTCTGCATACTGCAATAGACTATGTTTAAGAAATCTAAAAGAATACTGTGGTAAATCATGTTTTTTTTATATAAATAGCCTCACAATATTACCTTATATAATGTAAGATCTTTCTTTTTGTAATAATCAAATAACTATAATATGAAGGAATAAATATGGAGATTGTATTATCTTACATAGGTTCATTTAGTTTATCTTTTGTATAATATTTGATGGGATGCATTATTTATTTAATGTAATTAATCAGTATACATCTATAAATGTTTTGCACAACTTTAAGCAGAGACGTTGCACACTCATCTGTTTTGAGTCTTCTGAACAATCATTTTAATGTTAAATTAAATATTTTAAAGAAATGTGAGACAATGTAATTGTCTGGAAAGTATGTAATACTGTGTTCCTTTGGATTTTTCTTTCCTTTTAAATAAAGATTTCCTGCACACATCTTATGGCAATTAATATTGTGTTAAAATGTTGAAGACAACTTTCCAGTTTTGACAAACATATTGCTAAAGTAATCATTATAAATCTAAAATAATTCTACTTTACATGCAATTAAGTGTTTCCTGTTTTCCATCCAGTGAACACCCCTCGTGACCCAGGAGGACAATATCCCAGATTTTCAGTGTGGTCTTGTTTGGACCATACTCTATATACACTATATTTCCTAAAGTATTCACTCACCCATTGAAATCATTGAATTCAGGTATTCCAATCACTTCCATGGCCACAGGTGTATAAAACCCAAGCACCAAGGCATGCAGACTGCTTCTACAGACATTAGTGAAAGAATGGGTTGCTCTTAGGAGCTCAGTGAATTCCAGCATGGTACCGTGATAGGATGCTACCTGTGAAACAAGTCCAGCTATGAAATTTCCTTGCTAATAAATATTCTACAGTCAACTGTCAGTGATATTATAACAAAGTGGAAGCGACTGGAAACGGCAGCAGCTCAGCAGCCACGTAAAATGACAGCGCAAGGTCAGTGGATGCTGAGGCGCATAGTGCACAGAGGTCACCAACTTTCTGCAGAGTCAATCACTACAGACCTCCAAACTTCATGTGGCCTTCAGACTAGCTCAAGAACAGTGTAGAGCTTCAGGGAATCGGTTTCCATGGCTGAACAGCTGCATCCAAGCCTTGCATCACCAAGCACAATGCAAAGCAATGAATGCAGTGGTGTAAAGCGCCGCCACTGGACTCTGGAGCAGTGGAGATGTGTTCAATGGGTTTGCTGGTTGCCAGGAGAACCGTACTTGTCTGACTGCATTGTGCCAAGTGTAAAGTTTAGTGGAGGGGGGATTATGGCATGGGGTTGTTTTTCAGGAGTTGGACTCTGCCCCTTAGTTCCAGTGAAAGGAACTCTTAATGCTTCAGCAGATCAAGAGATTTTGGACAATTTCATGCTCCCATCTTTGTTGGACATTTTCATGACCCCAACCCAAAGAACACCTTCGGTATGAATTAGAGCAGAGACTGCGAGCCAGGCCTTCTTGTCCAACATCAGTGTTTGATCTCACAAATGCGCTTCTGGAAGATGGTCAAAAATTCCCATAAACAAGCTACTAACCCTTGTGGAAAGCCCTTCTAGAAGAGCTGAAGCTGTTATAGCTGCATAAGGTGGGCTGACATCATATTAAACCCTAAGAATCGGATGTCACTCATACAGTGTATATGAGGCATAGCTGTCTGGTGTTCTTTCTCATTTATAGAGCTGACTGCTGGGCTTTGGGGTACAATGTTGAGATTTTCATGGGATTTTGATCATTCAAGAGCAGTGGGCAGTCATTAGTGTCTGCATGAGACACAGCCTTGAGAAAAACAGACCATAGCTTGACTTTTCTCATAAAATTAAATGGAAACTGAGATTAGGGTTTTCAATTGCAGTTCAGTCCATGGGTAATTTGGTAGTTACACCTTTTTTCCTGTACAGTAACACACTAAAGAAAGCTTTATTTATTTATTGCTCATCACCAGACATGGTTTATCTTCTCCTGGTAGTTCTGGTACCAGATGGAAGGATATTTGGCCACTTTTTTGTCACTCTCCATTTCTCCTTATAAGTTTCTATTTGGTTCAGTGCACTTTTGAGACATTGAGGCTCAATGATTTCACTTTCAAAATAAAAAAAACTCCTCAATACAATAAACAAAAAACTAAGTGCCTTGAGATACAGTGGTGTGAAAAAGTGTTTGCCCCCTTCCTGATTTCCTATTCTTTTGCATGTTTGTCACACTTAAATGTTTCAGATCACCAAACAAATTTAAATATTAGACAAAGATAACAAAAGTAAACACAAAATGCAGTTTATAAATGAAGGTCTTTATTATTAAGGGAAAAAGAAATCCAAACCTACAGGGCCCTGTGTGAAAATGTAAGGGGGAGCAAGGAGGCGGACGCACACGCCGAGATAAGCGAGAATTATTATGGGCAAATCCAGGATCGTGGTCATAACAGTCCAGGGTCAATGAGCCGATACGTACAGAACGGGGGATAGACCGGAGACACAGGACGAGGAAAACCAGAACGAACAACAGACCACGCAAAAGACAGGGGAACAGGCACCAAGACAGACACAGGAACGGAAACGGGTACAGAAACAGAAACAGGAACAGATACAAAAGGAGACACAGGAACGGGAACCACAACAGGAACGGGAACCGAGACAGACACAACAGTAGGGAACAGGACAAAACCAGGGACCGAACAAGGCAGAAACAAAGGAACAGAAACAGACACAGGAGGCACAGGAGGACCACGGGGAACAGAGACAGGCGAGGGCGGGATGGGTGGGAACAAAGGGGATGTAATGTCCACGGAGGCAGGGGGGCCTGCTGCGACGTCCACGGGGGCTGGCGGGCCTGCTGTGACGTCCACGGGGGCTGGCGGCGGGTCCGGAGGCGCGGCGACTGGCGGCGGGGCCGGAGGCGCGGCGACTGGCGGCGGGTCCGGAGGCGTGGGCTTGCCGCGGGGTGCGGCCACGGGATCAGGAGTGCAGCGGGGTGCGGCCACGGGATCAGGAGTGCCGCGGGGTGCGGCCACGGGATCAGGAGTGCGGCCATGGGATCAGGCTTTCGGGCTGGGGACCTCTGCTCCAACCTGGAGGAACAGACAGACACTGGACCCACTCGGCCGTTCCCAAAGCTCACTCGAGCGATAGGCAGCTCGCAGTGACGCTTGCGAACGAGCCGAGTCCCACAAAACGGGTCATCTGAATGCTCCTTCCGTCTGACCCTGTCTTGCACTGCAGGTCGCTCCTCCCTGCAGTGGCGCTCAAGACGGGCAGACCCAAGGCGTTTCCCTGAGCTCTCGTCGCCCGAACACAAGACGGGAAGGTCCTCTGCTTTCTTGCGGGACCGACGAGACGCTCGTGATCCCTCAGCGCCAGGGGATTTGCTGTCTCCGGCTTGGTGGCGTTGGGACACGGCGAACTCGGGCTGCTTTGAAACAGAACGGAACAACCACATACCGGAGTCTCGCTTACCTGCTGCGTCCTGTGGTGGCCAGTCTTTCTGTAAGGGGGAGCGAGGAGGCGGACGCACACACTGAGATAAGCGAGATTTATTATGGGCAAATCCAGGATCGTGGTCATAACAGTCCAGGGTCAATGAGCCGATACGTACAGAACGGGGGATAGACATGACAAAAACCAGAGCAACCAGTAAACAGACATCAAACAAAGACCAGGTACAAAGATACAAAGACTGGCAAACGCAAGGGGCAAACACAGGGCTTAAATACACGTAACAATGAGGGACAGGTGAATACAATCAGGGGCGGAGTTACAAAACCAAAACAAGAACACATGGACAGGACTGGGAGGGGCCAATCGTGACAGAAAAGGTGATTGCCCCTACACCTAATAATTGGTTGGGCCACCCTTATCAGTAACAACTGCAATCAAGCATTTGCGATAACTGGCAGTGAGTCTTTTACAGTGCTGTGGAGGAATTTTGGCCCACTCAACTTTGCAGAATTGTTGTAATTCAGCCACATTGCAGGGTTTCCAAACATGAACCGCCTTTTTAAGATGCCACAGCATCTCAATCGGATTCAGGTCAGGATTTTGACTAGGCCACTCCAAAGTCTTAATTTTGTTTTTCTTAAGCTATTCAGAGGTAGACTTGCTGGTGGATTTTGTATCATTGTCCTGCTGCAAAACTCAAGTGCGCTTCAGTCTGAGGTCATAAACAGATGAGGTCAGAACAACTTTACAGTAAAATAAGACTGCGTGATCATTCTAGCACAGTTTTAACAATAAATGCTCTGAAACTCCAGAGTTAAAAGATACCTTTAACTGCTAATTCATCAACCTTGAACCCTGAAGAATGGAGCGCAGACTGCTGGTCACACAGCAACGCAGACAACAGTCTCGTCTAGTTAGTAGCTAATAAGAAGGCAAAGAGAAAGATTTTAGATGAACATTGGCACCAGATGTCCATTTTTAGATCAACTAACTTATTTTATGAGCACTTTAGGTGGTTTCCTGGTACATTTAAAAACTTCTTTGTCAGCTTCTTGTTCAAATTTTCCTGTTCCATGTTAAATGGTGCAGCAGTTACATTCTGACACATTAGGCCTCCTTTAAGGTAGAAAATTTAAACAAGAAGCTGATGAATAAAAAGCTGACTTCGTAAAAAGATACATTTTACGAGAAGCTATTTGATATTTGAGGAAAAGTTTCCTGCTGGAAATGTGAGAAAAGCATTTATAGCTCAGCCAACGATTAAAGCAGTGCAATGTCTGTGTTATTATTTAGATTATATTTTTTAGTTTACAGTAGGATATTAGCACATGAGACACTGAGACATATTCACAACCAAATTGGTAAAACATTACTCCAATAAATGGACATAAAATTTTGTGACTCCTAAGGCAGATTGAATTTTGTTGAAAGGACAGAATGGCTCTTCATAACATTGGGGTTGCCGAGCCCTGTCCTAGAAGATACAGCAACTGATGGTAATGAGTCATTACCATCAACACAGGTTACAAGTTACTAGTTCTGTACCGATTATACGTGAATCACAAACAACATCCATTCTCACCACCATGGAAGACGAAACCACAGAACTGTTGTCGAGCAACACCAGTGAAAATCAAACACTAGTGAACCTATAACAAGCCTCCACGTAACCATTTCAGGTAATACAGTATATATACACAGCGACTGAGGAACAACCAACTTTCCTTCAACCAACATCCACAATTGAACTTTTTACCAGTTCTGTTCCAAATACAAAAAAATTCACTACCAACCACATTTAAGAGAACCCTGTAAAACACAACCACTGTACAATCACTAGTCAGCAGCACTGAATTTCCAATATTAACTGAACAAGTATCAAGTCTGCATACCATAAGCTCTGTTGATGTTTCCATACCAAATCAGGATCAGTCGACTTCTGTTTCACCAAAAACCACAGGTAACTCCTTCCGAAGTTGTGTATTAACTTTAGGTGAAGTATCAACAATATTTCGCATTATTCTGCAAAACGGATTCAACCGTTCATGGGAATTACCAAAATTCATAGATTAGATATAGTGTAACAAATATCCCACATACAACCATCTCAAATCACGATTCAACAGCAAATGAGCAACAGATGACCTCTCTTTCATCAATAGCCCCTGAATCCTTCACAAGGCCTGCTTTGACTCTAACATGAGACAATTTTGTATGAGTCTGTCAGTGCACAATCATACGTAGGTACTAAAATTACTAAAAATCACCTTAGCTGATATGCCTACAACTGTGAAACTTAATTTTCACAGGCAGAGCTCAATAATTGCTTGCATTAATTTCACACCACGTACCTACAACTCATTTTGTATCCTCCACTGATGTCCCAATCCACAACTGAGCAGCAACTGACTTCATCTGTAACAACCAGTGAGATTGCTCACAAGTACAGTAACCAATCACAACTAAATCCCCATCAAGAATGCATGGAATACCATATGAGGCAACCACAGCATATTCAGTGGTAAGTAGGACTGTAGTTACAACATCAACTACAGAGCAAATAAAAAATTACACATGCAAACACTTCAACTGATGTCTCCACAATTATGCAACAAGTAACCACAACTTTTCATGCAAACTCTATTGATGTCTCTATGGCAAAGTGAGCAACAATCAGCTTTGTTTCAAACATTTAAAAACTCACCAGTTCTGTAAGAACTACAAAAGTCAGTGATTATTTTGCTTTATATGTCATTGCTGTCCAACCCCCCTTAAGTATCTACATTTTTTTCAGATTTTTTATATATTTTTATGATTTAAATGTTTTTTTTTTTTACATCATTTGAGCGCAGAAGCTGCCTGTTACATTGGGTGAACAATTCATGACGAACGGACCAATAAAGAGCTCCATTTCCAAAAAAGGACATTTTGCGCTCTCCTGTAAAGCTGCTGTTTTAGAGATACTTGTTTTTTCGGGGGTATTTATGTACAGTGACAATACAGCAGTATTTTATATACAGGTATGAATGTGAGATCAAATAAGCTGATTCTGTCACCAGTACACAGAGAAGCACATCTGTGTAGTCGTCATTCTGGTTTACTAGGTTTATTGCTGTGCCCAGCTGAGGTTTTTGATAGTTAGAGAGCGCAGGGCAGCTGTTATGAGTAGCTGTTTGTGTGATGGTCTGTGGATAACACATTCTCTTCTTTCAAGAAATGACATCTAAATCAGACTGAGGTATGGTTCCAATTAAGCTACAGGGGAATCAGTCAATAGGGCATCACTAGAGGTTTATGGATAGGGAGTTAAGCTTGTACTAGGGTTCTGGTTAATCTAAGTGATACTTTTAAGTTAAGTTAAGTGATACTTTTTTGATTCCACAACTGGGGAAATTCCACCTCCACATTTAACCCATCCGTGAAGTGAAACACCACATACACACTAGTGAACACACACACTAGGGGGCAGTGACTTGTAGTCCGCATTAAGTACAGATGTAGTACGACTTAAACACTATATCTATTTATAGTAGGCACATATCAAGCAAAGGTACTAAAGTCACGCAATGCTATCTCCTCTCTCTTGGATCAGCTGCAAGGCCCTAAGTATACTATTCAAACACATCGATTATAGATCAGTTCAGTTTCAGTTGGTGCCACTAATGTGACTTTGCTCTATAGGCATATTCAATAAGCTATTCTTTTCCAGTTTAATACAGAAATTCACAGACATAATGAGAAACGTAATGATTTCTTGGGTTAAGTTTAACTGAATTCAGTATTAATTTGAACCGAAAGCTTATACAACTGTCCCTCACTTTCTTCGTGATCACTCACCTCCATCAGATTCTGCTCCTTCAGTCCTGTGAGTCTCCGTCAGCTTCCTTCTCTTCGTCTCTTCCTCTGTATAGTAATGCATTCGTTTTATTAAACTCAGATACACAAGAACTCAGGAAGATGACGAGAGACCAACAAGTCACGTTTTTCGCTTACCAGGTAAAAATCTTCTCATCTGACTGGCCTTTTCCTCTCCATCTACCAGCTGGAAAAGAGGGACACAGAAGTGCGTTATGATCAAACGTATATGAACTTTTTCACTGACTGTAAACACCCATATATAGCAAATACTGCTGTCACTGTTTCCAAATACTGAACAAAAATATAAACGAATAATATAAAGAGCTGTTCATCATTATTTATGTCTCTGTCTTCTGTTCACACTCTCCCTGTGAACATAAGGTTAATCAAATTCTTAAAAAAGCTGATTTGTAAGTTAGCTATCTAATGTTAGCATTAGCCTAACCGCTTTTCTTTACCTCACATGAACCCAAATGTTAGCTAGCTTATGAGCAACCAAGTTAAAACCCCATAGACAGTTAAACTGACCACAATTCGCCAAAACTCTTCACTCTGTGTGTACTTACTGTTTCACTCTTTATATTACCACATGTGAATGAAGTCTAATGTTTATTTTAGTCAGTTAACAGCCAAAATCCTGTCTTCAGTTTCAGCAGTTGCTGGTTACTTTGCAGTGCAAAGGGCCCCAGGGTCTGGTAGGGCCCCAGGTCTGATATGATTGGCTTACAAGTTGTAAGCCAAAAAAAATCAGGCAGGTACTGAACCACAAATTCCGGCAACTCTCACCAGTGAAGATTTAAGAGACTTTAGTAATAAAATTGAAAATATTAGACAACAAAGTGAACCCACAGTATTACATCCAACTTGGCTGTCATCTGACGTGGCTGATATAAAAAACACAGTTGTAGGAAAAAGGCTGGAAACTTTTAACCCACTCCAACAGCTCGAGCTAGAGAAGATTATCTGAAATGAAAAATTGTATGAAAAATTCCAATCTGGAGTCAGGCCACATCACAGCACTGACGTGATGCTAGTTAAGATAACTAATGATCTTCTTGCCTCTGATCAAGGCTCCGTATCCCTGTTAGTGCTACTTGACCTCAGTGCAGCTTTCGATACAATAGACCACAATATTCTCCTAGAAAGGTTAGAAAACATGGTTGGAATCACAGGGACAGCCCGATCTTGGTTCAAATCTTACCTAACAGAACGTTATCAGTTCATAAACAATTTATCTTCCAATTATTCAAAAGTAAGATTTGGAATTCCGCAGGGTTCTATTTTAGGACCATTATTATTTACACTATACATGTTACCAGCTCTAAGTTAATGGCATTAACTTTCACTGTTACGCAGACGATACGCAACTGTGCATATCAGCCAAGCCTGATGGCAAATGCAGATTAAAGAAAATAGAGGACTGTGTAAAAGATGTTATGGAACTTCCTCCTACTAAACAGTACTAAAACAGAGGTTCTCCTTCTGGGTTTAAAATGGGCAAGTAATAAATGATCAGATTTAATTTTAAATCTCGCTGACTTTCCAGTTAAACCTGGCTCAGCAGCAAAAATCTTGTTTTCATAATTGATTCAGATTTATCATTTGATCAACACATAGGCAGCATCACTAGGACAGCTTTTATACATCTTCGCAACATTGCCAGGATAAGAAATGCCCTATCCCTGCGTGATGCAGAAATACTAGTACATGCCTTTGTTACTTATAGGCTAGACTACTGTAACGCACTACTGTCAGGATGTACAAGCAGGAAAATAAGCAAACTTCAACTAGTCCAAAATGCTACAACCAGGGTTCTCACTAAAACTAGAAAATTTGATCATATCAGTCCAGTGCCATCATCACTTCACTTGCTGCCTGTTACTTTACGTACTGATTGTATTATGATTATATCGACATATCCTGAGTACCTGCAAGACCTTATTTCCCATTACAAGCCATCACGACTACTCAGAACCCAGAGTGCTGGCTTATTAATAGTTCCTAGAATTCATAAGGCTGCAGCTGGGGGAAGAGCCTTTTTTTCGTATAAAGCCCCCAAACTCTGGAATGATCTTCCAGAAAATGTTCAGGACTCAGACACAGTCTCAGGCTTTAAAATTAGGCTGAAAACTCACTTGTTCCGTTTAGCTTTTGGTAGCTAATGTTCCCCCTTAGATAAAGACAGCAGATCCAGATGGTCCATGGACACAGGGAATTATAGTAAACTGAAACGCTGGTGCTGTCATCCCGCTGCTCGTACGCGGTCACTCAGGCTTGTGAACATTAGAGCAGAGGGATGCCAAACTGTTTCAGAGCGTCCCGTGTCTGTGTGACTTTCTGGTTCTCTCCTTTTAGTTAAGCCGTTATAGTCAGATGTGCCAAATAGATGACTGTCGAGCTTTCCTGCTACCCGCTTCAGACCAGCTGCCCACACCCCAGCTACTGCCACCTGCCTTGGACTAGCTGTCCACCCTACATTGAAGTTTTCATGGACTCCTAGCTATTACTACTACTAAAACTACTAGTATTAATATTAGTCGTATAAAACCTTGTAGGTACTTTGACCAGAGGATGATAGGTCGCCCTTCATGAGTCTTGGTTCCTTCCAAGATTTCTTCCTTTAGCTCTAAGGGAGTTTTTCCTTGCCACTGTTGCCCCTGGCTTGCTCACCTGGGGGTTTTTACATTCATGTTAAAACTTTGTCTTTACTTTGCGCTATACAAATAAATTTGATTTGATTTGATTTGATATGACTGGCTTACAAGTTGTAAGGTATGCTATGATTGGCAGAGCTGTGTTTTTTTTTTTACATTACATAAGCAATCTCTGGCAGCACTGCATAACAACAGCAGCACATTCAGGTTGTGCCCTGCTATTACACTATATATTACACTATATTAGAAATGAGAATAAATTATAGATATTAGAAAGCAGTGACAGCTAGATAGTTTGGTACTTAATAGTCAGAAAAGCTAATCTACCATTATAAATTCCTTAACTTTATTTGGTAATCTTTTGAGATGTACCTACCTAAGGATTCGGTAGTCTTCTTATTTTATTGGTAGTGACAAAATGGAATTTTGAGTCATTTATTTCAGACATTGTCATTCAAAGAAAAAGAATTTAAGTCTACAGTCAAAATCAGATGCTGTGCAAAATGTAAAAAAAAAACAAAATTCAATAATGTGCAAATCATTTAAAACCTATATTTCATTGAAAATAGTACAAAAGCAACACATCAAGTGTTGGAACTGAGAAATTGTATTGTTTTTGGAAAAATATTTGCCCATTATGAATGTGATGTCAACAACATGTTCCAAAAAAGTTGGCATGGGGGCAAAAAAACGGCTGGTCAAATTGTGTAATACTAAAAAACACCTGGTGGTTATTTGGCAACGGGTCAGCAACATGATATAAAAAAATCCCAGAGAGCCCAAGCCTTTTAGAAGTAAAGATGAGGAGGGGTACATCACTTTGTAAAGACTGCATGATCATATAGTGCAGCAATTCAAGATGAACATTTCATGACATAAAATAGCAAAGAACTTGCAGACTTCATCATCTACTGTACATAATATCATTAATAGATTCAAAGACATGAAAAATACAACAAAGGAGACCCTGAACTGTTGAGCAGCTGAAATCCTGTATCAAATAAGAACAAGGCCCAATCCCATTTCACCTCTTGCCTCTACCACTTAGCCCTCTGTTTTGCACATTCACGTCTCGGGTTAGGGTGTCCCAATTTTTGTTGAGATAGAGGGGTAGGGTGAAGTGTTAGGGTTACATGGCCCTCCAAATGGAGGTTTTTCAGAGACTCCAAATGGAGTGTTATGAGAAAAAAAGAAAAACCGGCAAGATGGATGAGTAAGAGACCAAAGAAACCCACAAATGTGAGTCTTTTCTCAGTTCAAAATTACGATAACCATTGTATTATCTTAGTTTGATGTCGTTATGATGTATTATGGTCATTTTCTTCATAACAAGCACAAAAAATTGCTACTATCATGCTAATGTCTCAGTAGCTAACTAGCTAATTTTCCTGTTACACCTTAAATAGTCTGGCAGTACTGACACCTGAAGCGCCAGAATGTGACAGCTTAGTGGTGGGTGATAATAAATAACTGTCTTATAGCCCCCCTTGAAAGCATATCATGTCCTAAATGTAACTAAAGCTCAGCGGCAAGGCTGCTGAACTGTACCCTTCTCTGCTACCACAGAAGACGGGCAGGGTTGCCTACAGAGCAGCGCTAGTAGCTGTTAATAAAGCAATGTCTTTTTGTTTTCTTGTATTTTAAGTGAGGGTTGTCCCATTTCGTAGGGCAAGATTTCAACCACTACCCTTTGTAACTCTCTTCCAAGGGCTTAGGGTGGCACTCGAAAACAAGGGGTAGGGCTAAAATGAAAAAATGGGATTGGGCCCAAGAAAGCGTTTTGCTTTCAAAATTACAGCAGTCGGTCTCCTCAGTTCCCAAACACTTACAGAGTGCTGTTAACAGAAGAGGTGATGAAACACTATAAACAGTGTAAACACGCCCCCGCCCCAACTTTTTTGGAATATGTTGCTGTCATGAAATTCAAAACAGATACACTTTTCAAAAAACAATCAAATTTCTCAGTTTCAACATCTGATCTGTTGTCTTTCTAAAAATATCATACACATGATTTGCACATCATTGCATCCTATTTTACTTTCTGTAGAGCATATGTGGAACTTTTGTGGAAACAGAGTTTAAAGAAATGCTACAGATATAACTAAATGGTACGGACTTCTGTGATTTGCATTGTGCATTGCGTTAACCATGTATGTATATATAACCTGTTCATAGTACTTTATACCCCTTCATATTTATAACCTGTACATTCTTGTTTATAACCTGTATAACCACCTCCATGTTCATACCCCCTCATATTTTTTTAACCTGTATATACTATACTTACTGTACATTGTAATATATATATTTATATTGCTGCTAAGCACTTCTGGATGGATGCAAACTGCATTTCGTTGCTTTGTACCTGCGACATACGCAATGACAATAAAGTTGAATTCTATTCTATTCTATTCTATATGACAAGGCACAGGCACACAAAATGTATTTGAAATAAACAAGACATCAAATCATCAATCATCAATATCTACAACACTTGCTTTAGCCATTTTAAAAGGTTAATTGTCTAATATTTGACAAATAAATAAAAAAAGATACTGTAACACTGATTAATTGTAGAGGTCAATGAAGTGCATTAAACAGCATAAATACATTTACATACATTGACTTTTGTACAGTTTTTTTCTGGTGGAATATTTTACCATAAATTTTACAAATTAATCTATTTTACATTATATAAAATATTTGGTTAATATGGCAACATATTCTGAAATACATTTTAGTGTTTGGAATGTATTTATGTACAGGTTGCAATGGATGCAAAATTTCACATATACAGAAATATATGTTATATTGTTTTAAATATAGGTGATCAGTTAAACAGAATAAGTCAATATTTTCCAAGAAGAGCTGGCAATAAAAAAGGTTAACTAAAGCTTGTGCTGACATCCAGTTAGTTTTCTAGTCTGTGCTTTTCATAATGGTATTGTTATTTGTAGCTGACACCTGTGTCACATTTTTCTAGTGCACTGTGGGATTGGTTTAAAGCTTTAAAAACCAACAAATAGACAAATAAAAGAAGCACCACACTGGAAGAATCAAACTGTGGACGGCATCAAAGAAAAAAAAAAAAAAAGAGTAGACTTCTATGTGGTCTAGACATGCCCATCTACCCTGTTTGAAACCCCAGGTGGTACAAGACTACCTTGCAAATCAAAAGCTACAATTGTGCTAAACCACTTCAAAAACACAACAGACAAACTTCTGTAAAGGGAGTTAAAAGAAGCACCAGTAAACACACACCCAACACAAGCACATGTGACCGGTCCTCTCTTTCTCTAGCCCCCCCCTAAGGCTACCTTTTAAGGCTTAAGCTCCTCCCCAGTTACACCAGCCAGGTCAGTGATTGGTCAGAGTGATTGGTCCTACTCACATGACTGATTGCAAAGCAGGTGCACCTGTGAAGAGAGGTGGGGGAGAGAGAGAGAGGCACTTTTATTTTTCATGCTGGGACCTTTTACATAGTCAAATTTTAATAGTGATCATTTACTCAAGTAAAAATACTAGTAAATAAAATTACTCAAGTAAGAGTCAATAAGTAGCTCATTATAAAGATACTTAAGTGCCGAGTTACTTTTTCGTATTTCCGCTGTAACAACTGAACATTTTTCTGAGCTGACTCCACTGCAGTGTTGGAAATAAGCTGTACAGAAAAACATTAAAGCTGGAGTTCTGAGAGCGGAGACTGATCAGAGTGTGTAAGGAACAAGGTTTACATTAAACTGGATGCATTTACATTTACAGTATTTAACAGACGCTCTCTGCACTCAAATTGTATATTTTCACTGATACCTGTTCAGAACAATTACACAATTAAAATCAGCAGCAACATCTGCGACTTACCCAGCTATTTATTTACTATAATACATTTCACTAGTAATCATGCTGATCACGTCATACAGAGTCAGACATTGTTCTACACATCATACACAGTCTCTTACAGTTAAAGACAAATACCAAGGCAGAGAGTCCTTTGTGAGATAGAGAGAGACAGAGACAGAGAGAGAGAGACAGAGAGAGGAAGAGAGAGAGACAGAGAGAGGAAGAGAGAGAGAGAGAGACAGAGAGAGAGACAGAGAGAGGAAGAGAGAGAAAAAGAAAGAGAGGAAGAGAGAGACAGAGGGGGGGGGAGGGGGCGAGAGAGACAGAAAGAGAGAGGGGGAGGAAGAGAGGGAGAGAGAGAGAGAGAGAGAGAGAGAGAGAGAGAGAGGAAGGGGCAAGAGCGAGGAAGAGAGAGACAGACAGAGAGAGAGAGGAAGGAAGAGAGATAAAGAGAGGAAGAGGAAGAGAGAAAGGAAAAGAGACAGAGAGGAAGAGAGAGAGAAGAAGAGAGAGAGAGAGAGAGAGAGAGAGAGAGAGAGAGAGAGGAAGGGGCAAGATAGACAGAAAGAGAGGGGGGGAGGAAGAGCGAGGAAGAGAGAGACAGACAAAGAGAGAGAGAGAGGAAGGAAGAGGGATAGAGGAAGAGGAAGAGAGAAAGAGGAAAAGAGACAGAGAGGAAGAGAGAGAAAAAGAAAGAGAGGAAGAGAGAGAGAGAGACAGAGAGAGAGAGACAGAGAGAGAGAAAGGGGGTGAAAGAGACAGAAAGAGAGAGAGGGAGGAAGAGAGAGGAAGAGAGAGAGAGAGAGAGAGACAGAGAGAGAGGAAGGGGTAATAGAGAGGAAGAGACAGACAGAGAGAGAAAGAGAAGAGAGAGGGGGGGCGAGAGAGACAGAAAGAGAGAAGGGGAGGAAGAGAGAGGAAGAGCGATAAAGAGAGGAAGAGGAAGAGAGAAAGAAGAAAAGAGACAGAAAGGAAGAGAGAGAGAAAAAGAAAGAGAGGAAGAGAGAGAACTGCTTTCTGACCCTAAAACAAGAATACGCCCTTGCCACGTATCTCCTCATGAAGCAGAGACAGATCCTCACCAAATACAGACTGAATGACCACAGCCTGGCCGTCGAGAGAGGCCGCTTTTAACACTCCTGGATAGGACAGAGTGTGTGGTCACTGCAGGACAGGTGAGGTTGAGACAGAGGTGCACTTCCTTCTACACTGCCCCAAATATGAACACATCAGAAATAAATACTTCAGTCAGTTTGAAGAACAAGAGAGCGGCTTCAGAGCGCTGACCGACAGCCAGAAACTGACCATTACACTCGGAGAGGGTCCATCAGCCACCACTGCAGCCAGATACGTACACGAGTGTCACACACTCCGGGACAGTGAGTGAAAAACCAACCCCACCACCACACCCCCCACACACACACACACTAAAACCCACACACACACACTTTGTATATATTATCTGTATGTATATACACTGCTCAAAAAAAATAAAGGGAACGCTCAAATAACACATTCTAGATCTGAATTAATGAAATTCTCATTGAATACTTTGTTCTGTACAAAGTTGAATGTACTGACAACAAAATCACACAGAAATCATCAATGGAAATCAAATTTATTAACCAATGGAGGCCTGGATTTGGAGTCACACACAAAATTAAAGTGGAAAAACACACGACAGGCTGATCCAACTTTGATGTAATGTCCTTAAAACAAGTCAAAATGAGGCTCAGTATTGTGTGTGGCCTCCACGTGCCTGTATGACCTCCCTACAATGCCTGGGCATGCTCCTGATGAGGTGGCGGATGGTCTCCTGAGGGATCTCTTCCCAGACCTGGACTAAAACATCTGCCAACTCCTGGACAGTCTGTGGTGCAACGTGGCGTTGGTGGATGGAGCAAGACATGATGTCCCAGATGTGCTCAATCGGATTCAGGTCTGGGGAACGGGTGGGCCAGTCCATAGCTTCAATGCCTTCATCTTGCAGGAACTGCTGACACACTCCAGTCACATGAGGTCTAGCATTGTCCTGCATTAGGAGGAACCCAGGGCCAACCGCACCAGCATATGGCCTCACAAGGGGTCTGAGGATCCCCTCTCGGTACCTAATGGCAGTCAAGCTACCTCTGGCAAGCACATGGAGGGCTGTGCGGCCCTCCAAAGAAATGCCACCCCACACCATTACTGACCCACTGCCAACCGGTCATAATAATTAATAATATATAATAATTTCCACATGTTGTCTGTTCCATTTGAACAACAGCTGTGAAATTGATTGTCAATCAGTGTTGCTTCCTAAGTGGACAGTTTGATTTCACAGAAGTTTGATTTACTTGGAGTTATATTGTGTTGTTTAGTGTTCCCTTTATTGTTTTGAGCAGTGTATCATCTGTATGTAAGTTCTTTCATCTTCTTGCTGTGTTTGTTTGATACTGTATGTATATTTAATAATTATTTATTTTATTAATTAACACTTCTATATGTATATTTTGTTTTATATATATATATATATATATATATATATATATATATAGTTTGTTTTGTTTTATATATGCACATGTATACATATAACACTTACTCTTTAATTAATATATATTTTTTATGTATATTTTCACTGTTTATTTACACTATGAACACTTTGACAATACAAATATGTGAATTTGTCATGTCAATAAAGCAAACTGAAGAGAGAGAGAGAAGAGAGAGAGAGAGGAAGGGGGCAAGATAGACAGAAGGAGAGGGGGAGAGAGAGGAAGAGAGAGAGACAGACAAAGAGAGAGAGAGGAAGGAAGAGAGATAAAGAGAGGAAGAGGAAGAGAGAAAAAGAGGAAAAGAGACAGAGGAAGAGAGAGACAAAAGAAAGAGAGGAAGAGAGAGAGAGAGAGAGAGAGAGAGAGAGAGAGAGAGAGAGAGAGAGGAAGGGGCGAAAGAGACAAAGAGAGAGAGGGAGGAAGAGAGAGAGAGAGAGAGAGAGGAAGGGGCAAAAGAGACAAAGAGAGAGAGGGAGGAAGAGAGGAAGAGAGAGAGAGAGAGAGACATCATGTTACAGTGTGAGGAAGAGGAAGGGTGTGAAAGAGACAGAAAGAGAGAGAGGGAGGGAGAGGGAGAGAGAGAGAGAGAGAGAGAGAGAGAGAGAGAGAGAGAGAGAGAGAGAGAGAGGAAGGGGGCGAAAGAGACAGAAAGAGAGAGAGGGAGGGAGAGGGAGAGAGAGAGAGAGAGAGAGAGAGAGAGAGACATCACGTTACAGTGTGAGGAAGAGGAAGGGTGTGAAAGAGACAGAAAGAGAGAGAGAGAGAGAGAGAGAGAGGAAGGGGCGAAAGAGACAGAAAGAGAGGGAGAGAGAGAGAGAGAGAGAGAGAGAGAGAGAGAGAGAGAGAGAGAGAGAGAGAGGAAGGGGGCGAAAGAGACAGAAAGAGAGAGAGAGAGAGAGAGAGAGAGAGAGAGAGGGGGGGGGGCGAAAGAGACAGAAAGAGAGAGAGAGAGAGAGAGAGAGAGAGAGAGAGAGAGAGAGAGAGAGGGGGGGGGGGGCGAAAGAGACAGAAAGAGAGGGAGAGGGAGAGAGAGAGAGAGAGAGAGACATCACGTTACAGTGTGAGGAAGAGGAAGGGTGTGATAGAGACAGAAAGAGAGGGAGAGAGAGAGAGAGAGAGAGAGAGAGAGAGAGAGAGAGAGAGAGAGAGAGAGAGACAGAGAGAGAGAGAGAGAGAGACATCACGTGTGTACAGTGTGTAAAAGTCACTTCAGGCCATTTCAGCCCATAAACCAGCACACTAAAAGCTCCTAACCAGCACATAAAGACTATAAGTTTAATAAACAGAATGACAAAAGAAAGAAGAAACCCGTAAACACGGTACCTGATTAGCTCGGCTCGGCTAGCTCGGCTAACGCCGCCTCCGGAGAGGATCTCGGCAGGTTTCGTGCTCGGCCGCTGATAATAACGCTTTTTTCTGTAGTCCGTGCTAAATGAACTCAGATGACCGCTCGGACGCGGTCTGTTCCTCGCGCGTGCTGCTCAGGTTCTCCTCTGTCCTTCTCCACTAAACTGGACATCTCTATGGTGTTTTTCCTGCTGGAGCTGCTGGTCTTCATTTATTTATAGTCTTCTGAACTGACACGCTCTGGATTTATTTTTGCTCTGTAAGGTTATTAAAAACTGAAGTAGCGAAGTAAAAGTATTTCACTAAAAATTACAGGAACGAGAGTAAATGTAATTCGTTACCTCTGTAGTTACTATGAATTTCCACACAATGAGTTTCAGACTGGTTAAAAATATAAGCCCATGCCAGCCAACGTCCCTGCAGAGGCCCATACTCTTATATTTCAGTCATTTAACCTCAACTCTCCACTCTGCTTCTTAAATGAGAGCAGTCTAATTCACTTTTATTAAGAGAACTTGTTTATAATTGATGTCATGGATCATTGAAGCAAAAATAATAATAATAATAATAATGTAGACAAGTGCGTAGTTACAAGGTATAACGTGCAATGGGAGGACACCTGCATGCCTCTCACACAACGGTGAACACATTGTTTTTGTCTATCAGTCATGTTTTGGAACAAAAGTCACCCAAGTCAGAAGACGGTGTGACCACAACAAACTGCTCCCCAGCCCAAGTTGGTGCCCCACCTTGGTTAATGTCCGCAGGCACACTCTGGATCTTCTACTGACCTTATAAACTGAACTAGTGAAGTTTCAGGCCAGCTTGAACAATAAGGTTGAATGTGTAGACAACTTGGCAGTTGAACGTGAGGTTTTAAAGAGTTTATTTTAGATTTATTATATTTCCACCACTGATAGCCATGAAAAGATGTCCTGTTTGGCATTCTTTCATGTCGTCCACCCTATTTCGATGTGCTGTCTCACCCTCACAGAAACCAGAGTTACTGGCTCTGCCCATTTCGTGTCCCAGTTTTAACCTATGCTGGTCCAATAAGAGTACAGAGTCTTTCAAATAAACAGCTTCAAATATGTCTATTGACTGATCATACAGTCATCTATATATGTGTAAATATGTCTATTATATTGGTGGCCTACCTTTTTATATTGCCTTAGCTGAGCATCAATAGAGCGACTGCTCTGCTCTCAGCAGGTTTCAACTTTATAAATGAAAGATTGAATTTCAAAATGTAAACGATAGTATTGAATAACACAACATGTCCTAGATCGCCGTGAATCATTACACGCTATTATTGTGAATCTGACTGATACCCTGAGAGTGCATCATTATATTACTATTCAGAAGATGGGAGTGGTTCCTCATCATGGAGAGCATCTTCATCTGCAGGCTATTATTACTGACAGGTGCTTCTCCTCTCAGTGTGTCAACTGAACATCACATGCTGCCTGACAACTCCTGTATAAAAGGCTTTGTTGTACAGGTGCAAGAGCTGCTCACAAGGACTGGTCACAAGGTGGTCACTGTGGAAGTTTCTACAGGCCTTCATAAATCTTCAGCGTCAACATCTTTGGTGAGTAAAATTTAAGAAATATTTATTAATGTTTGGAAGCTAAAAAGTGGAATTTGAAAGAAAGCCCGTGTGACTTCCTCCACTTTTCTGCCATTAATTTAGTGACATTTTTGTCCAATAGCCCAATGAAGTAAAGCAAAAAACAACAACAAAAAAAACAAGTGCAGTAAACATAAATAAATAAATACTTTGCTTAGATGTATTTATTAACATATATCACCATTATATTGCAATAATAGTTTGTTATTTCATGAACATGTGTGTTTACAAATATTACAAACCATTTGCCTCAACTTTAAAGAATTTTGTGAACAACAAGGTATTACACAATAAGTAGTTCATAGCTTCATAGCTATTTTGTTGTCTTATTTTTTTTTGTCAAGTTATCTGCTATATGATTAGATTTACATTTTAAATTCATGTAAAATTTGTTATAGCTCAATTCTTGATGGTATACAGCTTTTTCAGCCATGCGAACCGTCTACTGCTCCATTTCCAAGGTTTTGAACAGTAGCATGTACGAAAGAGGATGAAAAACAGCATGACTACAAATTACTTCACCTAAAAATGTAGTTATGGTTATATTTTATGGTTATAAAGTTTAAAAGAGACAGTTGAATTTTTCAGCGAAGCCTACTGGCGTATGTAAAGGTTTTGTTGATTTGTTTCTCTAAGGAAGTGAAGTCAACACATCACTTGCAGGGATTTAAATATGGCACTTATCTGCAAATTGTACTCACAATTTCTGTTTCTTTTTTTCTTAAGTTTAAAATATTGAAAAAATAGAGCATAAACTATAGTATGCTATTACTTTTTCACAGGCCACATGTTGTAAACAGTAATTGTGCATCATGATTTGTAGAAGTTGTTCTCTGTAGAGGGTGCGTTAACTTATTTTCCTTTAGTAAATCAACAAAACATAAACATAATTTGTTCAAACACTTGTATGCGACTGTATATATACCTAACAGTGTATTGTAATTTTTATAAATACAGAAAATTTACAAGACAAGGTAGCAAAAACCAACATAAATGACCAAACGGATTTCACTAATGAAGGTCCTCTACAATCTTAGGTTATATAAAGAGACGAAAAGAACGTCGAAAGATGCCTGGCAAAATGCTGACCCTTCTTTTCTTCCTGATTGGTGAGTTTTTCTTCCCTAATACATATATGAATAGAAAAAAGCATGTGGTGAAAATGCTGGCAGCAACATTTCACACTCTATCTACATCAATTCCAGCATTGGTCAACATTGCTGGTGCCCAAATTACATCAACGACTGGCAGCACTACATCCACAACCACTGGTGCTTCATCCACAACTTCCACCAGCGCAACCGCTGCTGCATCCACCACTGTTGCTAGTTTTACAAGCACAGCTGGTTCTACCACCACATCAGGAGCTACCACCACAGCTGGAGCCACAACCACAGCTTCTATAACCTCTTCTGGGCCTACAACCACTGCTGGTTCTTCAACCTCTTCTGGGCCTACAACCACTGCTGGTTCTTCAACCTCTTCTGGGCCTACAACCACTGCTATTTCCTCAACCACAGCTGGTTCTTCAACCACAGCTGCTCTTGCCATGACTATATCTAGAGCAACAACTATAAGCACTTCTGCTGCTTCATCTGCCAGCACAATCAGCTGCAAGACAGCTCTGTATGCTATTGTTCTCATCATGATCTCACGAATGCTAAGCTATTATTAATCAATGTGTGCACTTGTTTCTCAATCAGCCAATATTCATTATATGAGTCCCAAACCTGGATATTGTGGAACAATGACTATGTTAAGTAATACTGGTGTTTAATGTTGTAGTAATGTAAGTTCAAACTAATTTATTTTTTGTTCATGACATGTTGTTGGTCACATCGTAATGAATTAAATGTATAACTATGTGCACATGCTAGTTTATCTTTTGTCTACATGAAGTATTTTTATTCTCCTTTTTCCATGTACATGTTTTTATATTATGGGTGTATGTAAAATGTATATTCATACAAGAAAACACAACTGATGAACATTTTTAGTCACCAGTCTTACTTAATATTAAACCATTATTGAACATTCTGAAAAGCTTGTTTTTATTTTATTTATTTGTTTTATTATTATTTAAGTCTCTAAAGAGAATATATTAATTATAATACATTGATAAACATGTCTAATAAAAAATGGAGTTGAATGTGAAGTTGCTTGTAAAATACTTAATTAAGTAATATGTACTTAACATGGTCAAGTGAACCAAACTAAAGTGATCTAGGTAAATTATAATCAACTAGACTGATTATTTTGATGCATTACCCAAAAACTAAGTGTTGGATTTACTTAAAATTGATTTGTCAGGTGGTTCCATGCAATTGTGCTTTTATTAAGATGCTCAGTTGGGTGCTATGTACTTGATATGACTGTATGAATTCAAGTCAATCACAATAGATAAAGAACATGAAGTCAACAGGTTTGATTCAGATTTACATTGTCATTAAGTTAATAATGAGCTACTGCTGTAGAATTACACTCCACACTAGAGAGCATACACTATATTGCCAAAAGCTGCTCAGCCATGGAAACTCATTCCTTGAAACTCTCTACGCTGTTCTTGAGCTAATCTGAAGGCCACATGAAGTTTGGAGGTCTGTAGTGGTTAACTACAGAAAGTTGGTGACCTCTGCGCACTAGGCGCCTCAGCATCCACTGAATCCGCTCTGTTTTTTTATGTGGCCTACCACTTCGTGGCTGAGTTGCTGTCGTTCCCATTCGCGTCCACTTTGTTATAAATACTCTGAATGAAAGATTCTATCAATCAACATAGTTTTTTAAGTTGAATAAACTTTGTTGCTTGTTACAACATGACAAATTTTTTGTAGGTAGATCTGACGAGCCACTTTCTACAGTGAACGTTTGGCCAACAACCTTTTATGTCTTTCTTGAAAAACTACAGCAACTTTACTAATTACTCCAAAACTTTATGAATGTGTCCTTGTCTATTTCACATAATGTAGTGTAATAAGTTTAAAGTCATGAATTGGACACTGTCCATATACACATATATATATATATATATATATATGGAAATATATTTATCTCCATATTTTTCCTTGACACCTTCACAGCTGCTTTTAACTACATATAATACTGGGCTTCATGGAGGAGAGGTTTGGAAATGGTTAAACAAACATACTAACATCCAGGAAATCACTATTTACACTATTATAATCATTATTAATTAATATTATATCAATTTTGTTTATTCAAATATTACCACTTTTCTCGGCAAATAAACACATACTACACAAATAAATAGATTTTGAAAATGTGTCTTGGGCGCCTAAGTATATGTGTGTGTGTGTGTGTGTGTGTGTGTGTGTGTGCGTGTGTGTGTGTGTGTGTGTGTGTGTGTGTGTGTGTGTGTGCGTGTGTATTTTAGACATGTTTTTAGCTATTATACTATGTGTGTTTCATCCATCCATCCATCCATATATTATAAAAAAATTATATATATAATCATCTCCAGTTCCTTACACTTTTTTTACACAACGTGTAGTCTGATCTTCAGAGTGTGACCAAATCGGACTGAGCCATACAACTTCCGCATGATCAGGTTTATCTTAGTTTTGTCTTTTTTGCCAGATCAATATTAATGCCGTTTTGTTCCAGTCAGTCTGTAAAGCCCAATTTCTTTGGCAAATGGTATTGGGTTCATTTCTGGCTGATTCCAGGTTGTTTAGCTGTTCCTCTGTCACAGCTGTCGACTGAAAAGCTGCTGAGTGGTGATGACAGTTTGAGAATTTAGCGTAGTCAAGTGTAGCAACAGCATCTCAGCAGAGTGATACAATGTTTGTGAAAAACCTTACAGTGCTTCTCAACCAATCAGCTTGTGTAGCTGGAACTAAATGTTGTATATATATGCATGCATGTGTGTGTGTGTGTGTGTGTGTGTGTGTGTGTGTTTAGTTTGGTTCCAGATCAGGGGTGTCAAAATTAAGACGGAAAAGGGCCATATTGAACATTTCAACAAATCACTGAGCCAGATGTTTTTTTTTTTCATTTTTACTTAACATTTTACCTAAAAATGTAATGTTTAAATAACTCTATAAATGACAAGACTTTCAGAATTTTATCAAACATGTTAACATATAGGTTATATTGGTTAAACAAGCACCAAATATGGACCTATTATATTTTCAAATTGCTGATAAAAAATTATTCTTAAGACACAGTTGACAATTACGTCATTGTGTTATGTCACATCTTCTATTTTTGGCTAAAGGGAACCCGACTAACGCAAAATGACTGTGTTTGAAGTTATCAGGTACATAGTGATACAGTGAGACAGAGCTGTACTATGTTCAGAAATAAACCTATGAAGTGAGAAGTTTACAAATCTGACGAAGTTTATGACACATGAGACAGCAACAATAGCTCGAATGATGTTCTTGGTTTGAGCAATGGAACAGCTCTTTTGTTCTGAGCCAGTCACTCCCAGAACTGAGAGATTGTGCGTGAGTCTTACAGCAGTTGCGCAACATGGTGCAGTGATGAGCCATGAGAGGAAACACAGGTGAGTTCTAATCAGAGCTCTCAGGTATATAAGAAGGTCATTTCAGAACCTGACAGTGAAAATCTAGCAGGAGGTGGAACATCAGCTACTCTGACTGCAGCAGGAGCTCCACACACCGACCTTCTGCCTGAAGACCAGCAACCGCAGACGACAGTCACAGAGGCTCATCACATTTGACTGGACTTTCATATTGACCTACCCAGTGAGTAAAACTTATGATGTTAACTGGAAATAATTCACATGACTAAATATTTACTACAATGTACTATTTACTACATTATATGACAGAAACTGTTTTACCTTGTTCTTGTGTATTTCTACATTTAGGCAAAAACAGATTTCTAAAAGGCTTTTTTCATTGTTTGCAGATTTTTAAAGGACACAGTTATGAAAATGATGTTGCTGCTTTTTCTCTTAATTGGTAAGTGAAAAATACAGAATGTAAGCTATAATAAACACATATCTAACTTTTGTTACTATATATACAAAAATATAATGTATATATAAAAAGTGACTGTCATATCAAGAAAATTTCATTTCTGCTCCAGGAGCTCAAATCACAAGCACTGCTGCCCAGACTACAAGCAGCACCCTGCTGACATCAACTGAAGCCACATCTGTGACATCAGCAGCCTCACAAAGTACTGAAACACCTACAACAGCTCACAGTTCAACAGGGAGTCCATCCACACTGACTGTTCCAACAGCTGAGAACACAACTTCACCTCCTACAACGACTGTACTTCCTTCCACAGCTAATCCTGCTACAACTGGACCTGCAGCAAACACTAAAACAGTTCAATCCTCAACAACAGCCACAAATGACCTCACTTCCTCTACTCTAACAACACAAACTACAGCAGCTTCTACTGGTCTTGTTACTTCTGGCAGCACTGACACTGTAACAACCTCAGCTCAGACAATAGCTGCTCAAACAGCTTCCACAGCCAGTGAGAGTACAGCTGCTACATCAACGGCTGCTGCCTCTGACTCTACAACCAGTGGTTCTGCTGACACAACAACAACAACTGCATCTACAACTGCTGGAACCCCCACTTCTGCTGCCAATGTAGCAACATCTATTCAAACTTCAACATCAGCATCTACAGCCAGTGCAGGTACAACAGCAAATTCTGCTGCTGCCTCTGACTCTACAACAGTCGCTGTTTCTACATCAACAGTGGAGGCATCTACCAGCACTTCTGCTGACACGGCAACAGCTGCTTCTACAACTGCTGCAGCCCACACTTCTGCTGCCAATATATCAACATCTGTTGAAACTTCAACATCAGCATCTACAGCCAGTGCAGGTACAACAGCAAATTCTGCTGCTGCTTCTGACTTTACAACATTCACTGCTTCTACATCAACAGCTGGGGCATCTACCAGCACTTCTGCTGACTCAACAACAGCTGCTTCTACCTCCACCAGCTCTGCTAATGCAGCAGCATCTGTTCAAACTTCAGCAGCTGCTCAAACAGCATCTACAGCCAGTTCAAGTACAGCTGCAAATCCTGCCACATCTGCTGCTGCAACATCTGACTCTACTGCAATCCTTGCTTCTACATCAACAGCTGGGGTATCTACCAGCGCTTTTGCTTACACAACAACAGCTACAGCTGAGCTGGCATCCACTGGTAGTACAGCTGTGAATTCGGCCACTGCAACTGTAACCAGTTCTGTAACCACATCTTCCAACAGTGCCACTGCAACAACATCTGCTTCTACCAGCCCTGCTGCTGTGACAACATCATCACCACCAGGACAATCAACATCCTCAGCAGCTCAAAGCAATAATCCTGCTTCCACTGTAGCTTCATATGTGTCTCCATCATCACCTGAGCCTTCAACCAATGGACAAACCAGCACAGTGAGTGTGGTAGTCGTCTCTGATACTGTAACTACTGTATCTGCTTCTACAACTGCTGCTGCTGCTGCAGCATCAACATCACCAACACAGACAACTTCAGGTATGACTTCAGCTCAAAACCGTGGTAACATGACTACTGCAACTTCTCCGGCTGCGTCCACCACAACACCCACCTCTTCAACTACAACTACAGTAGCCACTTCAGCACTTTCTGCTTCATCTACCGGAATGTCTACAATCACTGTGAGCACAGCCAGAACAACAACCAGCACTGCTGCTACCACAGCAGCCACACGTTCCACTGCTGCTAGTACCACATCCGCTGTAGCTCATGTACACCCAGCAAACTCAAGTGAAATGAACTGCAGATCAGGACTATTAATTGCTGTGTGTCTCATCATTGTTTCACATCTACTGAGCTATTAGTGCTGCAGTTGTAGACGCCAACATCATCAGGAATATGAGTAAAGTTATCACAGTCAGCATCAGGCAATGATGACATCATTAGTCTGTTTGATGTCGTGATCTGCTCTGCAAGTTTTGGCCTAAAGTTCTTATGCATAGCACTGGCTGAGAAAACCTATTTCTAGCACTTTATTTAATCTTTTCTACTTTCACTAATATATATATATATATATATATATATATATATATATATATATATATATATATATGTATGTGTCACAAACACTGTACACCTTTTTTTTAAATGACCTTATTAATTTAAGTTAAATCTGTATATTTAATTTATTTTATTTATTTTATTCATGATTTTACACAGCTGGCTGTGTAACTAATGCCATCAATACCTGCCAAAAAATAACATACCAAACAGCATAGCAAGCTTCATCTTTTACTTATTTACACTTTCACGTGGTCATGTTTTATAAGCGATTACATTTTTCTTCTGCCTGGAACTGCGCATTGTTTTTCATGTTTGAGCCACCATGTGTTTCCTTTAAACACACTTAATAAAAACTTTTGGAAACCAAAGAGTGCTCCACTCTCACCCTCTTCATCTTCGTCCCTTTATTTCTGAGAATGTAGAGGAATATTTCAATTATTTCAGCGGGTTTTTTATGTGCTTCTAAGTTACATTCCTTTCTTTTTCTTTTTCCATTCTCTTCAGCTTGTAGGATGGTATATTGCAAATGGCTCACAATAAACAGTAATAAGTGAATAAACACTCAACGCTTATAAACACTTATGAACTCTGAATATGCATAGTTCATTGTAAAAACTCAAATACTGTTTCCTCTGTAAGCATATTGTTTCATAGTTTTTGAAATGATAAAAATTGTTATCCTTTAATAAAACCTTTTCGACAACTGGGCCAAACAGTCCGACCAGTCCTAACAGTCAGCCCGATTTCAGAGCAAAGAATGTATACTCTGTTGGACTGTCCATTGAAGTTAAACCAAGAAAGCTAATCAGGTTTAACGCTAAATAAACGGTTGAAAACAATACTGCTTAGCCCTGCATTTGACAGACCATCTTAACACAAATAATGCACAACTTACTAAGCTGTGGCAATGGGATCCCAATGGATTGCCATGATTTAGTATGGCGTGGGAATTGGACAGTGGCTTAGGCATGGGAATAAGACTGTTAAACTGTGGCCATGACTTAGTAAGGCATGGGAGCAAGATGTTTAAATTGTGGCTATGACTTAGTAGGTCACGTGGATGAGATAGCTAAGTTGTGGCTATGACTTAGTAAGACATGGAAACAAGATGTTTAAGCTGTGGCTATGACTTAGTAGGTCATGTGGAGGAGGTAGTTAGGTTGTTCCTATGACTTAGTAAGGCATGGGAATGAGATAGTTATGTTGTGGCTATGGCTTAGTAGGCCATCAGAGTGAAATAGTTGTGACTATGACATTGTAAGACATGGGAACATGATAGATGAGCTGTGGCTATGATTGTCGTCTCACAGCAACCGTGCAAGGTGTCATACACTGACAAGCAATGACAAAAACAGGTCTTATACCTGGAGGCTTGGACCAGCGTTTTGATGTCATAATACTAAAGTTGCCAGGGACAACGCCCTATTTTCTGCCTAATTCAATCTTGCACAGAAACTTATTGAGCCCAAAGTGTTCACAGTGGTGGTGATAGGAAACAGACGTCCACCTGTAAAAGCTTCCTCACAGAAGGTTAATACTATTGAAGGGGTTATAAACACACTGACTCATGCCTGATACATTGTTTTATGTGAATGTTGAGAAAGCTTTTGCACTAAAACTTATATCTTTACTTATTTATGGTGCAGATGGTACATGCAGGGTGTTAAAATACAAAATAGTCCCCAGAGACAATTTATTTTTCATATTTACCACTATTTTACCATTACATGTACAAACTCAGAAGACACTGGAAGTTCACTGGTGGTTTGGATGTTAAAAAAAATGCTATATATATTTGCACCCTACTGATGGTTTCTTAGGCATGGTTGCTCTCAAAACCTCAGACACCATTCAGGACAGCAATATTTTAAATGACTGTCTAAAACTTTGTGTCTAAAACCACAATAAGACCGTAGATCGTAATAGTGCACAGAAAACGCAGTGACCTGAATTCAACAGCCTGACAAAACCTATAGAAAAAATGCTCTCAACTCTTTGCGAGCTTGCCAGTTGCTTTGTTTGTTAAATATACCATATAAATAGTCCAAGACTGTGGCCCTTGAGTGATTTCTCTGCTTAATTCAAGAAAAAAAATTCAGAAAAAGAAAAATGCAAATTTTTTTAAGTGACAGTTTTATTGCTACAAGCATCTAATCAAGTAAGAAAAATGTTATGCTGCTAAAATAACTCTTGACATTACTATGAATGGTATTACTCCTAAAGGGAAATTCCACTCATTTCACACATTTCTGCATAATTAAATGCTTGAGATTTAAACAAAGCCAGAGTGATTTATTGTGAAGTGCTCCACTTTAGAGAAACCTGCTGAGTCAGAATAGTTCATTATAGTGGGGATTTAATTGCATTCAGAATGTTATTAAATGAAAATGCTGCCTGCAAAACACGCTGCCAGATGCTTTACTGTTGCAGGATAGTTTGGGCTTATTGTTTTAAACCCAGTCACAGTGAAGGTGAATCTTCCCCAAAGAAAACATCATTTTTCAGATTCATCATTATCTTCCCATTATCAACACTGCGTATTGTTGCTGTCAGAAGAAAACTTTTCCATTTTTCAGTTTTTGATATAATTTGAAAATGCATGGGGTGCATAAATAATGTATTAAGGACATAACAGTAAAATAATGACTTTGATTTTGAGGTTTTTTTTGGTGTATAGTTATAATATTTAAATCTACAGGTAATACATTGATATATTGTTTATTGTTATTGACATTTCGAATATAACATTTCAGTGACTTAATTTGATAAGTGAATCCAAATTTTTGGACTGTAGTTTGAGTCCTCAACATTTCAAAAATTGGATTATGAAATAAGATTATAAGCCGCCACCGCTGGAATAAATGTAACATGAGCACACTAAGCTTTTTGCTAAGCTTTTAGTCGTCCAACTTTTAAAAAGCAACCAAGACTCGTTGTGAAATTTCTGTGTTCTTTTATTACGTTTCAAGTGTTTAGAAAACAGTGCAACAGTTTGACTATCGCAAAACATGCTACTAAATAAAAAAATACAGTTTAAAGACTGAATGACATTTTATTTGTTTTTTTTATTTCTTGAATTATCACATTCATTGAAACATTTTCAAAACTTTTCAAATTTCAAACATTTTCAAATATTTTTTCTCTACAATAGAGTTAATACAGTGCAACAAATATTCTTAGCCAGTCAAAGTCGTTTAAAAAAATCTAAACAATAGAACAAATATTCTAAATAGAAATCAATTTAAAGTTAATATTATGCACTCATTTAAATACACTTCCTTCACCAGTGTTTTCTATCAATACTTCATGGGAAAATGCTGAGCATATCTAAACTAAAACTGTCAACTGGTCACTTGGGTCTAAATGCTTGCTATGACTAAACCCTTGGCACATGACAAGCCAACTAATTACTCAGTAGATGTGAAACAATGGCGAGACAGACAGCCATTAGTAGGCCTGCTCTGCAACTAGTTTCACTTGAGTCGGCTACTGGGTTTGCATAAGCTGCAGCTACAGCAGTACGAGCAGAGGTGGAATGTGTGGTTGTTGTGTTGGAAGCAGTTGTTGGTACTGCCATAGTAGGGGTTACTGGAGAAAGTGTTGGGGTGGCAGAACCTCTGCCTGTAGGAGTACTTGAAGAGAAAGGTGTTGTGGTAAATGTTGGAGCAGTTGTTGTGGTCCTGGTAGAAGCATCATTGGTAGCTGAACTTGATGTACTTGATGCAAAATTAGCCGTTGACTGTGCTGTATTAGTTTGTCCACTTGGCGTCGATGCAGCAACACTCAGAGTTGAGGACGTATGTACAGCTGTTGCTGGGTTAACTGGTGTACTAGGTGTGGAAGCAGTCTGTGATGTTCCTGGCAAAGCAGTTGAAGGAGCAGCAATGGTTGAAGGCACAACTGAAGATGGTGACATAGATGAACCTACAGTGGAAGCAGGAGTTGTTGCTTGAGTTGCATCAGTGCCGGTAGATGTTTGAGCAGCTGTTGCTTGAGAAGTAGCACCTACAACAGTCGTTGATACTGCAGTTATGGCAGGATCTTCAGTTTTACTGCTTGCAGCAGCGGAGGTAGGAGCAACCGTTATTGTAGCGCTTGTGCCACCGTATGTCTCAGCTTCTTCATCAGCCTGTGCCGAAGATGCAGAACCTGCAGTGACTGCGACGACAGATGATGTAGGAGATGAAGTAATAGCTGTGGTTGCTGCTGTGGCAGCATCAGATTGTCCCAGTCTCACTGGCAAAGTTGCAGACGCAGTAGTTGTGTCTAAAGGCATTGTGATTGGAATAATAGGTGTAGCTGCATTAGCTGTTGTGCCTTGTGCAGTTGTAGTTGTAGATTCAGATGCTGTTGAGGTGGATTCAGAAGGAGTTTGTACAGTAGTTGGTGGGGTGACAGAAGATGTAACTGAAGCTGTCATTTGTGGTGAAGCTGTGGATGTTGCAGATGCAGTAGTTGTATCTGGAACTGTTGTGCTTGAAATAGTAGGTGTAGTTGTAGTTTGTACAGTTGTAGCTGAAGTCTCGGCAGCTGTTGGGGCAGTTTCGGTGGTTCCAGATGCTGTAGTGGGTGTTGTGGACAAAACCAGGCCTGCTTGTTTGTTGATGCAAAAAAAATGAGACAAGTAGATCAGACTGAAGTGAAACAAACAAAGTTTTACTACAGAATTCTGGAGAGGTTACAAACAGAGAACATGCATCATGTATCTCCCAAGTAAGCTCTGACCTCCCACTGTGTTCTGACTCCTTTTATACCCTGAAGCTGAATATTTGTGTGCGTATAAGCTGAACCTAAATGTGTACATGTTCCTGTTTAGTGGGTGCAACGGACATATGGTTTACCATATATGGATGCGAAAACCTCATGTTCTAACGAAAACCTCATGTTCTAACAGTTAAGCGCAGACCTACTTCTGTTTTTGTTGCGTACATCTCTGCATGTTTGTCACATACTGTCTGTTCTTCGCCTGCCCTGCCATGCGAATGTCATAAAACGAAGCACGAGTTAATGCCTTCTGATATTAATGCTTAAAAATATGCTACAAAAAACATAAAAATCCACAGTGTTTCAGAGGTTGTTTGCACAGTTGTTGAGCTAGAATAGGATGTAACTGAATCTGTCGTTTGTGGTGAAGCTGTAAATGTTGCAGATGTAGTAGTCATTTCTATAGGTGTAGTGATCAGAATAGTAGGGTAGACGGATTGGCTGTTGTACTTTGTGAAGTTGTAGTCTCAACAGCTGTTGTGACCTTTTCAGTAGGTCCAGATGCTGTAGTGGTGGTTTCAGAAGTTATTTGTCTAGTACTTGGAATGGTGACAGAAGAGGATGGATCTGTGGATGTTACAGATGCAGTAGTCGTATCTAGAGCTGTAGTGATTTGAATAGTAGGAGTAGATCGGTTAGCTGTTGTACTTGGTGCAGTTGCGATGGCTTCCCTAATCTGTGCTAAAGGATCTGAGGTAGCTGTCGTCTCAGATGCGGCTCCAGTTGATGTCAAAAAAATACTATTAGTAGTCTGAGCAGCAGTGTTTCTGATTTGTGCTCCATTTTAAAAATAAAACATTTTCATTTCAATCTGTACGCTTCCATCTAGATTGTTGGCATTTACTTACCAATCAGGAGCAACAGTAATGTCATTATGGCCATTAGTTTTTCTTTTATGGTCCTGCAAAACAAAAGAAGTAGGATTGTTTTCAGCATCACTGCCTAAAGCGGTGAAACCCTGGAGTATCTGTACTCAGCTCTAACACAACCAGCCCTCAGGAAGAGTTGCCTAATGGGCTGAATAGTTGAATCGGGTGTGTAAACAGGACAGGACAGGTGTACTCCAAGATCACCAAAAGCCTTGATTCCTCATTTTCCCCCATATATTTCTATACTTTTACTTGACCGTTAAAATTTACAGACTAGTTTGAGAATTCCATGTTAAAAATATATACATTATGTTTTAAAACATAGGCCAAGATGGTCATTTTCATCCTTCACGGTTATTATTATAAATAATATATTATAAATATAATTATAAATGTTGTATATTAGACTGTGTTTTGTCTCAGTATGCTAGCTTTTTTACCTCAGGAGCCTAATCGACTCATTGGAGCATTTCTAATACAAAAAGCCGTAATGGTGTTTTTTTTTTTTTTTATTATAGATTAGACTGCATTTTGTCTCTGTGGGCTCTTTTTTCCTGCTATTGCTATTGCTGGATGTTTTAGCAGCGGTCATGCACTTAACCTATTCACTTCATCTCATTTACATCACAAAATATCTGGTAAGATGTGGCAGATAAGCTTGTGGGACAGAACAGAATGAAATGATAATTTGACAGGCCAGACAATACCAGGATATGGCCTAAAAACCTACTAATCATTGCTACTAATCATTGGCGACGACATGTTTTCGTTAGCTAGAAAACTACGACAAACGTGGAACTACATCTTGACAAATATGAGACGTGTACATTCGCGGAGCGACTAGGAGAGAGTATGATGATGAAGATGGTTGTTTTATGGTTCCACTGTTCTTTGTGTTCACATTTCCTTGAAATGCAGTGCTTTTCTGGCAAACCCTGCTACCCTGTTATTTCTGCAATTTCCCCCTGGGATCAATAAAGGAATCTGAATCTGAATCTGAATTTCTATAACATAGTTAGTCTAACTAGCCCAATGCATCATTCTGAAGTTTCTCATGACATATCCCAACCTTTTTGTTTTTCAGCTACTCTCCATTGTGGTAGAAAATGAGCATAAATAATTCAAGCCGTCAAACTAACCTCTGTAGCAGTGCTGGCCTAACACTTTTCTATAAGAGCAACTTGTCATTATATTGTTCTATATTATATTGAAAGGTTTTCATTAATGAACTTATTATAATGTGAATTACATTATTTTATAAAAGCATATCAAAATTGCTACTCACCAACAGAAGAACTTGAAATCTCTAGATGAATGTGCGTGTATTGCTTCTGAAGTCTGTAGCGCAGATGCTTAACCTCTGAAACTTCGCTGCCGGGGTCTGAACTGGCCTTCTAATATATACGTGAGCCAAGAGGAAAATTCGGGCGGATACACATCTCCATTCACAACTTACCTGTTTCTATCCTCATTTGCCCATCAATGTATAATGTGTTGCGCAACTGCAGTGAGCAATCCAATGTGTTTCGGGAGTGACCAGTTCCAGAACAAAAGGTCTCTTCTGTCACTCACACCAAGAATGTGGGAAAAATGGCCATTTTTGTCTTCAAGTGTTGAATTACACTTCCTCCGACAACTGAAAGCTCAGTCTTTCTATTTTAGGTATGTCTACTTCAAACGTCCTGAAGCCTTGGTAGGGTGTTTTAAAATCAATCATATTTACATTGTAGATTTGAAATTACATTTGAAATTTTGTATGTTATTAACCAACAAGGAAAATAAGTGAATGAAGGAATCAGTAATATAAATGTAATCTAGATTTTTCTCTATTGCTTATATATCTGCACCACTATCACAAAGTTGTTGACAGTAGCCAGGTTAGCATAGACATATTTCATGCCTCTTTTCACTAGACATATCAAAAAAAAGCAAGCAAATATTTAATACATTTGGCAAAATTGCCAAAAACACCAAAAGAATGCACATTTGTATAAGGTAAATATGCAGTAAATTATTGTGGAAATCATGAAAGTAATGTAAATGTCAATAGAATACAGTCATACAAATGCCCATGTTGCAGGTACTGGTCAGTAAAAAAAGAAATAGAAATGGTTTTAGACAGTAAACAGACATAAAGCACTCACTGCTGATTAATGGACATTGCCTGAGCCATTATTTTTGCCACTGTGTTCAGTCACCTTGATCATATGATGGAATGTTTAGCACAAAATGAAGCAAAACTTCTAGAAGAAATTGCTCAATAGTAAAGATTTGCAGCATCTTGATAGCCCAGACATTCACTTCAGCATAAGATTAGAATCAAATAGATCCAAACAAACCAACTTCCAGTTAACATCAAATAGAATACCATTAGGCTTGTAAGGTGGGGTCATTTCACTTAGCAAACTGAAATTGCTCTGCCTTGTGAGAGGAACCTTCAGATATTTCATTATCCTTCTAGAAATCCCATCACCAAACATGTTTAAGATCAGAGTAGTCTTGTTTCAAGCCAGAAGATTAAGGAACTTTACCAACTGTGCCCCATTTGAGCCCGTCTCTATTACCAGGATTCGAACTGGGCTACTAGGAGGCCAGAGTTTGGCAAGTATAGAAAGTAATTCTGCAATTATTACTTTGTAAACTGCATGGCACATTCTACTACATGGCAGATTTCTACTGGATTGTAATCATGGATCTTATTGGCAATCACTCATTAAACCACCTTTCCAAGTCTTTCTAAACAAAGAGCCGAAAAATCTGTTGGTTTTTCTCTTGTACTTTCTAGTTGGCACATATTTGTACTTTAGAGAGTAACACAGAAATGAAGTAATGAGTAGTGATGTACATTTTTTCAAGAAGTAATAAACAAAATAATTCGGATTAAGTTTGAGAATAGTGATTAGTCACTTTTTTGACTAACTACCCCAACATTGACAATAAAACTGCACACAAAATGGAACCAAATCAAGCAGAACCTGCAATTTGCACAGCTGGTTTATGTCTTGTTCTGACACATGAAGATTTTGGCACACTGTATGTTACAGATCTCAGTAACCATATATTATGCAACAATAAGAAAATGTATCTATTCTCAGTCCAAAATTTCCAAATGATGGCAGCAGTGATGTAGCAATTCAGATAAGGCAGCGTTCATTGCTCATGCCATGGCTGAATACTATGAGATAAAGCAGCCTTACTTGACACATCTTTCTTTTCCTTGGCATTTCGCCCACTGCGTAAACAACCGTCAGACACACAATACCCAACTGTACAGAGCAGTAATTCAATTCCAGCTTTCTACGGCTGTTAACTACTACAATGTTGAAAGCTACCTATTCCCTTAAGCTGTGGGAGTTGACTATGGTACCCTGCATGACTGTATACAAAGGTTTACCTCTGCTTCAAAGTCAAAACAGCAAAACTGCAGATGAACAGCACTCATATTACATTTATTGTATTTGACAGATGTTCTTATTGATAACAATTAACAAATTTACTGCCACCTCAAATTCAGTGCTACCGTAAATCTATTGACACCTTACAATTATTTCTTCTTCTTTCGGCTGCTCCCTTTAGGGGTCGCCACAGCGGATCATCTGCCTCCATCTTGCCCTATCCACTGCCTCCTCTACTTTCACACCAACCATCTCCATGTCCACCTTCACTACATCCATAAACCTTCTCTCAGGTCTACCTCTTCTCCTTCTGCCCGGCAGCTCCATCTCCAACATTCTTTGCCCAATATATCCACTATTCCTCCTCAACACACGTCCAAACCATCTCAACCTGGCCTCTCTGGCTTTATCTCCAAACTGCTCCACCTTCACTGTCCCTCTGATCTGCTCATTTCTAATCTTGTCCATCCTTGTCACTCCCAACAAAAATCTCAGCATCTTCATCTCTGCCACCTCCAGCTCAGCCTCCTGTCTTTTAGACAGAGCCACAGTCTCCAAACCATACATCATAGCAGGATGCACTACTGTCTTGTAAACCTTCCCTTTCACTCTTGCTGCTATCCTTCTGTCATCAGCCCTGACACCCGTCTCCACCCACTCCATCCTGCCTGCACCCTCTTCCTCACCTCTTTTTTGCACTGTCCATTGCTCTGGATGGTTGACCCAAGATATTTGAAGTCATCCACTTTTACGACCTCTACTCCTTGCATCTTCACCTTTCCACCTGCCTCCCTCTCATTCACACACATGTATTCCGTCTTGTCTCTACTGACCTTCATTCCTCTCCTTTCCAGTGCAAACCTCCACCTCCTTACAATTACTAATATCTTAAATTCACTGCCACCTTAAATTTCTTGATATCTAAAATTTGCTGCCATCTTACATTCCGTGCTACCTCAAATCTAATGCCACCCTAAATTTACTGATACCTTAAATTCAGTGTTACCTTAAATCTACCACCATTTTTTAAGCATTGGGATTTGACTATAGTACACTGAGTGACTGTGTACAAAGGTTTGCCTACAAAAACAAAAGTTTAAACAGCAAAAGAGTGCAGAAATGAAAGATGAATAGCACTCATATTACATTTACCACATTTGGCAGATGTTCTTATTAAAAGTGATTTACAAATTTACTGCCACCATAAATTCACTTCCAGTTTAGATTTACTGCTCCTTAAATTCAAGTGCTACCTCAAATCTACTGCCAAGTTAAATTTACTCCCACCTTAAATTTACTGATACCTTAAATTCAGTGCCGCCTTAAATCTACTGCCATTTTTCAAGCAATGGGAGTTGACTATGGTACACTGAGAGACTGTGTACAAAACTATGTATCTGCTCCAACAACAAAGGTCAGAACAGCAAAACTGTAGAAATGAGTAGCACTCATATTACATTTAGTGCATTTGGCAGATGTTCTTGTTGAGAGCGATTTACAATGTAATCATGAGGTAAATGAATATAGCATTTGGAGTCTTGCCCAATGACTCTTTTTGGTAAAGTGTGATGTGCTTGCCCAAGTGTGGAATTCAATCCCCTGTTAGCCATGTGGAGGGTGATGTTACCCATTACTCTACACTAACTTGTACTCTACACTCACTTGTATGAATTTCATGTTATATCTAAAATACGTTGTATGGAAAATAATCTCTAATATACAGTCTAATGTACAGCAAAATCAATATATTTCCCAGAAAGTCAAGTTACTTTATGCATGGGCCTCTACTCTAAAACTGTAAGCAACAGACTGGTTAAGGTGCCTTAAGTTCACAAGAACTTTTTTAAGTACAGTGAAAATGTGGCCTTTGGTCACCTTTGGCTCTGTAACGATTCTGTGTGGAGGATTACAACTCATTCCAACAGTCACAATCTCTGGGTGTAACTGTTCATTCTGTTTACTAGTGCCATTCTCAAATTTCAGTCTCATCGGTGTGCTGTTGCTCATACACAGCCAGTGGACATGTTCTGTTGATTTTCTAAGTGTGAATAAGTTAATCCTCTACAGAGAACACACTTCTGCACATTTTCATGTACAAATACTATGCATTGAATGAATTAAATATTTAGTGAAAAGATGTATGTATAAAATGTGGCATGTGCAAAGGTTTTGGCACATTAAATGTTTTTTTTTTGATATCTTTTTGATATACAACATAAAATATGTGCCATTATTTTGCCACAAGCCACATGTTACATTGAGCCAATAAAAAGTATCTGTGCATTAAAATGTGCAAAAGTGTGTAGAGGATGTTAACTTATTTTCACTTATAACACCAGCAAAAGCAGGTCATTTGACCAGGGGTGGCCCAACTTTAGCTTACGACTGTGCAAAGATGAAAGATGAAGTTCTCTACTAGGTGTGTAAATCAGGCACATTTCCAAAAATACATGAAAGTATATTAAATCAGTGTTATGAAAAAAAATGGCATAGTTCAACTAAGGAACCTCCGAAACATGCAGAAATCACATTACATGGCTACTGAGATTAAGTCTTAAAACATCATTGATGTGTTGGCTGTAAGCCACAGGCCTGATTCAGTTTAATGAAGGACAAATTAGGTGAACTTGGCATTGGACGGTAACCGTAACATTGGGATACCTTTGGCACACATAAGAATATTAGGATTTCTTCAAACAAAAAAGTGTTTATTGCTCCAATGAACAGATTTACATATCAGTTTCAGAGTCTTGCGCAGTGCTGTGGGAAGGGCAGCATCACAAGTTTACCTAGAACTTCTTAGAGATGAATATTTACAAATCATATTTGTTCTGTTTCTACCCTTACACACAAAATGTGTTGTTGGTTACAGCAGGTGACAGATGTCTGCCCATTTCTTTACTACTTAAAATGCACAGATCTGTCAAAGAAAATGCCAGGTCGAGCCATGCCTAGGCACATTCCTGTCATAGCACTGTCACATTTATGTAAAAGCAAGTTAATGGTGGCGTAGCAAAACAGTCTTCTTATGCTTCACACGTCATTGATGCTGTTTTGCACAAAGGAACATAGTTATTTTTAGTCTGTATTTCTGTTATGAATAAACACACTAAGTTGCTCAAAAAAAAAAAAAAATCAATGGGCACCTATCCAAAAACCTTCAGTGTATGAAAAAGGAAACTGTCATTTGCTCGTTTACACACTGATGATATTTTCAACAGCCTGGTTTGCTAAGAAGAGCCATTTTGTCCTTCCAACAAAAATTAAACCACCTTGTGAGCCATAATACTCTATGTCCATTGTATTGTATATAGTGGACATACTGGACATAGTGCGCATGCGCGTGCATGCATGCTGCCTGTTACAGCAGCTCCCGTTCGTGTAAACATGTCTCAGTATGTGTTAACGTGCTGTAAACATGTCTCAGTATGTGTTAACGTGCTGTAAACATGTCTCAGTATGTGTTAATGTGCTGTAAACATGTCTCAGTATGTGTTAATGTGTTGTAAACATGTCTCAGTATGTGTTAATGCTGTAAACATGTCTCAGTATGTGTTAATGCTGTAAACATGTCTCAGTATGTGTTAATGCGCTGTAAACATGTCTCAGTATGTGTTAATGCTGTAAACATGTCTCAGTATGTGTTAATGTGTTGTAAACATGTCTCAGTATGTGTTAATGTGCTGTAAACATGTCTCAGTATGTGTTAATGTGCTGTAAACATGTCTCAGTATGTGTTAATGTGCTGTAAACATGTCTCAGTATGTGTTAATGCTGTACACATGTCTCAGTATGTGTTAATGTGTTGTAAACATGTCTCAGTATGTGTTAATGTGCTGTAAACATGTCTCAGTATGTGTTAATGTGTTGTAAACATGTCTCAGTATGTGTTAATGCTGTAAACATGTCTCAGTATGTGTTAATGCTGTAAACATGTCTCAGTATGTGTTAATGCGCTGTAAACATGGCTCAGTATGTGTTAATGCTGTAAACATGTCTCAGTATGTGTTAATGTGTTGTAAACATGTCTCAGTATGTGTTAATGTGCTGTAAACATGTCTCAGTATGTGTTAATGCTGTAAACATGTCTCAGTATGTGTTAATGCGCTGTAAACATGTCTCAGTATGTGTTAATGCGCTGTAAACATGTCTCAGTATGTGTTAATGCGCTGTAAACATGTCTCAGTATGTGTTAATGTGTTGTAAACATGTCTCAGTATGTGTTAATGTGCTGTAAACATGTCTCAGTATGTGTCAATGTGCTGTAAGCATGTCTCAGTATGTGTCAATGTGCTGTAAACATGTCTCAGTATGTGTTAATGTGTTGTAAACATGTCTCAGTATGTGTTAATGTGCTGTAAACATGGCTCAGTATGTGTTAATGTGTTGTAAACATGTCTCAGTATGTGTTAATGCTGTAAACATGTCTCAGTATGTGTTAATGCTGTAAACATGTCTCAGTATGTGTTAATGCGCTGTAAACATGTCTCAGTATGTGTTAATGCTGTAAACATGTCTCAGTATGTGTTAATGTGTTGTAAACATGTCTCAGTATGTGTTAATGTGCTGTAAACATGTCTCAGTATGTGTTAATGTGCTGTAAACATGTCTCAGTATGTGTTAATGCTGTAAACATGTCTCAGTATGTGTCAATGTGCTGTAAACATGTCTCAGTATGTGTTAATGTGCTGTAAACATGTCTCAGTATGTGTTAATGTGCTGTAAACATGTCTCAGTATGTGTTAACGTGCTGTAAACATGTCTCAGTATGTGTTAACGTGCTGTAAACATGTCTCAGTATGTGTTAACGTGCTGTAAACATGTCTCAGTATGTGTTAATGTGCTGTAAACATGTCTCAGTATGTGTTAACGTGCTGTAAACATGTCTCAGTATGTGTTAACGTGCTGTAAACATGTCTCAGTATGTGTTAACGTGCTGTAAACATGTCTCATTATGTATTAATGTGCTGTAAACATGTCTCAGTATGTGTTAACGTATAAGTAAAGGCTAAAAACGTTTTATAAATGAGAACACAGACTTTAGCTTTAGCTCTGCTATAGGCAGCTATCTTACATCTCTGGCAGGAACGTTTTCCACAAAAATAGAACAGTTTCTTGTAAAATGTCTCAACGATCCATTTTTACGAGGCCAAAGTCAGCTTCTGAGCATGTTTGGGTGTCCAAAATTATCACATAACTGCAGAAAATCGTTGGTGATATTGTTTTCAGCCTTTCATACGTACTGTTGCAGCTTATTTTAACATAGAGTACCTTGCTGGTAAAAATGTAGTTGGGAGTTTATTTGGCCGTTTGCCTCCAAATTGTAAACAGTGTGTTCATGCATGAAATGTAACTGTATTCGATTCACAGCATGTATTGTCTCACCACCACTGTGTCAAAGAAACAGAGTCTTAATGCAAATGTCTTAACACCCATGCATATTAGTGCTCAGATCATATGGATTAATCTGTAATTTCAGTCTCTTTACACATACATAAAGATACATCTTTAATGAGAGTCATTTACCATGTAAATATGGTCACATTACACCAGAACTTTGGTTAGGTTACCATGTTATGACAAAAGCGCAGTGCAGTGTGAGTCTCATGATGAAAGTAATTACACATTTTTGGTTACAATCAGAAAAGCAGCCGTTCACCCTGTTATACATGTGTATGGACGTATTTACAAAAGCTGTCCTCCTGTAATCTGTAGCAATGAATACATGACCAGTAGTTACACTGTCATTGCATATATTGTTACTGTGTAACTACACAGTTATTAAACATTCCGAATCTAAAAAAGGACCAATATTTGTTTAACAAGAGCAGCAAGAACAGTCATTAAAGTGGGGGGTCAGGTGTATGTGATGTTAATGCATAAATTAATTCACACAATAACAAGGAACACTTAATTACCTCAGGATCAGGACACAGTCCAAATACAAATGTACTTATGGTTGCATTTTAAATGCACATACAAGAAGCATCCACATAAAGGGTGTCCCTGTTATAGACCTGATGTGATTGCCTTCTGGTAGTAACACCACAAAAGTCATTGTTTAAGCAACTCCTCAGGCTACAATAGTCCTACTTGAATTAAGGTCTTGTGCATTTTAGCGACCAGCCAAGCTCAGTACAGTCTCTGCAAACAAACAATAGAACAGGAAGCAGTCAGCTGCCAGCAACTGTCAGCGACTGTCAACAGGAAGAACGTTAAGGTGCTGACAAGAAGATGCATCTAATCCTAATATGGGATTTATGCTTTACTGAAGCTAATGTAACTGTAAATCTTATTAGTGAGGTCATGCGCCTCAAAAAGGCACGGCTTAACCTCGTAACTGTCCCATTTTTGCCTGAAACAGCATACAGCTACAGTTATGCTCTCGATTGAAAGGTAACACTTGATGTTTCTATAACACCACATGACAGCATCACTGGATAAAATGAGGTCGAGACAACAGTGTGACAATCTTGTTCAGACAGCATAAACAGCGCCACCTTTTGACAATGTTGTAGCAATGTTGCAAGAAAGTAGACAACATTGTGACAGTGGTGGGTGTTTGCTGAGCTGGACCCACAGATTTGTGAGTGTGCTAATGACTGAAGCCAGAGATTTAAAGCTTTTATGTTGCATCATTTTGTCATTGCATTGTTCAGTTGTTGAAATGTAAGCAAAGTCATTCTGAGTGGTTTGATGTGAAATGTGGCGAGAAACCAGGGGTTGCAATGTCTACAAAGCAAACAATCATTGCATTTGCCATCCAAAACCATCAGTGAACCTGCCTGTGTCTTTTGAGATGTTATATGTGAAACCCATAATGGTGAGACAGTGGACAATCCGATGAAATATGTTTCCTTTGGGCACTATTTTGCCTTACAACACCCTGCCCGTACCCCGCCACCAGGAATGGATATTAAAAACATACATTTTAGGTCAAAGGCTTATGTCAAAACTCTTGTGAAACAATATCTCAAGGATCAGGCTGTGTATTCAAAGTGTATTCATATCACAACTTTCTGTGAGGGAGCTTTCAGAGGCATTAAACTCTTCAGATGTCTGCTTCCCATCACCACCACTGTAAACCATTCAGACTCGGCGTGTTTCTGTGAACAGAGAATTTCACACCAAACCACTCCGAACGCATTTGTTCATCTTAAACATGTGGTTACGGAGAACTGTCCCAAAAGGAAAAGAAGAACAATGACAAAAACATGATCTTACTGGACAATTTGCCAAAATGTTCTTTAGAAATAAAGAGACGCCAATAATCAGTATTGGCTTGATGCACAATACATTCTGTGGGTGCACACTCTTGTCACAAATCAAGCAAGGCAATAATTAAAATTCCTGTCTGGAAGCCAAACTGCTCAGATGTCAAGTCAGGGTGAGAGAAGACCCGAAACAAACTACTATCAAGCTTCTGATCTATGAACGCCGGGCATGTCTGGAAGCTTCACATACTCTCTTCAATCCCTAAAGTGCACGACAAGGTAAAGGCCTAAAAAGTTTGTGAAGTCAATCAAGATATAAACCGGCTCATTAAGCAGGTTCAAGGATCAGGTGGGAATGTAAACAAAGGCTTTTCCATTGAAGTATAAGGCTCAGATTATAGTCCCCAATATGTAGACCATCATCTACATAAAGAACATCTTGTGTGTTTCACTTATTATTGACTCTGTAATGAAGACGCTATTATGAAGCTTTTAGCCTTAAAAAGCCAGTAGCTGGCAACTAACAGGCTGCTTAGATGGTTCTTCAAGGGTTCTTTAGCAAAGGGAATGGCTCTGCGTAGAACCCTGAGTTCTATATTAAAACATTACATGCTTAAAGGGCTCTTTCTGGTGAAATTGCTCTTCACATTGTTGGAGAATGCTTTGTATAAGGTTCTATCTAGCACTTAAATGGCTTACAAGCTTGTCATAACAATCGAACCCTATTTTGCTGCTATATAGAACCAGTTTCAAAAGGTTCTATATAGAACCAGAATGCATTCCCTATCAATCTGAAGAACCATTTCACCATGCCAAGAACCATTTAAGCATGAAATGGCTCTATATAGAACTTTTGGTTCTAAACAGAACCGTTCCCTTTACTAAAGAGCCCTCGAAGAACCATGTTTTTAAGAGTGACAAAGTGACTGAACATCTTAGGTGCACATAAATAAATGTGCCCTTTTGAAACCTTTGTGAAGCCATAACAATCTAGCAGCTAATAATGAACTGGACCACTTTATTAAGCAGTAATGACCTTTTTAGATGTAAATGTTAGCTAGAAATCCAAGGTTTCACTTTAGAATGGAGGGATCCGTTTCTATTTAGGAGTAAATAGTGATTTGTTATTGAGGTATCGATAAAAAAAATCAAAAGAAGAACTACTAGTGCTTCAAAAAGAATAAAAACAGGGTTTTAATAAGCAGCAATGGAACTTATTTGGCATTTAATTACAGAATTTATTAATGATCACATTCCATAAAGAGCCAATACTTAGATAAGGCTCAGATTTGCTCCAAAATGTTTAGATATTGATAAAAAAAAGAAAATCAAAGGAAGCACCAATCTAATGCAAACTTAAACCATTAAAGGTTGTTTAAAATGATGTATTGCTATAAATGGGTTAAAAGATCAAATGAAAAGGTTTTGACACTGACAGGAAATCGTGTGAAATGTTTTTAAAAATTTTTATAATACATGTGAACTTGAGTGTTAAGCAAATTTAAAAAATTAAAAAATAAACATTAGTCATATTAGTATTTTATAAGTCTTTATCGTTTCTATGATATGTTATCACTGGTCACTATTTCATCTCTGCAGTGGTAATCATTGTGCCTTTGAGATTTTAGCTTAATTTTTGTACGAAATAGTATCATAGATTTAAAGTTGTGAAGCTCAGGGTGACTTGAACTTTATGTTGTCTCTGTTTTGGCCAAAAAAGCTTAATTATGTCTCTATAGCACCATCAACAGGCCCAAGTGTGATATGCACATTATAAAAGTCAGCTTTACTTTTTACTGTTATGACATTATTTCTGCCTAGCCTGTAAGGTAAGTGTGATTTATAGCACTGGGAATCAGCATTCTTGTTCTGTTATGGTGATAATGAAGTTTTTGGTCACTGTAGCCAATCCCTAAAGCTGTCTTTGCAGCCAGCATGAAGAATAATGTGGGAGATGAAGTTGTTGAACTCAAAGAAGCTCTTTATCAGTGTAAAGGTGAAAAGCAAAACCCCTTTATGCAAATCATTTGTCCACATACCTCCCCCAGGGACAATTTAACCCAAGTCAGTCTCCATGGTTATATTTAGAATGGCAGTTACTCATAGTCAACAGTGCATCTTGTTTAAATAAGTACATTTTCATTTCATGGTTGCAGGACTCTGAACATTTTGGCTCTTTGACATTAATCAAATATGAAATAAACGCTCTCTGTATTTTTATTTTTTATTTTTAACCTTTATTTTACCAGGTAAGGTTTGAGAACCAGTTCTCATTTACAAACATGACCTGGCCGAAAGGCCCCAGTAAAAATAGGTCTACGGCACATAAAAACAGATACATACAAAAACAAGTATACATACCAAAAGTAAAACATAACAAAACAAACAAAAAAATACAGATTTACATAAAACAAACCAAAAAATATGAAAAAAGCAGGAGTAAGGATAGAGAAAAATGAGTATGTATGAGTATGTGCATTATTTTTATCCATGATTATTAACAAGAGCAACAGTCTACTATTGTATGTTTAATTGTATGCTTGAAAGTGGTAAGAGGTGTTAAAATTGCAAGTCTAAGGGTGGTTTGTAAAGTATTCCAATCATTTGCTGCTGAAAAATGAAAGGAATTGCAGCCAAAGGTACTGCAGGTTTTGGGAATGGTGAGCTTGATGTATTCACTTGACCTTGTGCGATATTTATTATTGGCTACGTGAAGAAGAGACGACAGATATGGTGGTGTTATGGCCAAGATCGTCTTGTAGATGAAGTGAAACCAATGATGGAGCCGCCGAGTATGAAGTGAGGGCAAGCCCACCAGTTTATAGAGATCACAGTGATGAGTATTGAAAGGTGCATTAGTGGTAAAGCAGATGGCAGAATGATAAAGTGTGTTTTTGAAGAACAGTGCGTGATGCCATTTTATAGATGATGTCACCATAGTCCAAAATTGGAAGTATTGTCATTTTAACAAGAGTAAGCTTGGCTGCATAAGTAAAAGAGACTTTATTACGAAAAAGAAAAGCTAGTCTAGCTTTGACTTTCTTCTGAAGGTTATTGATATGTGTGGAGAAAGACAGAGACGAGTCCAACTAGATGCCTAAATATTTGTAAGATTGAACAAATTCCAAAGTCATGCCATTAACACAGCTGATCTTGGGGGGGTTAGCAGCATCTTTTTTTCAACTAAAGATAATGCATTTGGTCTTATTAGTATTAAGGCGGAGATGAAGGTTGTGACAGGACTGCTCTACTGAGGTGAGACTCAATTGAAGTGTAGATGCTGCAGAATGAAGTGATGGGCCAACTGAATAAAGTATGGTGTCATCAGCGTATAGAAGGATTTTAGAGTTACCAGCAACATCATTAATGTAGATGGAAAACAAAGTTGGTCCCAAGATGGAGCCCTGACGCACACCTTTGGAGATGATTAATGGTTCTGACACTATGTTTTCTGTTTTCAGCTGCTGGACACGTTCAGATAAATAGCTGGCAAACCAATCACAGCAAGTAGTAGACAGACCAATGCTGGAAAGTCGACGTAGAAGGATCCTATGATCAACTGAATCAAAGGCTTTGGCCAGGTCAATAAAAGCAGCTATACAGGCCTTTTTGCTGTCCAATGCTGTAATAATGTCATCAAGGACCTTTGTAATGGCAGTCAAGCATCCATGACCAGCATGAAAACCAGATTGAACGTCAGATAGGATATCATTTGAATCAAGAAAATGGGTTAGCTGTTTATAAACCAACCTCTCCAAGATTTTTGCTAAGCATGGTAAAATAGAAATAGGTCGATAACAGTCAGGGTCTGAAACAGAGCCACCTTTAAAAAGGGGAAAAATCATGGCTGATTTCCAGTCAGAGGGAAAAACAGAGAGCTGTAGAGACAAGTTAAATATTTGTGTAATGGGAGCAGCAATGATGTGAGCAGATGCTTTTAAGAACATGGGATCGAGTTCGTCAAAGCCAACCGATTTATTTGGGTTTAATTTAGTGAGTTCATCCCGCACCTCTAATATAGAAATGGGTTTGAAAGAGAAACCAGCATTGCTGGAGCAGGAAGGCTGAGCAACTGACAAAGTAACGACTGGGTCGGGGAGAGTAAAAGGTTTGGTTGAATTAATAAAATAATGGTTAAGATGTGAAGCCATACGAGGCTTATCACTAACAACAACATTATTGAATACCATGGACATTGGCAAGTGGGGGGAAACAAGTTTGTTTTCCATAGACTTTACTGTTTTCCAGAACACCTATGCCAATGTATCACCTATGCCAACCCATCAGGTTTCAGTTGCAGTAATGCCAACCATTCAGATATCAGTTGCATCAATGCCAGTCAGCTCCCAGTAGCAGTAACGCTAACCAATCAGCTCTCAGTGGAAGGAATGCCAACCAATCAGCTCTCAGTACCAGTAATGCCAACCAATCAGCGCTTAGAAGCAGTAAGGACACCAATCAGCACTTAGTGGCAGTAATGAAACCAATCAGCCCCTAGTGGCAGTAATGACAACAGTCAGCACTTAGAAGCAGTAAGGACACCAATCAGCAATTAGAAGCAGTAAGGACACCAATCAGCACTTAGAAGCAGTAAGGACACCAATCAGCACTTAGTAGCAGTAAAGAAACCAATCAGCACTTAGAATATGGAATGAAACCAATCAGCACTTAGTAGCAGTAATGAAACCAATCAGCACTTAGTAGCAGTAATGAAACCAATCAGCACTTAGTAGAAGGAATGAAACCAATCAGCATTTAGTAGCAGTAATGAAACCAATCAGCACTTAGTAGAAGGAATGAAACCAATCAGCATTTAGTAGCAGTAATTAAACCAATCAGCACTTAACAAGAGTAATTAAATCAATCAGCATCCAGTAGCAGTAATGACACCAGTCAGCACTTTTTAGCAGTAATGAAACCAATCAGCACTCAGTAGCAGTAATGAAACCAATCAGCACTCAGTAGCAGTAATGAAACCAATCAGCACTTGGTAGCAGTAATGACACCTGTCAGCACTTAGTAGCAGTAATGAAACCAGTCAGCACTTAGTAGCAGTAATGAATCCAATCAGCACTCAGTAGCAGTAATGACACCAGTCAGCACTCAGTAGCAGTAATGAAACCAATCAGCACTTAGTAGCAGTAATGACACCAGTCAGCACTTAGTAGCAGTAATGAAACCAATCAGCACTTAGTAGCAGTAATGACACCAGTCAGCACTTAGTAGCAGTAATGAAACCAATCAGCACTCAGTAGCAGTAATGAAACCAATCAGCACTCAGTAGCAGTAATGAAACCAATCAGCACTCAGTAGCAGTAATGAAACCAATCAGCACCCAGTAGCAGTAATGAAACCAATCAGCACCCAGTAGCAGTAATGAAACCAATCAGCACTCAGTAGCAGTAATGACACCAGTCAGCACTTAGTAGCAGTAATGAAACCAATCAGCACTTAGTAGCAGTAATGACACCAGTCAGCACTTAGTAGCAGTAATGAAACCAATCAGCACTCAGTAGCAGTAATGAAACCAATCAGCACTTAGTAGCAGTAATGAAACCAATCAGCACTCAGTAGCAGTAATGACACCAGTCAGCACTCAGTAGCAGTAATGACACCAGTCAGCACTTAGTAGCAGTAATGAATCCAATCAGCACTCAGTAGCAGTAATGACACCAATCAGCACTCAGTAGCAGTAATGAAACCAATCAGCACTCAGTAGCAGTAATGAAACCAATCAGCACCCAGTAGCAGTAATGAAACCAATCAGCACTCAGTAGCAGTAATGAATCCAATCAGCACTCAGTAGCAGTAATGACACCAGTCAGCACTCAGTAACAGTAATGAAACCAATCAGCACTCAGTAGCAGTAATGAAACCAATCAGCACTCAGTAGCAGTAATGAAACCAATCAGCACCCAGTAGCAGTAATGAAACCAATCAGCACCCAGTAGCAGTAATGAAACCAATCAGCACTCAGTAGCAGTAATGAAACCAATCAGCACTCAGTAGCAGTAATGAAACCAGTCAGCACTTAGTAGCAGTAATGAAACCAATCAGCACTTAGTAGCAGTAATGACACCAGTCAGCACTTAGTAGCAGTAATGAAACCAATCAGCACTCAGTAGCAGTAATGAAACCAATCAGCACTCAGTAGCAGTAATGAAACCAATCAGCACTCAGTAGCAGTAATGAAACCAATCAGCACCCAGTAGCAGTAATGAAACCAATCAGCACCCAGTAGCAGTAATGAAACCAATCAGCACTCAGTAGCAGTAATGACACCAGTCAGCACTTAGTAGCAGTAATGAAACCAATCAGCACTTAGTAGCAGTAATGACACCAGTCAGCACTTAGTAGCAGTAATGAAACCAATCAGCACTCAGTAGCAGTAATGAAACCAATCAGCACTTAGTAGCAGTAATGAAACCAATCAGCACTCAGTAGCAGTAATGACACCAGTCAGCACTCAGTAGCAGTAATGACACCAGTCAGCACTTAGTAGCAGTAATGAATCCAATCAGCACTCAGTAGCAGTAATGACACCAATCAGCACTCAGTAGCAGTAATGAAACCAATCAGCACTCAGTAGCAGTAATGAAACCAATCAGCACCCAGTAGCAGTAATGAAACCAATCAGCACTCAGTAGCAGTAATGAATCCAATCAGCACTCAGTAGCAGTAATGACACCAGTCAGCACTCAGTAACAGTAATGAAACCAATCAGCACTCAGTAGCAGTAATGAAACCAATCAGCACTCAGTAGCAGTAATGAAACCAATCAGCACCCAGTAGCAGTAATGAAACCAATCAGCACCCAGTAGCAGTAATGAAACCAATCAGCACTCAGTAGCAGTAATGAAACCAATCAGCACTCAGTAGCAGTAATGAAACCAATCAGCACTCAGTAGCAGTAATGAAACCAATCAGCACCCAGTAGCAGTAATGAAACCAATCAGCACTCAGTAGCAGTAATGAATCCAATCAGCACTCAGTAGCAGTAATGACACCAGTCAGCACTCAGTAACAGTAATGAAACCAATCAGCACTCAGTAGCAGTAATGAAACCAATCAGCACCCAGTAGCAGTAATGAAACCAATCAGCACCCAGTAGCAGTAATGAAACCAATCAGCACTCAGTAGCAGTAATGAAACCAATCAGCACTCAGTAGCAGTAATGAAACCAATCAGCACCCAGTAGCAGTAATGAAACCAATCAGCACCCAGTAGCAGTAATGAAACCAATCAGCACTCAGTAGCAGTAATGAAACCAATCAGCACTCAGTAGCATTAATGAAACCAATCAGCACTCAGTAGCAGTAATGAAACCAATCAGCACTTAGTAGCAGTAATGAAACCAATCAGCACTCAGTAGCAGTAATGAAACCAATCAGCACTCAGTAGCAGTAATGAAACCAATCAGCACTCAGTAGCAGTAATGAAACCAATCAGCACTCAGTAGCAGTAATGAAACCAATCAGCACTTAGTAGCAGTAATGAAACCAATCAGCACTCAGTAGCAGTAATGAAACCAATCAGCACTCAGTAGCAGTAATGAAACCAATCAGCACTCAGTAGCAGTAATGAAATCAATCAGCACTCAGTAGCAGTAATGAAACCAATCAGCACTTAGTAGCAGTAATGAAACCAGTCAGCACTTAGTAGCAGTAATGAAACCAATCAGCACTTAGTAGCAGTAATGACACCAGTCAGCACCCAGTAGCAGTAATGAAACCAATCAGCACCCAGTAGCAGTAATGAAATCAATCAGCACTCAGTAGCAGTAATGAAACCAATCAGCACTTAGTAGCAGTAATGAAACCAATCAGCACTTAGTAGCAGTAATGAAACCAATCAGCACTCAGTAGCAGTAATGAAACCAATCAGCACCCAGTAGCAGTAATGAAACCAATCAGCACCCAGTAGCAGTAATGAAACCAATCAGCACTCAGTAGCAGTAATGAAACCAATCAGCACTCAGTAGCAGTAATGAAACCAGTCAGCACTTAGTAGCAGTAATGAAACCAATCAGCACTTAGTAGCAGTAATGACACCAGTCAGCACTTAGTAGCAGTAATGAAACCAATCAGCACTCAGTAGCAGTAATGAAACCAATCAGCACTCAGTAGCAGTAATGAAACCAATCAGCACTCAGTAGCAGTAATGAAACCAATCAGCACCCAGTAGCAGTAATGAAACCAATCAGCACCCAGTAGCAGTAATGAAACCAATCAGCACTCAGTAGCAGTAATGACACCAGTCAGCACTTAGTAGCAGTAATGAAACCAATCAGCACTTAGTAGCAGTAATGACACCAGTCAGCACTTAGTAGCAGTAATGAAACCAATCAGCACTCAGTAGCAGTAATGAAACCAATCAGCACTTAGTAGCAGTAATGAAACCAATCAGCACTCAGTAGCAGTAATGACACCAGTCAGCACTCAGTAGCAGTAATGACACCAGTCAGCACTTAGTAGCAGTAATGAATCCAATCAGCACTCAGTAGCAGTAATGACACCAATCAGCACTCAGTAGCAGTAATGAAACCAATCAGCACTCAGTAGCAGTAATGAAACCAATCAGCACCCAGTAGCAGTAATGAAACCAATCAGCACTCAGTAGCAGTAATGAATCCAATCAGCACTCAGTAGCAGTAATGACACCAGTCAGCACTCAGTAACAGTAATGAAACCAATCAGCACTCAGTAGCAGTAATGAAACCAATCAGCACTCAGTAGCAGTAATGAAACCAATCAGCACCCAGTAGCAGTAATGAAACCAATCAGCACTCAGTAGCAGTAATGACACCAATCAGCACTCAGTAGCAGTAATGAAACCAATCAGCACTCAGTAGCAGTAATGAAACCAATCAGCACCCAGTAGCAGTAATGAAACCAATCAGCACTCAGTAGCAGTAATGAATCCAATCAGCACTCAGTAGCAGTAATGACACCAGTCAGAACTCAGTAACAGTAATGAAACCAATCAGCACTCAGTAGCAGTAATGAAACCAATCAGCACTCAGTAGCAGTAATGAAACCAATCAGCACCCAGTAGCAGTAATGAAACCAATCAGCACCCAGTAGCAGTAATGAAACCAATCAGCACTCAGTAGCAGTAATGAAACCAATCAGCACTCAGTAGCAGTAATGAAACCAATCAGCACCCAGTAGCAGTAATGAAACCAATCAGCACCCAGTAGCAGTAATGAAACCAATCAGCACTCAGTAGCAGTAATGAAACCAATCAGCACTCAGTAGCATTAATGAAACCAATCAGCACTCAGTAGCAGTAATGAAACCAATCAGCACTTAGTAGCAGTAATGAAACCAATCAGCACTCAGTAGCAGTAATGAAACCAATCAGCACTCAGTAGCAGTAATGAAACCAATCAGCACTCAGTAGCAGTAATGAAACCAATCAGCACTCAGTAGCAGTAATGAAACCAATCAGCACTTAGTAGCAGTAATGAAACCAATCAGCACTCAGTAGCAGTAATGAAACCAATCAGCACTCAGTAGCAGTAATGAAACCAATCAGCACTCAGTAGCAGTAATGAAATCAATCAGCACTCAGTAGCAGTAATGAAACCAATCAGCACTTAGTAGCAGTAATGAAACCAGTCAGCACTTAGTAGCAGTAATGAAACCAATCAGCACTTAGTAGCAGTAATGAAACCAATCAGCACTCAGTAGCAGTAATGAAACCAATCAGCACTCAGTAGCAGTAATGAAACCAATCAGCACCCAGTAGCAGTAATGACACCAATCAGCACTTGGTAGCAGTAATGACAACAGGGAGTTAAATCAAACCTACAACAGTTTCTTACTTTAAAGAAGCGCTTATAATTACTAGGATTATAGTTCAATTTAGTTCATTTTTATTCAACTGTATCCTGTTTCTGTTTAAACCCTGTGAGTATTGCAGTACTATTCTCTTTTCTTTGTTACGTTTTGGTTGGAAACAACAGAATTACATTCATAAAACACCCAAAAGAAAATGATCCAATCAGAATAATATCTGGGTAAATACGGCCAAGCAAGCTCTCTCATTGGTTAGGACTTCAGGAGCTGAATTGAGCCCATTTACTAACATACTTAGGACCTAACAGTAGAATTAAAATCACAACCAATGACATACTTACAATAGGTGGCATTCATTTCAAGGGGGTAAACATCACGCTCTGCCTTCTGAAGTCCTAGACAAATCACTGACGATAAGTGACTGGTAGCCTGAGCAATGCGTTTCAGTCTGATGTTATAAATGGAAATAAGTCCAGTTCTGTTTCAGGGCTCTGTACTGAGTCACTGTCAGACAGCTACAAGGTGAAATATATAGTAATAATGGTAACAACCTTCAAATTAAATGATTTTATAGGCTTCAAATGTCCATATTTAAACCAGAAGAGACAAAAATTTGCTGTTAGCTTAGCACTAACATACTACCAGAATCCCATAGGAGGCCTAGCACAAGTTAACCCTGTCACAGAGATGGTTTATTTCTTATTTGCATTTATTTTTTTTGTTTTGTTTTGACATTTATAGACTGAACTGAGGCCTAGCTGTAATATTTATGGTCTGCCACTGAATAATACAAGGGGTTTTGTTCGTATGGCACTTTTATTTATATGAACAGTACAATTTACACACCTGTGAAAAGACAAAATGAATGACAATCAAAATAACGTAATGAAATAAAACATTAACAAGGCAAATTAAATTATGTCTTGTTATGTTCAGAGGCAAGTTGAACAAGCTCCATCGTTATATATTTCTAAAGTCTAAATTAATACACACATATAGCTTATTCCACATTTTATTCAACGTGTTTCACATTCAGTGCCAGACGTGGAAAAACATCTACTCACATGGCTATTCATTTATTTCAAATTTACCATGTTCAGACATGCAGGGTTCAAAACCCAACCCAATTTGAGAAACTCATCATTTGTGTCCTATCTGCTAACAGGCCTACGCTAACTGCATAAGGCATGTCATGCTTGGGCCCCAATGATCGCTACTTTAAATTTGTAGTCGTTTAGCTCTCAGAGGACAGTCTGTCAGAATTCTAAAGCTTCTGAAGAAAGAAATGTGTGAAAACGAAACCACTTTCACCACAAAACTTTCTCATGTTTGCCTAAAATGCCTATATGACCATGTGACTTTGACTACGTGATCTGCCTTCTTCTCATTGGGATCAAAATGAATTTATAAATGAATCATGCAAGTGGCAAGTTCAGCATTCATTAGTATTTTGGGCTGGTTACGGGAAGCTAATGTATAAACTTATGAGCACAAGAATGCTGAGACAAACCATGAATGTAATTCCACAGTAATTTAGAGGTTAAATAAGTGGCCCCCACCTAGAGCGGTACAGCCCCTGTTTGCCATCACTGTTTAAGGTGGAAGAGAAATTCACAAAAAGAAGCCTTGGGAGACTAGCATTAGCAGAGATGGACAAAGACGATGGACAGCATGAATGAAAAGACCATTTATGGAGGATGAGGACATACCCAAGCAAGCAGGCAGTGAGAAATGCTAACCTTGGTTTGGTATTGACTGTCATGATGATGATGTCACAGTTTTCACCAGTTCTCAGTTCATCACATAGCTAGCCGGCTGGGTCGTTTCAGCATAGCACATAAACAAGCGTGAAAAACTAAAGATGAAAATGTGCAAAACATGTCCATGTACTGTAGCCTTGGTCTCAAGATGTACTTTTCATCCAACATACATTCTTAGCGGGAGTCATCTTCATCAGAACTAGAGATAATGCATTGCATTGTATGTGCTATCTTTTACAAATCATAGTTTTTTCCTAATGCAATTCACTGAACAAAGACATAATACGTAAAGCCTTTTTCTCTGTAAGCCTTTGCACAGTGTAATGGAAACAATACCAATGGGCATTCACTATATTTAGCCTCAGACTAGGCCAAAGCCTACCCAGCCATGCGCAAAACATCAAGCATCTGGTTTTATGACGCCATTTATGCCACCAAACTGGAAACCCTCACTCAACACAGCAAACTGTTGCCTAAGTAAAGTTTATGCAGGTGGCTGGAGGAGTTCCGGAGTAAAAGAGTAGTGCCTTCGTGACATGTTTTGTTGCCTACCTCAGCGAGCATGTAACTGAAAGCATACGCTTCACCTTTGCATATCTTACACAGCATCTACGCAAGTCGCATTCCTTGGGCTTAAAGGCCTCGCCATGCCAGAAGAAATGTCTATAGCTATGAGCATTTGATCTGTGATTTTGAAAGACAAAGATTACAGTTTGTTCAGTAACACTACTATGCCTACTACGTTTCCACCAGGCTGGTTTCTTTGAAGCAGCCACCCATAAGATAAGACTAATTTTATCTTATCATCAATGGTAGGACACGCAGACTGATACTGATTACTAGTTGGATATCATTTTTGAACTTTCATGAACCTAGCCTGGTGTAGAGGTGCTCAGTTCCGGTCCGGGAGTGCCAGAGTCAAGCACCATTTGGTCATTTCCCTCCTCAAACGCACCTGATAGAACTCAGCTGTTAACTGTGCTGGACTTCAGCTGTCAAGGAGCAGTTAAATAGGCCTGGCCATAGGCTTTTAGGATTTTCCAGTTTAAAGACTAGGAATCCCACCCCCTCCCCCTGCCCCCTGCCCCTTCTGATGATGTGTCTTGTAGGTGGCACTAACTTTTGAAAAACTCCAGTTGCTTTGGGGTTGATTTTTGGGAGCCAAGCTGTTTTGAGTAATAAAGATAAATAACTGTGTTCTTTACAACTTCAACAGAGTTGCACTAATGCTAGTTTGGCTGTATTTACTACAGCAGTCAGGACTGGTTGACACCACAGTGATTCCCAAAGGTTATATGATGTAGCTGCGTGATGCATGCTGGGTATTGTAGTGAGAGAACACGGACGTTCGCTTCGAGGCAGATCACGCTGTGTGCCTGGAGAGTGCCCCGCCCACCGCTGATCCCAACCCACCCTCTGTCTCCGAAGCTGATGTGCGCAGAGCCTTCCAACGGGTGAACCCACGCAAGTCAGCTGGTCCAGACGGCGTACCCGGGAGAGTGCTTAAAGTCTGCTCTAAGGAATTAGCAGGAGTGTATGCAGACATTTATAACACCTCACTCTCTCTCTCGATCGTGCCGGCAAGCTTCAAACTGGCCACCATTGTGCCAGTTCCTAAGACAGCCAGCACTACCTGTCTGAATGACTGGAGACCTGTTGCCCTAACCTCCATCATAAGCAAATGCTTTGAGAGGCTGGTTAGGGATATCATCTGCTCCTCACTGCCTGCCACCCTGGACCCACTCCAGTTTGCGTACAGGCGGAACAGATCCAAGGACGATGCGATCGCCCTGACCCTGCACACTGCCCTCTCCCACCTGGACAAGAAGGACACGTATGTGAGAATGCTGTTTGTGGACTACAGTTCAGCATTCAACACCATCGTTCCCTCAAGGCTCGACATCAAGCTCCGGGATCTGGGTCTAAACAGGACACTGTGCAGCTGGATCCTTAACTTCCTGACGGGTCGACGGCAGGTGGTAAGGATGGGCAACATCACATCCTCCTCTCTGACCCTCAACACTGGAGCCCCTCAGGGCTGTGTGCTCAGTCCGCTCCTGTACTCCCTGTACACCCACGACTGCACAGCCAGACACAGCTCCAATGTCATCATCAAGTTTGCTGACGACACAACGATTGTAGGCCTGATCTCCAACAACGATGAATCGGCCTACAGAGAGGAGGTTAACATCCTGGAAAACTGGTGCCAGGAGAATAACCTCTCTCTAAACGTCAGTAAGACTAAGGAGCTGATCGTGGACTTCAGGAAGCAGGAGAGAGTACACTCCCCGATCTCCATCAATGGGACTGCGGTGGAGAGGGTCTGCAGCTTTAAGTTCCTTGGTGTTCACATCAGCGAGGATCTGACATGGACAGAACACACTACACGGGTGGTGAAGAAGGCCCAACAACGCCTCTACTTCCTCAGGCGGCTGAGGAGGTTTGGTCTGAACCCCAGCATCCTCAGGACTTTCTACACCTGCACTGTGGAAAGTATCCTGACTGGCAGCATCACCACCTGGTACGGGAGCTGTACCGCCCTCGAAAGGAAATCCCTGCAGAGGGTAGTACGCACAGCACAATATATCACGGGAGTTCAGCTCCCAAACCTTCTGGATTTATACACCAGCCGCTGCCTGAAGAAATCCAGAAAGATTATGAAGGACCCCTCCCACCCAAGCCACTGCCTGTTTTCACAACTGCCGAGTGGAAGGAGGCTGAGAAGCTTGAAGACCAGAACCAACCGGTTCCGAGACAGCTTCTTCCCCAAGGCGACCAGACTGTGGAACAGTCAGTAGAACAGTGTTCTGCCCTACCCACCCCACTGCCACCCCATACGAACTCAATGCACTCTGCACTTTACCCTGCACTCCACTTACTTCACTTTACACTGCACATTCGGACTCATTCTCTACCGTGCACTTTACTCTAGTGACTCCAAGTCACCTACTGGACTATCTCCGCACGCTCACACATACAAGATTATTGCACATGTACACAGCATTGCAGTATCTTATTTTATGAACCTCTACCCCACATTCAGTGCAATATGTCTGTGTATATTGTTTAAGTTAGTTTATTGCATATCTATATATATATATATATATATATATATATATATTATTATTTTTTTTTTTTTTCCCTCCTTCTTCTACTTATTATTATTACTATTTCCTGTTGTAAATACTGTCGCTGCATTCAGTGGGAAGATGCACCCAAGTTTTTCACTCACCTGTACTCCTGTACTCTTGTGATGTGACAATAAATCTGATTTGATTTGATTTGACACACAAAAACATGAAAACAGTGTAAAAACTGTGAGTTCTATCAAACTGATGAAGTTGAGGGATGCAGTGCTGCACTACAGGACCCTGTATAACACCACAAATAATGTTTAAAAGGCTACTTTTAGCCTACAATGCTGTTTAAAGACGTACCACAACTTTGTTAGCTGAAGTGTTGAATTTGCCTGAACGTCTACCCTGGTTTATGACAGACTCTATGACAGGGTCTCTCCAACAACCTTTAATTAAGAGTAGATAGTAGTATATTTTGCACTTGGCTAGAACTTGTGGACCTCTCTGACCAGACTTTAACATAGAAGGAATTAGCATATATAATCTCTTCAAAATCTCCATGAAAGTAGGCCACAGTTTTAAAAAAGGACATACAAAAGCCTCCGTCACCTTCAGAAACCACATTTTTGGGCAGACGTCTCTGCTTTATTTGACTTTATATGATTTACTAATTAGGGCGTGGTTGTGAAAGGCATTAAGGCTAATTAAGCGGGCAACACTAAAATCACATAAACTGATACTGACTAATATTATGAATGCTGTGCCATGTTTACGTTTAGGACGGGGTGCTATATTTTTGCATGGTGACTGAAATTCATTTATTTTTTCGCTAATTTCACTCTGGTCCTTGGCAGATCTTGTTTTCAAGCTGCTCAGGTCCCTTGAGCAGGTTGTTTGACAAGCTAAAGTTGGATGAGTAATGGAGGAACTTGTTGGCTCAGTACATACCTGAAAATGTCCCAGAGCTAAAATGGTTTCTATTGAGGTCTAGAAAGTCCTAGACCTGGGGTGTTCATCAACACTCTCGCCCGACAGCCACTGATATATTGCACATGCATTCATTTTCTTAAACATAAAATAAAGTAACAGTAACTATTTGTGAATTTGAGAGGCTGGAGATGGCATGAAAAGGTTTCAATCCTAATTTTAAAACTGCAGAAAGAAAAATATGGAGGAAAAAAGCCAGAAATTCTGAAGAAATGAAAACATTACAAAATAAGTTTTAACTTGGATGAGCTTCACAAGCTGGTTTCACAAGCTTCAGAGTAGGTGAGAGTAGCACAGCTCACACTCTAAAAAGATGGTTGTTCAAGAGTTCTTTAGTAAAGGAAATGGTTCTGTATAGAACCGTGAACACTCAAAGAACCCTTTGGATCACTATAGACATCTTTTTATTGAATTGAATGAACTTTACTGTTATTGCACATTGTACTCGTACACTTGCACAATGAAATTATCTTGAAATAGTTCTTCAGATTGATGGAGAATGTGCGGTATATGGTTGTATATCGTATTATGTTCTATACAAAACCACCTAGAGCACTTTCTTCATTAATCTGAAGAACCATTTTACAACGCAAAGAACTCTTTCATCATCATAATGTTTATGGTTCTATATAGAACAGTTTTCTTTACTAAAGAACCCTCAAAGCACCATGCTTTATTAAGAGTGTAGGCCAGTAGTTCTCAGCGCTGGTCCTGGAGTATTACTGCCCGTCATGTTGTAGTGCAGTGGTCACACATCCCTGGTGCTAGAGATCTACCATCATGTTGAATCTGGTTCCAACTACAATGTGCCAATACAGTTTATTAGGTTCTTCAGAAGTCCTTGATCCTTGGATCAGATACTATAGTGTTAGAATGTTGGATGGGCGTATTTTGGATTTTTTGGTAATATTTTTGAATTCTAATAGGTTGCCTATAATACCAGCAAGCACTACGCATTCAAGGCTGTAGTGAGAATGGAAGCTGAAGGGGTTAAGTAGGCTCATGATAACGGGTTCGCAGGTTGAAAACAAATCTTTTTATATCAGGGTTTATCATGGGTGGCCCGCTGGATGGAAAAGTTTCTCCGAAAAAGAAAAACAAGACCTGCATATTACTCCTGGCATGACACATTGTCAAAGTTATTATCAGAGCAATAAATCTCACACACATTTTCAAAGCCAATCTCAGCGGTCACTGCGCAAAAGGCAGGAAACAATAAGACAGGTCCTGTTAAATGCTATGTGCGTCGTTATTCGGAAGGAACAGCATTTTCTCATGCTACGGATATTTCCTGCAGGCTATGAATATTACAGAACTTGGACACCAAATGGGAATACGGACAAATTCATCCGGTTCCTATTGCTAATTGCCAGTTCATTGAGCATGACTAAAAAGCATGTGTGTCTCATTATAAAGCAACTTTCATAGCCCCCAAAATGTAATATCGCTCCATAACAGTAGGTAAATACGTTCACTGAGTAAAGACATGCTAGTAATGAGGAACTGGCTTTCCCACAATTTGCCTCAGAATACCTTATTAATACGGCATTCCAGTTTAAAACCAGTGTAGAGGATGTTATTTGTCATATTATGCTGTATTCTGGAGTGCAGCATTGTGTCCCTCAGCCTCATCGGTTTGAATGAATCCATGAGTTTGTGTCCTTTTTGTATTTTTATCCATTAGTATTCTTAGACTACAATATCCAGCATACATTACACAACGCATTTATGGGAATCCCCTCTCACAGCCATAAAGAAATCCTGACTGATCTAGAGGCTGATGTGATATTCAGCTTCTTAGCAGTAACGCTCGCTACTTGGCTTCCTTAGCTAGATCAAAAAGGCCCGCTGTACATTGTTTGCCCCAAGCCTTTGTAGTTCTTCAGCAGTTCCTGTCGCTTTACATTTTAATTCTACGCTGAGTTGTTAGTTTATTAGATACATTAGGCACTTTAAATTACTTTTTCTTAATGTATTAACTGTATCATTATATATCGTTTGATAAATATATTAATGCTTTTTAAAAATGCGTTTTATCACCTTTTTATGCTCAGCTCCTTGTTCTGCTCAATTTTTACTACTGTTTTATTACTTATTTTTTGCTGTCATTCATTTTAATAATCTTCATTTATCTTTTTATATCCATATCTACAATGTACAGTGCTTTTATTCTCTGTATTTTCTTTTGTTCTCTTATGCTGACTTTTATTTCTGAGCTGCAGTTCATATCATATTGCTTGATAAACAGCCTTTTGTACTGAATCTGGAAGCAACAGCACTATTCAGCAGAGCAGAGCAACGTGTTCCGGCAGGCACTTTTATGACAGACTGCTCGACTCTGTCTCGCTGAACAAGATTTTTGCCCAAACAATTCTGATATTCTTAAGTAAATGCCAAGCTGTGTCACAGGAGAGGTTATACTGGCTACCCATACTCATACGTCCCGATTTGGTTCTGTGACCTAGATCATCTTAATTTGGAAATGGAATTAATCAGTGGAAAGAAAAAATGTACTAGCAGTGCTAGGGAGGTAAATTATAGGTAAATCATATAATTTCATTTAGTATCGTTTTATCAATGTGGATTAACATGTGTGATCCATAGACATTCATTTTATGTGCAATATGATATGCAAATTGACATAAACATAGCTCATGCACACTTTCTTTGGTCTATGCTGGCCTCTACAGGACATTTAAAAAATATCCATCTGTTATAATAACTAACAGGAAACCTGGAGGTCCAGATTCCCTTACAATTTGGTGACTGACCTGCTCAGGCGTGCCTGACCGGACTTACCAAGTAATGTAGACAGGTGTAGTAATTGAACAAGAGATAGTAAATCACCAAACTGAGCTGGGAACTGGCCCTCAGTTCCCCACCCCTGCTGTAGGCAAAGGTAATAAGTAAGGTGGTGAGGGTTTTGCTGGAAATCTCCTATCAGCCTAAAAACCATAATGGATTTCAGAATTCTTCTCACTGTCAAAGTAAATGCCACTCTTGAAGGAATTAAATAAACCAACAGTATAATGCTGTGCAAAATATTAATTAAGATTAAGTGACCCTTATTAGTCCCACAATGGGGAAATTTCACCTCCGCATTTAACCCATCCATGAAGTGAAACACCACATACACACTAGTGAGCACACTCGGAGACTCGGAGCGGTGGGCAGCCCAATCCGCAGCGCCCGGGGAGCAGTTGGGGGTTAGGTGTCTTGCTCAAGGACACCTCAGTCATGTGCTGTTGGCTCTGGGGATCGAACCAGCGACCTTCCGGTCACGAGGCTGGATCCCTAACCTCCAGCCCAGTTTTTTTTATACAACCCCAATTCCAATGAAGGTGTGACGTAAAACAAATAAAAACAGAATACGATGATTGGCAAATCCTTTTCAACCTATATTCAACTGAATACACTACAAAGACAAGATATTTAATGTTCAAACGGATAAACTTCATTGGAACTGGGGTTGTGCAATGATATGAAAAGCTGTAGGTGCTGATTGTTATCATGTGGAGATGCCAATGTTCAAAATCAATGTTTTCAACTAACTGGTTGCAGAAAAATGTATAGAATGTAAAATCAAGCAAAACATACGGCTCAAAAACAAGTATGTACTATACAAAACTTTTATGTCTGTAGACCAATCAGAACAAGGTCTGTGGCTTTCATCCTTCACAATATCATCCATTTGGACAGAAAAGGGTTCATTTAAAGAGACACACTGGGGAAAATGAAACATGTAACGACTGCTACATCCACAGTCATTTCTAAAGGGAGTTTTTCTATTTAAAGACTAGGAAAAATCCCTTCTGATGATGTAACTGCAGAGCTTTGAGGTGGATACTAAAGAGCATGCTGTATAACAATAGCACTAGGACAATATTGTTAGGTTCTAGAAGTTAAAATAATTGCTTTTTAAAGCAACTTCATTCAGGCGTGTGTGCTAAGCATTAGGCCCTCTTCACCAACTTTTCTCTGACTGGATGCCTCCAGAAACATTTGACAGTGATTTTCAGGGAAGATGGCATATCATGATAGCATTAATACTGATACAGATTTTAAATGATTACAAATGGACAATTAATGTTTTTTGCTATTCACAAAATTGAAACATACATATACATATCTGTAGTTTTGTTCATTTTTATTTACTATAATGATTAAAAAAATGATTGTATTTAAACTCTTATAGTACTGCAGTAATATTTAATTTTGAAGTTTTGATTCAGGAGGTAAACTGATGGCCTAGCATGTCACCACCAACGTAATTATTGTTGGGACTAATTTTGTGAGGTGAAAAAGGTCTATACCCTGGAAACGTCCAGTGAGATTCAGTCAGATGTTAGAAATCTCTTCTTTACTACAAGGTAAAGTATGTTAATATATGTGTTAGAAGCTTTAAATAAAACATACAAAGCTTCGGATATCCATATGGGCGCCAGCAGCTAGCAATAACAGAAAAAAGCTTTTGTTTTTGATCTAGGTGGGAGATTTCTGGCCTAAACTAAAGACCTTACTGTAATAGTAACACTTTGTCACTAAAATGTATAAGCATTGTATAAGTTCTAACTTTATGCAAAATTAAAAAAAAAATATTAATATGACTAGTGCTTCCAAGCTTATAAATGATAGTATATATGCAACCAATTCAATGAACATCCCACATTACTCCAGTCCGGAAATCGGGGAAGTCATCAGGAATGTTGAAGGAGCCGGCATAGAAGGCTGGTAAGGTAAGGTAATCCTTAATGGTAAGGATTGAACATTTATTAGATTTTTTTATTAGACACCTTAGCCATCATCTGGGATACCATAGCAATGGCCTAGGAACACATTAGCAATCACCTGGGATACCATAGCAATGGCCTAGCAACACCTTAACAACCACGTGGGTTCTAGTTTATAGAGCACATTTTTAGAACAGCTTTACAGAAAATCATTATTGCTATTATTGCCATTGCCAAGAAAAGGAAACACTCCATAAAAGCAAGAAGAAATCTTAAGAAGTACCAAGACTAAAAAGGGGAACCCATCGTCCTGGCAAAACAATAACACAAGAGCAGCATGAATGAAAAATATTTTACAATGAATATACAACAGAACAGAAAATAATTGAGCCCATCACTGTACAGATGTTTTGAAATGAACCAATACTACTACCAAACTTAAAATGAAAGAACAGCCTAGTAATGTCAGCCTCTGCATTAAAAACTGCTGCAGTTAGAGTTCACTGTTCATGCATAAGGTTATAGCACCACCATGTGGCTATAATGTCACACCTTTCGTGGTTTAGTCCTCATCTTTGTGGCAGTTACTGAATTTTTATTTTCAATGCCCATGTGAATGTTCTCAAAAATGGGTATCGAACCATACACCGAAAGAGTGGAGCAAATGAAGTTGTCATTAATGCTGCTGACATTACATGACGTACAAGACAAACTAATCTAGCAACTTCACAATGAGAAAATCACTTGCTCTTTACCTCATAATCAAGAGAAAGGAGGAAAAGCACAGTGAAAATAGCTCATGGCTAACATTTTAGCTCAAGGCTAGCGCATTATTACAAAATACTGAACTTAGATTATGTATCGTATTAGAAAATACATCGTATTGCTAAACTTCTGTATTGTGTTGAATAAAAAACTTTAACCAAATCTTAACCAGGCTGCTTTAAAATTCAGATTCTGTTCAACAATGCTGTTAATCAAATTATCGAGATTGTCTCTCTTCATCTCCCTGCTCCCTTTATAGCACTTGAAGCCCAGATGTGTTTACAGTGCATTATTTACATTTATGGCATTTGGCAGATGCTCTTATCCAGAGCGACTTACAGTTTGATCATTTATACACAGGTAGGCGAAGTGTTAGGAGTCTTGCCCAAGGACTCTTATTGGTATAGTGTAGGGTGTTTTACCCAGGTGGAGATTGAACCCCAGTTTACAGCGTAGAAGGCAGAGGTGTTACCCACTACACTAACCCACCACATTATGGTGTTACAACACTGTGGCGTCGGTGAAGAAGAAAACCCGGAGTCTGACATTTTCCCTTCAAGGAACCTCCTCTTTACTGAAACAGACAAATGAAAGTGACACACACTTATCTGCTCTCCCCCTTACCTGCCAAACAGTCTTTCCCGGAGTAGTGAACCTCTCGTCATCTTTGCTTCTGAAAGACTCGGCCTCTCCGGGATGCTTTTTAGACCCAATCATGTTACTGACCTGCTGCTATTAAACCTAATTAGTTCAAATATTCCACCAGGTGTTTTGTTTTTTTTTAGCATTACACAACATTACCAGTCTTTTGTTGCCCCCGTCCCAATTTTTTTGGAATGCGTTGTCAGCATTAAATTCAAATATTCAAATATTTTTTTTAAAAAGCAGCAAAATTTCTCAGCTTCAACGTTTGATAAGCTGTCTTTGCACTATTTTCAATTAGGGGTTCCCTAGTGGCAAGGGCCCCTGGATGCATACCCATAAAACACACTGGACAATCCAGGCCTGTGTGTGGACCTCTGAAAGGCCTGCAATAAATGTCCAAAATAGTGGAAATGCTCATTTAACCCCGTTCTGGAACCGTTTACAGTGTCTTCTCCACTGGCTATAAATAAACACATGAAGGACAGACCAGATGATACACAGTCAGTTGGGAAACTGTATCATCTGTATTTTTATCTCTACGTTTGTAGTTTTGCTGTTGGTTTTAGGAGAGTTAGCCAGCTTCCTAACTCTGATGTTAGTTCCACGGCTAATGGAAGCTGCACAAACGTCACCCTATTGCCACCAATGTTTTTTCTCCACATTCTCTATCAGCCTGAAGTATTTCATGATGTAAATCATGCAAAGGACTCTTTGAACTTTCACGGTTCTATGCAGAACCATTTTCTTTACTAAAGGATCCTTGAAGAACCATCTTTTTAAGAGTGTGGGATGTGGGCTGTTGTGTGTACATTTTGTTGCAGTAACATTGAGACTGTTACATAACAGTTTAGGAGTTTGTAATTGGCCCATTTCGCCACCTTTCTTTGCATGTCTGAGATTTGTATTTGAAGGACAAGAACACAGTGTTTGAGGTTTTTTTGGGTTCCGAGTATTTCAGTTCCATGTACTGACCTCTCCTTATTCAACTGTGCCAATGTAAATACAGTTTTCCCTTCTACGGCACCGGTAGAAGGAGGCAAACTCACATGTGATCACTATTAACTGAGTAAGATTCTACTTGTGTCCACTCCTGCTGTTGTCTGCAAATATGTAGAAAGGTATGCAGGCTTGTCTGCTATTAGTGCTCGAGTTATTTCTTTTTAATCGGACTGGTGACCATAAGCTTTATTATCTTCCTGACCAGCATGAATTCTTAGTGGTCTAAGGTGGTTAACGCTGGTTTCTCCTGGTCTGGTGCTGGTCTGATTCTGGTTTAGCTGGTCACCCAGCATGGTTACACTGGTCAAGCAGCACCCCAGCATCCAAAACACAACACGCATCCCTGAATCTTCATATCCATTTCAATTTTTTTGTAACATGATTTGAGATTGTGTTAGCTTCTGCCATTTGAAAGTGTTTATATGAATATCATAATCTGATAAATAAAATAAATAATGAATTAATAAATAATAAAATCAGATTTTGTCAGTAGTCTGATCGATGCGTTTACATGAACTTGAGTAATCAGATAAGGTGAAAACTCGGGATCTACAAGAGTCAGACAGTAATCAGATTTCTGCTTTGCAACCATCCAATAAGCTCACAGGAGATGACGTGACGTAAATGTGTGTAAAACACGTTTTTAATAAAACGTTGCACCACTTTACCTGAAAATATAACATAAATCACCCAGAAGATGAAGAATAATGCTTTGGTGCATCTCACGGCAACGCTGCTCGCTTATTTCTGGTACTGTGGTCTGTTTCATGTGCAGACAGAGAAAAAACTCTGGAATAAAAACAAGAGTTCACACGCGCTGAGACATCTGAATAATCTCTATCACATTTTGTAATCAGATTTGTGGACCTTTCTCTGATCTAAGAAATCCGAGTGTGCTGTTTACATGACCATTTGAACCGTAATGGATTACTGAGTGCATGTAAACGCAGTCACTGAACGTTAAAGAAAGTTAGGAGGCAAGGACTTGTTCTGATGATATGCGAAATGAAAGACGCTTTAGCCACCAAAGATGTTTTGGTTGGTTGACTAATTTAGGATTTCACTTACTAAATGAGTAAGACCATCAGGTCAAGACTATAAGGCCAGAGAATAACTGTACAAACATGAACATGTTAAGGTTTGCAGTTCTCCTTAGAAAGTTCTGAAACAGAACTTCCAAGAAAAAGAACTCGAGTGAATGAGAAGAGAACATTTAATAGTCTTTCAACGATCAAACATGACTATGGCGCCCCAGCCAAACGTCTGCGTTTGACCCGTCTGTGTACTCTAGCCGACTAGTCCGGCTGCTTACGCTCTTTCCTTGTGACCTGTGAAAAAAAATCTGTCAAGTCATGGAGCGTAAACAATACCAGCTTCCTCCTTGCTTCAATTGACACCTTTCTTACCCATGAGAAAAATCTTCCTAGCTGAGAATTAAAGTGTTGTTTTCATTTCAGGAAAGTGCAGGAGAGCACGTCATGACGCTGATCAAACAACAAACTGCTGCTCTACACACGTGATCCCCGCCTCTTCTTTCAGACCTGGCGAGTTCTTGGAGGTCACATGTTTAATTGCTGTCTGCAAAGATTTACAAAACAAAAGGGCAGGAGACGGGTTAGGTCAGGAAGTGTGTTTGACAGCTGGAGAGCTGACAGAGTGAAAGTTTGCAGAGAGCACAGCAGAGCTCGCTTTCATTTCATTGAAAGAGACTTCATTCCCATAAAAGACAACAGACTGTTGTCCACTACCAGGAATAGATTTTGCTTCATAACTTCATAATCATTTCCTTCAACTTTCATAATAATTTCCTTCAAAAACTACATAAAACATGCACCATCTGTCAGGACAGTTACCAGCAATGGTAACATGACACTGTTTCCGGTACAAAATCTCTCAGGTAACATTCCAGTGAGCCATATTTTTCCACACACTTTAAGTAGCCCTAACGCTGTAAGCTAGCCATAAATGATCTATATTGAACCACACCTCGTTAAATATTTGATGTATATTTTATGTTTGTAGTACCTCCCTGGGACTGACACAGCCAAACCACCCAGTCATTAAGCAAACAAAGAAGTGTAAATTTACACGATTATGCAAATTGAGGATGTCCACTTGTCCCACACTGGGAACAATGCTTTTTTCAAAGAGTTTCTTAGTGAAGACAATTGGCTCTATATAGAACCAAGACCACTCAAAGTACCATTTGCATGCATTTTTTGCATGATGAAATGGTTCTTCAGACGGATGGAGAATGTGTTACAACCTCATAGGTCAAGGGAAGGTCATACATAAAAAAAAAGACCAAAGGCCAACCCTAAACGCCAGACAAAAACACAGCGAACCCAGAGAAAATAGCACAAACGTCACCATGTATTCCTTTCATCAATCAGAACTGCCATTCCTTAAAGGTAACACAGCAAGATAGCAGGAAAGAGATAAAGTTGTTTATGTTTGCCATCTACTAGATTTTCTGAAACCACTAATCCTTCCGGGTCGGCTGGGGTGGGGTGGGGTGGGGTGCTGGACCCTATCCCAGCGGTCATTGGGCAGAAGGCAGGATATACCCTTGACAGGTCGCCAGTCCATCTCAGAGCCGACAGACAGACATAGATGCAACTATAGTAAGATGTAATAAAAGGATATATATATATATATATATATATATATATATATATATATATATATATATATATGTGTGTGTCTTCAGTGGAAATCTAAGGGCCAGAACCAGCTAAAAACACAATCAAACTAACTTACCTAGGATTTAAAGAAAGTTTACATTTATTTATGGCATTTGGGAGACGTTCTTATCCAGAGCGATTTACAATGTGGTCTTCATTTTACACCGGTTGGCGAAAGTAGTGTTAGGAGTCTTGCCCAAGGACTCTTATTGGTGTACCCAGGAGGGGATTGAACCCCAGTCTATAACGTGGAAGGCACTACACTATACCAACCACTACCCCACAAACAACTATCCTGTCTCCCTGAGCCAAACCATTAAATGGCAGCAAACAAAACAGACCACTCACTCCCTACTTCAGAGAACAAGAGTTACATGATTCATAAGAGGGAATATCAAGGCTGATTAAGATGAAGTTTGACCTGGTCCATGGGACAGCAGTTGGCACAGACACAACCATCCACCATCTTGCTTTCCCAGACCCTTTTATAGCTTTTAGAGCGCCCCCTGCGGCAGCCAATGCTGGGTTTCAAAGTACAGGTAAAAGGATAAGTGGAACAAAAACAGGTATTTACAGCCAAAGGGTCATAACAATGGCTCTATGTAGAACCTTTTTGAAAAGGGTTCTGCTGTTGTTATTTTGTCAAGTTTGTAACAGTACAATAGCCCTTGTTGGTGCTCCATAGAAGCACTAAAGGACTGTTGAAGCTTTTCTGCTTTTAAACCCCACCACTCCTCTGGATACACTATACAATCAAAGCACTATCCTATAACAAAATGGCAAGACAGCAACACATATGTAGATATCAACAGGATGACAGCGTGCTAGCACAGCCAGCTAAAAGTTATACACACCAAATTAGCAGACAGACCAATCAGCCCCGATCCTTGATCTCAGATACCATCAGTTTGAAGAAACAGTGTTTCTTCCCAAACATTTTGAAGCTTTGAAACTGCATTTCTTGTCATAACTTGGTGTCAGATTCAAAGAACATTCAATCACGAGGTTGTAGGTCAGTAAATGCTGTAGGTCAGTAAATATCGCCATCTACTGGCAACATATTTCAACTGCAACTTTCAAGGTGGGCCAAAAAAGGGCCAGCTTTACCCTTTAAACCAGTTGAATATATTGGGAATAGTTAAAATGAGAAAAGCTAAAACATGATCAGAGATCCTATAAAATGGTATAAAGGTATAAAGTGGATTATCCAGTTCTGTAGAAGCTTCAAGCATTGATGGGATAAAGAGTTGAAGCTGTGATTAAGGCAAATGGTGGATGAATCAAATACAAGTGGAATGAGAATGAGACTTTTACTTGTACTAAGTATATATGAAGAATCATGCATCTGGATTGTTATATATAAGCTTTACAGGAAATAGCACAGTTTATAATACGTAGATGAAATAAAAGTAGTTTTACTGAAATAGGACTTTTTAAAAAGTATTATGACTTTTTTTCTAGAAATATTACGACTTCATTCTCGAAGTCTACTGCCACTGTAGAACCGTGTGCTTGCACTGGGTCAGTGTGTCCAACAGGTCAAAACAAGCTCAAAACAAAGTGCGCACTGTGCCCTGATTGGTGTTTTCGCTTTGCGCTTCTTTCATTTTGACTTTGAAAAATGTTGAGTTTATATAGACACATAAAACGAAAGGAATGCAGTGGAGTGAAAGTAAGAAGGTGCCCAAAATGGAAAAACTTCAGTACAGATAAAAAAAAAAAAAAATGGAAAAACTTCAGCACAGATACACAAAAAAACTACTTAAGTACAGTAATGAATTACGTTTCCTTAGTTACTGCCCACCACTGATATCATATATACATATTCTGGTTTCTGCCCAAACATCAGCCATTGTGAACCTATGGCAGTAAAGGATTCTTCATTGTCAGCCATATGTTGCGCTCCAATGTTGGACATGTTACTCTCCCTACTTAGGAATCTCGATTACTAGAGATGAGTTAGTCAGGTGCCCCCTGAACCTTCCCACTCTCATTTCCACAAGCAAGCACCCCTTATCATGGTCATTAACTTACACAGACACTGCTCTCCAGACATCTATGGAATGATAAAGACATCCATTCCCAGAACAGAACATGATTTTTGAAAAGCTGGTTTGACAGCTGTATTGTTTGGTGAATTATTTGCTGAACTCGTAGACCTTTTTTACATTATAATGCATTTCTCTTATCTTTTAACGTCCCTGGAACTCCAAAAGAATTTGCAATGGTTTTTGATGCAATTTCACCTGGAATTCTGTTGCCAATTTCAGGGTGCAGGAGCTCCATACACTGATCCACTAGCTCCCCCTACTGGAAACATCTGTTTTATTGAACTGTCAAAAAACATTACAACAGAGAAACTTGTTCTCTCTTCTCCTTCTGTTTGTTCTTATTACAACAGCATAATAGGGAATATGAAATGAAAATGCAAAGACATGCCTCCTCTTGACCAGCACAATGTTTCATTTGCAAATGACAAAATAAATCGGACAGCTGAACTGTGCAGAGCTCTAAAGCCGACCAGGGAATTCGTTTTTAATAAGACTCAAATTAATATTTTCAGGCCCCAAACCAGCATATTGAGGCCACAAATTATTACACTGAGGATATGATTTAATATGGTGAAGACACAAGTTAATATATTGAGGATTCATGTTAATATAATGAGGCCACAAATTAATATGTTGAAGATGTGTTAATATACTGAGGCCAAAAATGAATATGTTGAGGATATGCATTAATATATTGAGGTCATAAATTAATATATTAAAGATTAGTTAAAATATTGAGGCCACAAATTAATATACTGAGGATACATGTTAACATACTGAGGCCACAAATTAATGTTGAGGATATGAGTTAATATATTGAGGCCACAAATTAATATATTAAAGATTTGAGTTAATATATTGAGGTCACAAATTAATATATTGGGGATACATGTTAATATACTGAGGCCACAAATTAGTATGTTGAGGATATGAGTTAATATATTGAGGCCACAAATTAATATATTAAAGATTTGAGTTAATATATTGAGGTCACAAATTAATATATTGAGGACACATGTTAATATATTGAGACCACAAATTAATATGTTGAGGATATGAGTTAATATATTGAGGCCACAAATTAATATATTGAGGATGCATGCTAATATACTGAGGCCACAAATTAATGTTGAGGATATGAGTTAATATATTGAGGCCACAAATTAATATATTAAAGATTTGAGTTAATATATTGAGGCCACAAATTAATATATTGGGGATACATGTTAATATACTGAGGCCACAAATAAATATGTTTCAGAATATGCATAAATATATTGAGGCCACAAATTAATATATTAAATACTTGAGTTAATATATTAAGGCCATAAATTAATATATTGAGGATACATGTTAATATATTGAGGCCACAAATTAATATGTTGAGGATATGAGTTAATATATTGAGGCCACAAATTAATATATTGAGGATGCATACTAATATACTGAGGCCACAAATTAATATATTAAAGATGTGAGTTAATATATTGAGGCCACAAATTAATATATTGAGGATACATGTTAATATACTGAGGCCACAAATTAATGTTTCAGGATATGCATAAATATACTGAGGCCATGAATTAATATATTGAGGATACATGTTAATATACTAAGGCCACAAATTAATATGTTGAGGATATAAGTTAACACATTGAGGCCACAAATGAATATATTAAAGATGTGAGTTAATATATTGAGGCCACTGGCCTCGAGAAACTTGAAAAAAAATTGTGGCCTCAATTTATTAATTCATGGCCACACCTTATTAAAAATAGAGAAACTTCCTGAGTTAAGACAGGGCTACACTGATACTGCATGCAGTATCTGACCACTAATGGGGTATATCCCCAATTAAACATCACGCCACATGGTGTCGCTATTGGTCAACTAAAATGGACATTCATGTTTACAGAGAGAACCAATTTAACTCCTCTCAACCTTCTTCAGAGTGAAAAGAACCCGTAAAACAATCTAAAACCGAGGTTTCAGCTTTTTATGCCCCAGTGAAACGAACATTTCTCTGTTCTGCGCGCCTGTACAGCTGTACTGACCCTGCTGACATGAACACTGAGCCTATGTAGCACGTCAATGTTTTAAAGTGGTACTTATAGAGTAGAGTGCCGGCTTAAAGCAGTAATATACAGCAGTATGCAAATGAATTGGTGCCCCTGGTCAAATCACAAGTTTGGTTGATTTTTCTATGTGAAAATAAATAAACATGTGCACATACTTTCCAGCAGGAGCTCCGAATCTAGCACACCTGATTGAATCATTAGCCAATTAGAAAGCTCACTGTGGGCTAGACAGACAAATTAGTCTTAAGACTAATTATTTTGTAACTACTGTAAATGATGTGGTAACTACTATAAAAACTGGTATCACTGATATTTTTTCTCTATTTTTTTTTTCAGTTGTAAACACTTTTACACTGATTGAGCACTTTGTGATGGATCAAACAGCGATGTACTCTAAAGCTGTGAGTGTTTTTCTGTAAAGCCTCCTCTAAAGTTACCAAAATAAAGTATAAAAATGTAAATATAAAAAGAGGCATTGTTTGTAGCTCACATTTTATTATCTCACATCTTACACAAAGATCTGTGTATTTGATCTGAAGACTTGTTCACTTGTTCAAGATCGTGCTACATGAACATACATCAAAGCTAGGAATGTTTTTCTTTCTCCTATTAATTTATCATTTTTGAGATACCGCTTTCTTATGACACCAGCAATGTGTAAGTTATGCAGTTATGAGAATGAGGAACTGAAGTGTGGGCCCACATATAGGTTCACCTGGGTTTAAAGGGTCAACACAATAAAGCAGTTACAGCTCTGGCCAGTAGGGGGTGCAGTGTGAATATCAAATAGAATAGAATTCAGAACCATTAGCCAACTGTGTGACCTGTCCAGGGTGTATCCTGCCTTCCGCCCGAAGACTGCTGGGATAGGCTCCAGCATCCCCCCGCGACCCTGACGGAGAAGCGGCTTAGAAAATGGATGGATGGATGGATAGCCAACTGTGTTTGCACACAGAGGAATTAGACCTCCGCATTTAACCCATCCGTGCAATGAAACACCCACATATGTGCACACTGCTGAACACACACACTCGGGGGCAGTGCGCACACTTTCCGAAAGTGGTGGGCAACCATATCCACAGAGCCCAGGGAGCCGTTGGGGGTTAGGTTTCCTGCTCAAGGGCACTTCAGTCACGTACTGTCATGGCTGTATTTAAGTGAGTGCTGCCACCAGTGAGTATCCCCTTGACCACTTCACTTGCGTGAGGATGGACAACCCTGTGCTTCACCAGCTAGTGGCCACAATACATTGATTGTCATTTCCTAGATTCTTAATATGGAAGCCTGCAGGTGGGCCTTCACTCTCATAACCACGTCACTTAACATAATTACAAAATGACACATTCCACAACCCCGTAACGATCATAATAACTGAATAAGCGCTTAAGATAAGATTTTCCAAACATATCCCCCAAGCCAATGTACTCTGGACAGAACAAATAGATGCAGAAATAGACAGACATCCACCCTACCAGACTATCAAGGGTGTCTCATTTAACACCCCCGATTCAGATCATGACCTAATCAGCAAAGTTGAATTTAGAGCAGGGAAAGCACTAATCTCTGCAGGGCTGAGGACCCTAAGGACAACCCTAATTTCACCTGCCCTCTACCCTCCCACACATCTCTGAAATTTCATGAAGATGCCTCCAGTCTTCACATCCAGTTCAGCCATCGTCTGCTGAGCTTCCACAGGCTTTCCGTTGTAAATGAGGTGAAAGTCGTCTCCCAGGTCGGGCTTCTGCTCTTTCAGCTTGTTCATCAGCCCCTGAACTGTCTCAGTGCTGTTCAGAATCAGAGGAACCTTTGAAGTGAGGATAACAGTAGAGTGAAGTCAATGCGTACAATACATGGCAAACCGACATTATATTGTCTTCCAGCTATCAGCTGCATGTTAAATACCCATGGGCTACATCACGACCCACATTAAACGTACATTGAGAGACTGTATTTTTTTTTTTTGAGAGTAACATACATTATCCAGATTCAACACTAGTGGCACATCACTCATACTTACAAATACGTCTTTACATATTTCATTCAAAAACCCTGAGACTTAAACCATAAATAGCAGCTTATTTATTATCTAATAGCTTATCAATTATAGTTAATATACTTGCGCATTAATAAGCGCTTTGAATTATTAACCCTGTACTTATACAAATAAAATGGCACTGCAAATGGTTCAGAAATGTCTTGCATTTAAGTGCCACAAGTAGTACTTAATATAGCATTATATATGCATTATAAAGTCACCCAAAACTATTATAGGGGCCCAAATAATGATCACTGAAGTTTAAAGAAGTGTATATTAACACCCTAATGGTGATGAACTAAACATTCAGTACCTGTTTATGCATCAAACAAGATTCTACATAACTATTTGATAGATATACTTAAAACAGGACAAACAATTCAAAACTAATTTTTTTTAGTTGATTTTATGTAACCAGGTTATAGAATTTGTGAGTTATGAATATGAAAAATCACTAATCATTAACACACTAAAATGAATGATTAGCTTTGTGTGATACTCAATTGTCAACAACGCAAGTGGCATAATTTCCTAATGCATATCAATGTTGTGGGAACCAATCTCCAAAAAGGTAACTTTACAGGAGAAGGAAAAAAAAACACTCTACTTTTAAGTCAATGGAACCGGAACTTCTGAAAAGGGCATTTTAGGTCATCTCTTTTGGTGCCTTCAATTTAAAGGCACCAGGCCTTTTCAAATCATGACTGAAAAACTGAAAAAAGGGCACAAATAGAGATAGGAGGTTTTGATCTGACAGCAGTTACATGTAGCTATTAAAGCATTCTTGACAGGCATTAAAAAGTGCTAGTTAATGATGAATTCATTGTTTATTCTCATATGTTATCCTGATCTATGCATAAAACAACACAGCGGACCCTGAAATGCCATAATATTACTCTCTTTTTTATGGCGTCTCTACTTGTTTCTACAGAAAAGAGGTCACATCTGACATCTACACTGTGTTCTTAACATGGTGATTGGTAAACAATGCTTTTTGACATGGCATGATGTATGATAAAAAGTGCACAGAATTGTCTCAGTCTGGCATTTAAAAAAAAAAGCAGGCAGCTGGACAAATTACAAGTTTATACACATCGACAGTTTTGGACAACGATTTCTAATTTCATAGACATTGGTATCGCTGTTAAAGTGAGAAAAGCGTATTAATCCATCATTCTAACACTTTAAAACTGTTTACAAGAGCTCATTTGGCAGTTTTAAGCTGCTCTATCGTTCACCATGTAAGCACAAAACTGGTAAGCCCATATTAAGCAGATCTACATCTCCGTTTGCAGGCCTGGTGCTCACCTGTAAGCCTCTCCAACATGTTATCATCAGGTGCAAACATAACAAGACATAACACAAAGAACCTGCTTTACAATCTTCGAATAACTAGATTCAGGATAGAGAGCTTCATAGCTTCAGAGATACCTGTTTGCTTGTACAACCATCGAAAAACGCCACTTTGACCGTTTGTGGCGGAGGAGAAGGAGCGCGCACATCAAGAAAAACATGAGAGCTGTTTCTCAGTGCGTGATGGTGCAGATCTGCAGGTACAGCGGGAATCTGCCTGAGCTCATGTCTTGGGCTAGATGTATAGGCCTGAGGGAGAGACAGAAGGAGAATAAGAGCCCTTCCTGACCCCTTCCGCTGCTTTGAAAATAACAATGTAAATCGTAGAGAAAGGAAATTCTCCATACCTTCACCCGGTGTGGCAGGGTTCGAGTTGCCATCATGCAACCTCAGTTAGAAATGACGGGCTCTTAGTTTGGCTGGTCTGATATACCTTGGACAAATGAAAGAGAAACTCATTCGGTGGAACTGGAAATTACCAAACATAATCAGCTTTATAGCCAGCAGTGATAAGAACCATAAATACCACAGCCAAAAAGCACCGAACAGGAAGAAATATCTGTAAACAAACTCTTCATCCCATTTACGAGAAATGATGCCTGCCACCGAAAACGCTCTAGCTAAAAAAGTAAGCAGTGTAAAAGAAAATATTAGCTGGCTAACCGTGTGTTACAAAGGGCACACAGGGGGTCCTGACTGTTTAAGAAAAGAGTAACAAAGTGTGCAGAGAAACAGATGGACTACAGTCTATAACTGTAGAGCTACAAAGTGCTCTTAAACGGTAGGTGGAGCTGATGAAGTGGACAGTGGGCCTCATTCACTAATATCCTCCCTGTTTTTTGTTTTTTTTTAATTTGTCCTAAGAAAGAGTCTGCATCAGATTCATGATGTGTTCTTAAGCTTCAGCACCGCTCACACCTTTGTGCTCAAGTGTGTGTGGATTCTGCTCTTTCCTAAATCCCACATAAGAAAACTGGTGAATGTTGGAAAAAGGGTTTTAAAAAGACGTTTCTTCTTAAGGATGGTCGGTGAATGAGGCCCAATAAGTATAGAAACAAGACGTACCTAATGAAGTGGTGTTTTGGTGTAATTCAGTCTTGGTACTTATCACGTAATTACCTAGTACTGTGATGTTTGTACCTTAAGCCTAATGCTCAGAACGACAACGGCATGGAACTTTTGTAGCAATACAAGTGTTATTAGACAAGCATCAGTCATCAGGTTAATCGCTGGAATCTCACTTTATTACGGACTCCAATTCCCAAGATTCCTCAGTTTGTGGTGCAACTCCGTCAACCAATCGTTAGTCAAGCAGCAGATCCAAGTGGCCTGAATACTGATTGCCATCAAATGTTTAACTGTGTGTACAAGCCTTTCTGTTTCATTGCTAGGCTGTGGAGTATCGCCTCTGTACTCCTGTTGGTCACATATCCTGTTTATAACCTTGCTTTGTTTCTCTTTGTGTTTTTTTGGATTCTCCCCAGTTGCCTTTGTTTACTTGATTGTTAGCTCTTTTGGTTTCGGCCCTCGCTTGTTTACTGGCTACAGTTTCGCCCATACATCGTGTTTCACTTCACTGGTTTTTGCTCTGGTCTGGTGTCCAATTATTTAAGTTCTGTTTCTCGTGTCAGTCCTTTTATTTTATATCTGCAAGTGTTGGATTTACCAGCCTAGTGTTAAATACTAAGCTTTTTTATGAATAAATTACAGAACTCAATTGGAATTAACAACTACAACTGAACTGTCACGAAAGTGTTACACGATGCCACATGTTTCAGTACATCTTTCTGTTTCTGGTAAAATTCCGTGTGTATAGATGTATTTCATTTTGCTATCATTTATGAATGTTTGCAGAAAAAGTCCAAGCAGACAAACAAATAAAAAGAGACAACTTTAATTCCACCAATACAGTTTCAAATCAATTCTGGTTTAAAGGAAACACAGGCATTTCTCTGTCTGACAGCACATGACTGCATGCCATCATATGAGCCACACTAAACACTCCACATGGAAACCACCGTAGATAATCTGGAAACAACACAAATTTGGTTTTGATTTCTGTTTATAGCTTTAGATGAGATTTATTACATGTCAGTCATGGTTTAATGCCCAAGAGAACAGTACATTAAGACACACTGAACAGTTACAATGATCGGCTGTTAAAGGAGTAGTGCAGTTTCATAATGGCCATCTGATTAAAGGTCTTGAAGGTGAGTAAATGTCTAAAAGTAAGCAGGAACGTCAAGGGTGAAGAGGCTACACTCTTAAAAATGAAAGTTTCCCTGGTACAGTTTAAACCCTAACCCTCACACACTCGCATATCTCATTTACAAAAATGGTTCTGTGACCCTTAAATGGCCCAAAGTTTTATTCCCTCTGTGACCTTAGAATAGCTCAGCCAGTTCGCATCGAAGACCCTGTAGTTACTGATTAATGAGTGTTAGTATGTAATAAGCCTGGGATTTTAAGGGGTTTAGGAACCATTCACTGAAAGGTTCTCCTTGGCATCACTCCAAAGAACCCTTTTTTGTCCTAACTGGCACCTTCATTATTAAGAGTTTAGATTCTCCACTTCTCAAAATTTGAAATAAGTGACAGGGTTCAGACAAAGTATAGAAAACTATGAATGTAAATTTAAGAACATTTAAAATATAACTTTTCCCTTTGACTAAAGTGGTCCGTCTTCCCTCTTAAGCAATAAAATGATCTAGGATCCATTCATGGCTGTCATCGGTGGTAATGAAGACAGAGTTCTGGCACCTCAGTAAGACAACAGAGACAATAACATCTGACCAATCACAGAGCGTCCTTAAGGATTTGGAGGCAGAATGGGTCTTTGATGACTGCCAGAAATGGCAGGGTGACCAGAAATATACCAATGCAGAGGAGCTTTTGGTCAGTTCTGATCATAAAGCAGGTATGCAAACAAAGCAAAGCAAAACAGCATGAGGTTTAAAAAAAAACAAAAAAACATTGTGATACAAGACGAAGATAAATGAATATCATTAAATTGAACTACAGCTAACATAGGAGAACGTCATACTCTATTTTCTGTACCTGAATCAACATTACTGCCATTATCTTTTGAAATCACTGCTAAACCACAGTTTTGCCTTGCATTGCTATATTTAAAGCATTTATTTGACTAGAATAAACCTGTTAAAGTGGTCACAGCAATAAAAAAAAATATATAGAAATATATACTACACTGATGACAAATAAGGGGCAGATTTACTAAGAGAGGCACAATCTGACACTTAGCACTGGTGGGGGTGCCCAAATTAGCTAGTTATTTACTAAGAGGGCAGTCGTGGGCTGGAGGTTAAGGATCTGGCCCTGCTGACAGTCCATGACTGAGGTGTCCTTGAGCAAGATACCTAACTCCCAATTGCTCCCCGGGCGCCGTGGATAGGGCTGCCCACCCCTCCGGGCAAGTGTGCTCACTGCCCCCTAGTGTGTGTGTTCACTAGTGTGTATGTGGTGTTTCACTTGCATGGATGGGTTAAATGCGGAGATGGAATTTCCCTGGTTGTGGGATCAAAACAGTAAAAAAGAAGAAGAAAGAAGAAGAGCTACTGCAAACGCAGCCATATGACCAGCACAATATAACCAACTGTTTGGCTCACATGCATTTCACATTAAAGGCCATCTCTGAAAAAGAAGCACAAAAAGAGAGTTTCGCTTTCTCTTTTTCTGAAGTTTTGACTCACTAGGTGAAAACACTGACTTATTTCTTGAGGTTTTGATTTAGTAAGGTTCTGACTGGAGAAACTGTGTAACAAGTTTGAAGTAAGCAATTATTTTGAGAAAATAAAATTCTATTTTAACATAATTTGAGGAAATAAATTTGACCCATTCATACCTTCGACTGGAAAATGTTTATTTTCAGCTGCTGGGATGAACTGAGCTTGAGGCTATGATGAGGCCATTTGGAAATATTGTTGGTGATGTAAAATACCTGTTTAAATTCGCTGAGCACATCCTCGTCACTTAGGAACTGTAGGATTTTAAACTTGTAGTGAACCTCTTAGCTATATGCAGTGCATCAGCACTTTGAGAGGGAATCTCTTATGAATATGTTAAGAGGAAAAAGAGCAAGAGAGCAGTGACCACAAGGACTGACTGAAGTCAGAAGAGTCACTTTTAACACCAGAATAGGATTTGTGACAGCACAGAACATTCAAAACTGCCCTGAATTTGGAAAGACAGTGAGCTACTAAAACAGAAAGTGGCAGCTCCTCAATCATTACAATTTGAAAGTGAAAATTCCAAATTTATAACGGGAATCATGATTTTTTTTTTTCTGGGAAATTCCTGTTTCTTATCCGCCAATGCATCTCTGAAAAGTAATGAACGTGGCCCCGGTCTTCACTCCCAGCTCACCCAGGGTTTTCTCTGCTTGAACCGGTTTGCCGTTGAAGACCAGGTTCAGGCTTCCAATCATATGAGGCCTCTTCTTTATGTAAGCCTTCTTCAGTTTCCCAATAGTGTCGGTGCTCTTCATGATGAACGGAATCTTGGTATTGTCGGTACCGTTGTACACCGTCACCTCAAAGGCTCCATTGCTTGGCTGGAGGGATCCTAGAGGCTCATGGACCTTCAGAGTGCTGTGAATGACTTGAACGAAGTGGGAGTAGTAAGGTGGGTGCTGAGGGTCCCCCTTTGCTGGCTCACAGGTCTCGTATGCCGGAAGGCTAAAACAAAGATTGTCCTGATGGCACTGCAAGAGAGAGAGTTGCGAAAGGGTGCTTTAAAATCCTCGCACTGAACACAAATACTGCCCTTCAACATCCTCTTTATCAGAGTGAAAGAATTGAGTCTCTAAGTGATATTGATCATATTCAGCATCACAATATTTTGGGCATATTGCATAATATTTACGTTTCATCAAGGATCACACACCTGATCTAGCTTGCTAGCCTTTTCTGCTCTGCTTCTCTTAAATGACAACAAATGGAACCTCTTACAGATTTTAAACTATCACAAAACATTAAATAAAAATGCATTTTGAACCATTATTTCAAAAACAATCGAGCACCCAAACAACATAGTGCCCTACAGCAGTGTGTTACTCTTTCAAGATCAAAAAACCAAGAATCAGTGTTGCATGACAGCAATATCAGTGAACCGAGTCACATTACATTGCACAGCACTCATCTCTGCCTATGCCTTATTTAAAACCCACCATGATAAAAGCTGATATATTGCTGCATCAACTTAAGCACACAGCACTGCCGCTAACAGCTGAACCCACAAACCTCAGTCTAAACATATTTTGACTGTCAAAAAAAGCATAGAACGCATAGCAATAAAGAAAGCCTACCAGTAAAGGAAACACAGTTGCAGCCATATCCGGAATGTATTTGCAAAGTCTCTTTCTCTTCAGCAAGTGTTCTCTCCTGCTCTGCTGGCGTGAGCTTCCAGTATTTAATGTGCTTTGAGGAAAGTACCCGAATTAAACTGTAAGGAGAGTCATGCTTCAGAATTAAGCCCCTCCCATCATCGCTTATTCTTTGCTCCTTTGCTGCCTTGTAGCAATTTCTGGGAAGGCCACTCCTACTTAACTGGACAGTCTTGCAGTGGCCAAAGATTTAGAATATATACATAAATTACATATCACTGTTCTCGTATCTTTACTGTAAGTCAATGGAACCAGACTTTTTTTAAAGTGACTTTGGGTCATTTCTTTTCATCCATTCTTCATGAAATTTACATACAAAGTAAAGGGTACCAGGTAATTTAAAATTACTTCAAAAACTGAGGAACAAAAACAGAGATAGGAGGTTTAGTTCTGAAAGCAGTGATATGCATATGGGATGTTCCATGAATGGAGTTCATTTTATGCCTCAAAAACTCTAAAAATGTACTTTTCTCTAATGTATGGCAGAGTACTAATGAAAGTAAATGCTTAACTTTCAGGCTGTCAAATTTATAGAGTCAGCAGAGTGCCTCTGTGACTCTCTGTAACCTTACATGGTCTGACACTTCATGGCTGAGTTGCTGTGGCTCTTAAAACTTCCTCTTTTCAATTGTACAACTCACAGTTGATCGTGGAAGATCTAGGAGGGAAGAAATTTTCACAAACTGACTTGTTGCAACCATGGCACCCTGTCATTGAGCTCTTCAGAACATCCCATTCTTTCACAAATGTCTAAAGGTGGACTGCATGGCTAGGTGCTTGATTTCACACACTTTTGGCAATAGGACTGATTGACACATCTGAATTCAATGATTCAGAAGTGTGTCCCAATACTTTTGCTCATATAGTTATTTAAGCCAATATTGGGTATCCATGTGTCTTACAAGCTGAAATGTTTGTTGGATTTCAGTTTCTTCATCCCCCAAATCAGGCATTGCTAATTCCCAACCATAGGGTAGCACAGCACTCCCCTTACTGCATGAAGTCCCCAGGGTGGGGTTTAGGGTCACTGTGTACCAAGTGCCTACTTTTCGAAATACTCTCAAACCCAGAGGGATGTTGCTTCAGCAGGACCTCCTGATAATCACATATGCCAGTCTGGAGTCATATAATTAGGGAAGAACAAAACAAAACAAAAACTTTAAAAGATGCGCTATGGAAGTAGTCAAATCCTTTTAACATGCTTGCAATCATCAGATTCATCCTTTTGGGGAAGGGGGCCACAGCACAAGCCATGTTGTGAAATGTTCTTTCACACATTGTGTACAATTATACATTTCTAATTTCACAAAAAGTGGATATAGTCTAGAATTAGTGCGTAAATTTAGACAGTTTTATTGCTTTTTTACTATATATATCGCTGTTGTCGGAACAAAACCTTGTATGTCCGTTTTTATCGTTTTTCAGTTTTTGACCTAATTTAAAAGTACCTGTTGTCCTGTACATTGTGCGTAAACTCCATTAAGAATGGACCGAAAGAAACGAATTACTTGGAAAAACGTCTGGCTCCATTGACTTGCATTAAAAGTAAAGTAGGTTTTTGCCTTCTTTTGTAAAGATGTCATTTTGGAGATACAAGGTGTTGTTTGGACAACAGCGACATGCGCAGGCGACACGATCTTCAAGCATGAGGAAGTATTTAAGCACAGTGTAGCAGCAGGGAGTCACGCAACATCTGTGGCTGTGGTGACTAAGATGAAAATTAGTTACAAAGCTCACCTGTATGTCCTACAGCCTACTAAAATGCCTCGTGGGTGTTAAGAGGCCAGAGAGAGTTGAGCCACAAGACCGGAAGAGGCGAACCAGAGAAGTGACTGGACATTTGACAGTCTTTATTTTGTTCATGAGAGGGTGAAGCTGAAAGTATACAATTTGTATACAAAATGCCTTTTCTGTGTCTCCACTGCCTCCACTATTCTGCTTTAACACCTACCCTGCCAGGGTATCACACCATTTACCTTGCTTGTTCTTTCTGTGGCCCCAGAGTGGAACCACTGAGAAACTGCCTGATCACCCAGAGGTCATTAGTTTCTATCCCGGTGATGCCACATGCTACCATGGGTACCTGAGAGGAGGAAGCACTCACCCTCACCCTCTCAACTTTCTTGAGGAGGCTCAACTTAAGCCATATTATTAATTTGAAATTCAGGCTAAGAAAGCTTCTGACTAAACCCAACTGACCCAAAGGTCGGGTCAAGTGGAGCCAACTCATAAAAGCTGCAAAACAATATCAGGATTGTACCACCTACCTTACAGGTCATCTAACACTGTCTTTAGTTAACCTGAATGTTTTTTTTTTTTTACAGGACTTGTAAGGTAAGTGGACTTCATTAAGTGGCCATGGAAGGTTTTGTTTTTTACAATTGTGGTGTTGATTTGCTGTTTTACTGTTGCAGCAGTACTGCAAGTTACAAATAATGAAAGTGAAACGGCATGCTTGTTGACATCTGCGGGTACATTAGGGAATTTACACTCACAGAAAGTGAAAGAAAAAACGATCACCAAATCTAACCACAGCGTGCTGCCAAACCTTGACAGGAAAGCACCGTTGTTTCCGATAAATCAGCTGTATGGGGGTTTGTTTACAGAATCGACAGGTGGAGGCCTGAAGTTTATCTGCACACGTGAAAACTAAAAGCCTGCGTATACACAAATCTAAAAGGCTTTAAGAAAGATCATTGAGCTTTGGCGTTTCATATGGAAATGTATCTTGGTAAATGCCAAACATGCTTGTAATAGATATCATTCATGACAAAATGTTTGCAGTTACAACAGCAGCTATATTTGGTTGGACTGAAATACCAACAATTGAGCATGGAGAAATTAACAGTTACATTCCATTTGCATAGCTTTGCCACAGAGAAGGCATGTTAGACCGCTTGAGTTGACAGACATGTATGCAGTGACTACTGTATAGAACATGAGTGTCCAATCTTATCTGCAAAGTGCTTGCAGGTGATCACCTGATGAAACGTTTAAAGATTAATACCAACTGATTAAACAAGTGGAATCAGGTGGTCCAGCTTGTTTGGAGTGAAAACCTGCAGCCACACCAGCCCTTTGTGGATAAAATTGGACACAACCGGTACAGAACTTGCTCTAAAACAGATAACAGGAATACAAACTCACTCCAACTGCTTTTGCTTTCAACTGAAACATATAAGCAGAGCCACCTTCAGGTATATGTCAGGTGCTTATCACAATTTTTAAAGGAAACTATTCAGCAACTGTTATATTAAAACCTCATGAATCCAGTTTTTCCATTTTAAGTGACTGGAAATTATTATTATTTAATAAAACTTCCATTTCGGAAATCCACTGTTTTGGTTACGGATTTATTTGATGGATACCTACTTTCACCTAGACTTGGACATCAGGGAGCCTTCTTTTTTGATGCGTTTTCTTTTTTTTGTTGTTGTATAACTTTTAGTGCTTTTATGACTGGTAGATGTGTGTACAGGGCCTTTCTTTCACATATTCTTCCTTGCACTTTCAGGTATATTCCTTAAGATGTGGAATCTAAAGTATGTGGAAGTAAATGGTAGCTAGACAGGATGTCAAACAGACGCATTGCTTTGAAAAGAATCTTAAGAAAGATCCTAAGGAACACCTAAGAAACCCACTGGAATGTGTAATGTCACTCAGTTTGGTGTAGTGAGACACTGTACACTATTTAAAAGATGGTTCTTCAAGGGTTATTTAGTAAAGACAGCAATTTTACATAGGATCACAAACACTCAAAGAACCATTTACATTGCATGGTCCTTACCAAAAACGGTTCTTCTACTGTTACAAGGTCAAGATTGTAACAAAAGCAGAACACTTTTTGCTGCCTTTTCAAAAAGCATTAAATCTAACCATATACAGCACATCGTCCATCAACCTGAAGAACCTTTCGCCATGCAAATGCTTTGTGGTTCTAAATAGTAGAACCACTGTCTTTACTAACTCTTGAAGAACCATCTTTTTAAAGAGTGCATGCAACTTCAAGAAGAAAAGCCATTTGTTTTTTAAGGGATAAATGAAGTGGATGCCTATTCATCAGTCTATGCTCCAGAAGCTTAGCCTGGTTCTGCATGCCCTCTAGTGGCCACTCTGCCTGTGAAACTTTTTTTACATATCCAATATAAATTGAATAAAATATGACAAGATTTCAAAATGATTTGTTTCTCTTGTAAATCATTACAGAACAACGCAGTAAACTGTAAATGGTTTAAATGAGCATAAAGCTTATTATGTAATTGTACAAGGTCTCAGTATGAACCTCCTGCAGCTGTACAGACAACATCAATGCCATAGTCATATTCATCCCCATACCCGATTGAGCATGTCTGGCGTCGCTGCACTCGCACCTTTTTCGGTGTGATTTTGGAGTTCATCCAGTGTTGTGGAACCATCAACGGACGCTCTGAGCTGCTGGAGGTTCACTGCAGATGAAAAATCATACTGCACAGGTATAACATTCACTCTTTTTGAAGTGGAGAACGCAGAATGCTTTCTGCTCAGGGGTCTCATCTCCTCTCAGACTGAAGGAAGCCAGTCAGAAGCTCTATGACCCCCTCTTTCAATTGGTATGATTGGTTCCTAGGCGCCTCACGGTTGGAAAAATATGGTGCTTTGAAATCGGTTGAATCTTTTTTAATCACCCTATACTTTTCCCTCTAACTCTGCTATCAGATTGTTGACTCTGTGTGTGACATGCTTTGACTATGTTGAGCTGCTAGCAAGGAGGAGTGAAATGGAATAAGTAAGAACCCCCTGCTGTGAAAACAATGCACCCCTCTCCACAAAGACGACCACACCAAGATAAAACGCACACCTCAACTGCAGCTTTCTTGATATGTCTAGCTGCCACAACGTAAATCATTGTTTAAACACAATATAAACACTTTTCTAAATGTTGACTTGCTTACTCACATAGATGAACATTCAGTTGGCTTCTACTTCTGTAACTTGCACATGTTTCCACTAAAAAAAAAATATTCCACTGATGTTATTGAATAAAAAAAAAAAAAAAAAAAAAAAAAATGCACAGGTCCTGTAAAACAAACAGAAATGACATTTTGTAGCTATTGTGAAAAAGAGTTAAAGCAGTGGTCACTAACCCTGGCCCTGGGATTCTACCTTCCTGCATAGCCCAGCTCCAACCACAGTTCTGCAACATCTGCTCCAGCTAATTCATTTCTTCAGAAGTTGTAGAGGCTCATTTAATTATTATACTACTCAACTGTGTAACTTAATTCTCCCTTTTATTAGACAGTCAAGCTCTGCGCTCACTTTTAAGAAGCAGCTAAAAATGTCTCTCTAACTCAGCATTTAATTAAAACTCTACATTGCATGGTGTTTATCTTTTAGTTTGATCTGTGTCATTTTCTTATAATCATTAGAAATGAATACATACAGTTCTGATTACATACAGTTGAAAATAGTGTGGATGTGGAACAACATAGATGCGCACATATAGTCATATGCAAAAGTTTAAGCAACACTCGTCAAATGGCATAACTGTTGTTCCAAATATGTCAAATAAACAGAAATGGGTCACGGAAATGAGCAGAAAATGCCATATTTAAGTTTTCTGCGAAGTATGTGAGTTCACTTATTTTCACTTAGAAAGTCAACAAAACCTGTCATTTGAATGTTTAAACCTTTGCATATTAGCCCATAAAAACAGCCACTAACCTCTTTTGCCAAGAACTACAAGTTAAGACTTAAGCATGACTCTGCATTGCTATACAATCTTGCATGGGTTTCTGTCAACAGTAACAACCAGTAATGTTGATCATGTGGAGAATCTCAGTCAAAAGCAGGGTCATATTTATAGGTGTGAGAACATCACAGGGCAGACAGTGACAGTGCTATCCACTGCGCCACTGTGCTGCCCCATTATCACTCAATGAACTTATTATAATACAATTTACATTAGCAAAACAAGCATCTCTTCATCTCTTTAAAAAGATCATGTAATGTGTAATCATCTGTACTTGTACTGGATTCAGTCAAAAACACAGTTCCCTTCAATGCTGCACAACCTCTCTTTGCCACTAGCAGTCATTACTTCCCATTCTCCCCTCAACATATGTGAACACCACCTCCAAAGTATGCAGAAGTGTGCACTCTCTCATGGCAGGTTTCACTTCTCAAAAAAAAAAAAAAAAAAATATTATGCATGCACACCTTTCATACAGGCCCAGGTGCCACACCTCTGACATAATCAGGTGTACTGAACACTGAAAATCAGCAGTGTCAGCCACTGAACACACTTAAGTACATCTCTAGGAGCGGGCCATTTGCTTGGAATATGAAAGGATCCCCATTCTGACTCAGGTACGGACTTAATATATTTATATTATATATTTAATATTTAATAATAATTTAAAATTATTAGAATTAATTGTAACTTAGAGTATTTTTTGTGAGTTGCAATAGATGTTGTGATGCACTCCAAGCATGGCACTGAGATATATACACACATATACACACACTATATATATATATATATATATATATATATATATATATATATATATATATATACACACACACACATACATACATACATACATACATACACACACACACACACACACACACACAAATATATATCATATCAATGTAATAATGGGAACACTCAAATAACATCCTAGATCTGAACGAATGAAATATTCTCAATGAATACTTTGTTCTGTACAAAGTTGAAGGTGCTGACAACAAAAGCCATGTTTTCAGCGAGGGAGGAACACAGGACACTTTGTTTGCTGAGTTTTTATAGTGAACTCCCGTTACAGTGAACTTTTCCGTCGGACCATCACAGTGCTTAACAGGTAAACAGAACTAACATACACAAAATGCTAAGTTTACTTATTAAACAGTAATGACGTTTATCTGCACTACACACATTTCAAAGCCAAACATCCTGGGCCATGTCTTCAAATACAAAAATGAAAAAAAAAAAATGATTCCAATAACTTGAATTATTATGTTAACACAACACTGAATGATGATTAAAAAGGACATTGAATTCCTCAAGTCTCCCACAACTAGGGGTGGGAGATGTACTTAAAAGCGGGCATGAGTATAAATCAAGTCTATTTTTACCGCTTGCCACTTGCAGCATGCCACTAGAAAGAGCTAGTTTAAAAGGAAAAGCATCACAGAAAGGGGTGTAAAAATAAACAGGAGAAGAGGTTGTAGAAAGACAAAAAGTCAGTTCAGTTAAAGGGAACTGAAGAAGCAAGGCAATGTGTGTTAGAATTTAGACAATAAAAGAAAAGCTCCATCTTATGGATTTGGAGAACTCTCTGGTGAAAATGTGTAATTGCATGCAACGTGCAGAAGGGCATTTTGTACAGTTGCATTTTGTCCCCTTCCCTGAGAGGACGAATCTGTTGATGGTGAGCTAAAGAGCATTCAAAGACAACTCAGTCAAACCTTGGTAAGGGATGCGTCTTTTGAGGATGTTAGTGAATGACGTCATCAGTATAATGTTGATTTTGCTTTTGAGACTTAAATATTGAGCTGTACCTTCTTTCTAAGCATGAGAGATGATCACATAAATACATATGACTAATGCGAAAAAAAGCTAAAGAAATCCAGTTGACACCTGTTTCAGGTTTTACAGGGTAACTCACATATTTAGCATGTTTTTTTTTGCTTCTGACCAATTCTACTTTCAATTTTCCAGCCCTGGTATCAGTTACAACAGAATCATCACCAACATCCACATCATCTACCCCATATACAGCGCAGGAAGGAATCACTGCTAAAGCAATGATAAACAACACTGTAGTTCCAATATCAACTCTACTGTATACAACCACCTCAACTGTATGTGCCATCATTTAGCAGCTTACTTCATCTTCAACAAAAGCACAACAGAGTTCCTCATGAGGTCTTTATTAAGTCCAGCTGAAACCTCAACAACATCCATTTCAGCATCACTGTTTGCACCACTCCAAGTGTTTACCCATTCAACTCCATTTGGCTGTCAGATGCTGACAAGCAATGCGACAACTGAGGTACTGCAAAATCACCCAAAGTCATTCAGAGTTAAATGTCTTCCTTCATACAAATGCTTCAAATCTGTCTAATCAATATTTCCCACATTCTGATATTCATCTGGGTTAAATGTATTCTTTCAGTTTAATAGAGAACACAAACTAAAGTACCCATGTGCCTATCGGAGATACTTCTGGTAAGCAGCAATAATGAACATTAATTATTCAATATACATTTTGTCGCTGTCCAAAGAAAAACAAGTATTAATAGCTTTCTTTCCAAACGGATCATCATGAATTTTTCAAACAATATAAATTACAAACGTAAGAATAAAAAAATGGAGATACATGTTTTTCTGGTCATTAGGTCTAGCTTTGGTTGGGGTGACTGCCGAGTCCATTTTTGAAAACCAGACAGCAACGGCCAACACAAGAGCATTTTTACAGGAAATTATAAGCAGCTCTTCTGACTCCTTAGATATCATTGCACTCAGAACAGAAGTTGGTTCTCTACTCTGAACTTTTTTTATTCTCAAACATGTTTTTTTCCCTTTAGAATAAAATAAGTTTGTAGCCTGTCATGTTTTATTTTGCAATGATACCTTGAGTAACACACTTATAAACTTACAGCAAAAACCTTAATGGATTTTGACAAAAGCTCTGCAATAACAAATACAACTGAATCTCCTGCCACATATTCATCAGCATCATTTGAGGCAATAATGTGGGAAAATACCACTCTCACCTAGCAAGTGAACAGGTGAGATTACAAATCATTACTGCCACCAACACCACGTGACCTAGATAGTGCACGTCATTACCCAGGTGCACACAAAACCTAAACCCAAGCCTACGCCTGTCTGCAACATTCCGGCCCCTAATTATTACATCACCACACAGTAATAATTACACATCCGACACCATAATCCAAGACATACAACCTCACAGATTCTCAATGAAACAATACAATGTACTTAAAGTCCATCTAAATAATTCTTCTTATCAGTCAGTCATGGGCCAGAGGTTACCAGCACTTAGCCTAGATATCAAGTCAGTCTACGATGTATGTCTAATGTTCAACATCAAGTCATATTATAGTTGCATCAAGTTGGCTCCAAGATGTCATGAGTCAGAGACCTCCTGAAGAAGGCATATCTTTGTGACTGGTCTGCATAGATGGCTGGTTGAGGTCTTAATCCAGACCTGACGTACAAGTCCTTTCCTGTCTGGTACAGCTGCTGTGACTCTGCCAATGATCCAGGAACCACGAGGTGCAGAGTCATCCACTATGAGAACCACATCTCCAGGAATGAAGTTGCATTTAATCTGTGCCCATTTCTGGCACTGTTGAAGTTGTGGCAAATATTCTTTAATCCATCTTTTCCAGAAGAGGTCAGATATGTATTGGACCCGTCTCCACCTCTTACGTGCATAGAGATCATTTTTCTGAAACAGACCAGGTAGTAAACAAGGATTGGACTTGAGGAGGAGGTGGTTAGGTGTTAAAGCTTCCAAATCGTTGGGATTGGTGGATTCTTGTGTAATGGGCCTGCTGTTCAAGATCAACTCCACTTCACAAAAGACAGTTTGAAGGCCTTCCTCATCCAAATACTGTGTCTGCAAGGTGGAGTTGAGAACCTTTCTGATGGAACACATCAACCGCTCCCATGCTCCACCATGGTGCGATCCAGTTGGAGGGTTGAAGATCCATTTAACCCCCTTCAAAGCCAACGCATCAGCAATCCTTTCCTGATTCCACTTTTCCATAGCTTGTCTCAGCTCACGCTCTGCTCCCACAAAGTTGGTACCATTGTCGGAACGCAGCTCTTGAACCTGGCCTCGTCTTGCGATGAAACGGCGTAAAGCATTAATGAAAGAGTCAGTATCAAGAGATGAGGCAACCTCAATATGTACAGGTCTAATCGCTAAACACGTAAAGATGGCTCCATATCGCTTCACAATACTTCTCCCACGCTTTACTTCAAACGGGCCGAAATAGTCCACTCCAACAAAACTCAAGGGAGGTTTCTCAGGGGTCACTCTGCTTTCAGGCATATCCGCCATTTGCTGCTGGCCTAGAGATCCACAAAGCCGTCTGCAGACCACACACACACTTTGACGTAATGCTTCTTATCAAAGCGCCACACCAGGAATCCAATACTTCTGATGCAGCCCTGAGAGAATGTGGTTCCTACCACTATGACCCACGTCTTTATGGATATGCTGTAAAATGAGATTGGAAATGTAAAAATCCTTAGAGATTATGACAGGATGTTTGGAATCTTCAGACATAACAGCTCTACTAAGACGTCTGCCAACTCGCAGCATGTCATCCTCCAAAACAGGTTTCAACCTATAGATGTAGCTACTTCGTTTCACACTCTCTCCCCTTTGGAGGCAGGAGATTTCTTCAGCATACCTCTTCCGCTGACAAAACTTTATTAATTGCATCTCAGCATCCTTAATCTCTTCCAACGAGAGAAAGCCATCACAGAACCCCACTCTGTGATGAACATCCTTACGCTGAGTTGAATCAGATGCAGACTGAAAATGTGCCTTGTCCTTTCTATGATGCAAGAGCAATGTCTTGAACCTCAAGATCCGACCCATCACCCTGACAAGGTGTGTCCAAGATGAGGTAAGAGTAATCAAATGAGCCAACGGACTGTCACCATCTACTTGCAAAACATTAATAGCGGCAGACACTTTAACTTCAGGGTCTTCATGTGGGAGCTCCTGCAAGTACTCTGGGTTTACAGGCCATTCCTTCTCTGGCTGCATAAGAAATGAAGGACCAGATATCCATTCAGTGTTAATTGAAAAGATCTCTGCCCTCATACCGCTGGAAGCAAAGTCTGCGGGGTTGTGTGTTGTGTTCACATACCTCCCCTGGGAGGCCTTAGAGGCCTTTAAAATCTCTGACACTCTGTTCGCTACAAAAATATGAAACCTAGATGTCTCATTATTGATATATTTCAGCACCGAGTTACTGTCTGTCCAAAACACTGAGTCTAGGAGAGGCAGCCTTAGCTCCCTCCTCCACAGTCTATCCATGCGAGCTGCCACCACAGCTGCCGTCAATTCCGGAGCTGTGTGTGAGCAACTGTTACGCAGGAGCAGGTAGGTAACAGCACCATACCCCTTCTCACTTGCATCTGCAAAGTGATGTAACTGAGCAGTTGTCGTATTTCCAAAGTCAGGAGGTTTTAAACATCGTCTGATGCTAAGGTTGTCCAACAAACTCAATTCTCCCACCTAATCTTTCCACTCTTGAGCAACTATGGATGGTATAGTGTCATCCCATCCTATGCCCCTCTGGCACAGATCCTGAAGAATCTTCTTGGCTGTGAAAATAACGGGAGCAAGGAACCCCAGAGGGTCATAGAAGGAGCTCACTGTGGAAAGGATTCCTCTGCGGGTCAATGGTCTGTCTGGGATGGATATGTAGAATTTAAATGCATCTGACTTCACACACCACCGCACTCCCAATGTTCGCTCAACAGGCAAGATATCGCAGTCCAGATCTAAGTCCTTAACTTCCTTTGCTCCTTCATCCTCAGGTATTACAGCAAGAACGTTGCGGCTATTACTTATCCACTTTGTCTAGCGGAAGCCACCCTTAGCACAGATATCTCCGATGTCGATGTAAAGAGATATGGCTTCCTCTTCGGAGGCTACTGAAGCAAGACAAATCATCCACATGGAAACTGTACAAGATTGTGTCAATCACCTGCCGGCTAAACTGTGCTTTGTTGTCTTCTGCACACTTCCGTAGAGCATAGTTAGCACAGCTCGGAGAAGAAGTCACCCCAAACAAATGAACACCCATCCTATACTCTTGCATGCTCTGACTGAAATCGCCACCAGAGAAATCTCAACAGGTCAGCATCTTCCTCTGGCACACGCACCTGATGAAACATAGCTGCGATGTCAGACATCAACACAACGGGTTCTTTCCTGAACCTAGTCAACACACCAACCAATGCATTCGTCAAGTCAGGGCCACTCAGGAGCTGGGCATTAAGAGAAACACCTTGAAATGATGCTGCACAGTCGATGACAATCCAGATTTTCCCCTTATAAGGGTGGTAAATCCCATGATGGGGAATATAGCAAACCTTGCCATCGCTGCACTCCAAATCTTTAATCGGCACTCTTTGTGCATATCCCCTGGATATGAGATCTTCCATGGAAGCAGTGTAAACCTTGTGAAAATCTTTATCTCTGATGAACTTTCTATTCAAGCTTAAGGCACGTTGTTCCACAATCGCACGGTTGTCAGGCAATCTTATGTCCCGGTCTTTCAGAGGCAGGGCAATGCTGTAATGCCCATTGCTCAGAGTCACAGTCTCACTAGCCATCCTCAAAAACTTGGAATCTTCCCTTGATAGCCCCAGCTGCTCAACCTGGCTGCTCTCAGAGAAGTCCATCTTGAACTGCTGTTTCCATAACTTGTCGAGCGTAACAGCAGAAATTCTGTTGGCTGTGACTGTTGGACATCCTGGATTTCCGTAGCATTCCCTGTCCAACCGAGCACAGTCTTAATGGCAAAAGGTCCATCACCTACACTCCGGACAACCTCCAGAGGTTCCAATGCTCTGGGCATGTTCATGCCCATCAAAAGCTCCACATGCGCCTCAATTTCTGGCAGATAAACGTGCTTCAAGTGTGGCCAGTCATCCAGGTCTTGTTGTTTTGGAATGTTACACACATTAACAGGCATTCTATGTTGAGTAAAGAGGTCAGGCATTTCACAGTAAACATCACTGTCCAAGCCGGCAACTTCCAGTTCAGTCACAATGAAACTGTCTACCACTTTCTCTTGCCCCATAGTGCGCAAGAGAATCTTGGTCTTCCTCCCAGCGAGATTCAGCCTGTCCAGGAGGCCCACTGTACAAAACGACGCTGAACTCCCCTGGTCCAAGAAGGCATATGTTTCCACTGTTCTTTGGCTTTTCTTTGATTTTACCTTAACTGGTACAACGGCAAGCTTGCGGTCTTGTCCACCGGCCCCAGTAAGACCACTAGTCTGGACTGTAAGAGGAATGTTATCTGTTTCAGTGTCGGATTTGACCCCTTTCTTCTCCTTGTGATGGATATGAAGGATACTTGGATGTCTGGAATCACACATTTTACATGAAAGGCATTTTCTACATTCTTTGCTGATGTGTCCAGTACACAAACATCCAAAACAGATGCCATTTCTTTTAAGAAAAGAAATCTTTTCATCATGAGGTTTCTTATCAAGCAGAGAGCATGACTCTAGCATTTGTCCACCCTTGAAAAACAGACAAATCTTCACAAAAGTGTGACGATCTTGAGCCTCTGTTTGATTTTTTCTCTCAAAAGCAGTAACAGTTGTACCAAAGCTGAAGAGCCTTTCCATCCTCTGATCTGATTAACGGCCATGAATGGACTTTATTCAAATAAGCAACTGCAATCACATGTTCATTTCCAAAGTGATCATACAGCAGAGTCTTTGCTTTCACATATCCAGCACCATCAGAAATATGTTGACAGCTCGACAAGTTCATTGGGCTGCCCCTAGTGTACTGTACAAGGTAATGCAGGCGATCATCAGCATTGCTGGTTTTTGCTTCTATGACCTGTTCAAATGAATGCATGAAAGCATGGAAGTGCAGAGGACTGCCATCAAAGAGTGGAATTTCTCTTTTAGGTAATGATGAAAGACCTTGTTGATAGACCAACATACTAGTTAGTTCACTTCGTTTCTCTATAATGGACAGCAGATTTCCACTGGTTACTGGGCAAACAGCTTGCTACAATGGCAAACGTGGAATTGCACTACATGGTCTGGATGGATCAAAAGGCCCCATGAGGAAAGGTGCAGGCCTATCCCCTTTCACACTTTGTTGAAGTGTTTTTACTTTAGGCTTTACATTTCCAATGCTTATTATTTCCTTTTGCATTTACATGAAGTGTCTGTGGAACAAAGGTCTCTGCATCAGCATTCAAAACTTCAAAGGTTTTGTCCTTCGTTTTAAAACATGAGTCCATTCCATTAGATTTCTGTGAAGTGTTGCTCCGCACAGTGGATCCAATTCTCAACACGTTGACCTTTGCAACAGTTGCAGCTATGTCTTGTGGAATTATTAGCCTTAGTATTGTTCATATTGCTCTTTTAAGATGTATTATGTCTAGCATTGAAAGCTTAATGGTTATATTGTACGATTCTAAGAGCTAAGAGTCAGCACATAAGGCTGTGTGCTGACTAATGGTGGAATACACAAAGATGTCAGATAACAGGAAATACCTCGAAGCTAATAGTAGTAGACCCTGGGATTAGCACACCACACATGTGGTTCATCTGGTCAGATAAGCAGAGCCATTGTCTGGAAAACGGGGGGAGTTGGTAAACACAGGGAATACCTTAAGCTGACCTTGCAGACGCACTCACGTCTCGAGCGCATCCTTAAACTTTTATGATGTGGATTAGTGAGATGGCCTAACACACACATTTGGAGGCTTGATGGAATCTACTGATATCTTGGGTAAGGAAGGAGCGGTCATGCGACTATAAAAAGGGAGTCAGATGAGAAGGGGTCAGAGCTTACTTGGGAGATACATGATGCATGTTCTCTGTTTGTAACCTCTCCAGAATTCTGTAATAAAACCGTTTGTTTCACTTCAGTCTGATCTACTTGTCTCATTTACTTTGCATCAACGAACACGCAGGACTGGTTTCGTCCACAATTTGATGACCCCGACGTGGTGCAAAGGAGACCATTAGAAAAACAGGCTTGATCTTCCTCCATTACTCATCACAGGCGCGCCATTTAAAAAAAGGTAAGCAGAAACCTATTTAAATAAATTCTGCATATTGACAACTGCTAAATTATAGATGGGTAAAAGAGGTTGGATCAGGTAATTAAATTTAAAGGACTGAATTGGAACAAACATAAGGTAAAAATATACTGAGTGATTAATAAGGTATTGGGTCTGTGGTTTTTTGCCGGGAATTGGTGAACCCCTCCCGTCATCTGACGAGTGAATGGGATAAGGACTGGGTTGAAAGTCCCTGGGATTGGCTCTCCCTAAAACAGGGTTGGAGTCCCTGAGGTTCAAGTCCTCTAAAGTACCAGGTTGGAGACCCTGAGGTTCAAGTCCTCTAAAAGTATCAGGTTGGAGTCCTTGAGGTTTGAGTCCTCTAAAGTACCGGGTTGGAGTCCCTGAGGGTGGTCCTCTAAAGTACCGGGTTGGAGTCCCTGAGGGTGGTCCTCTAAAGCGCCCATTCGTGATAAGTTTGAAGTTCCTCACATGCAGCAAACCTAACGGTGACAACTGAGCATTGTGAGTTGAGCAAGTAAAACTTCGAAGACGTCTTGGTGAGTACCAGTTTTTGATCAACATGGCTGAATACAGTAAAAGAGATTTAGAAAAGAATTGGATAATACAGTTGGAGTGGGGAATTGGCAATGGAAAACATTGGAGAGACAGATAATCATTTTGGCTAAAGCGGTTTATGACTTAGAGATAGACCCAAAAAAGTGGAAAAAGTGAAGGCAGAAACAGAGAAACTGTTGAGAAAATGGATGTTGGATAAAGAACTGTCTCCCCGTGACCAGATTTCTTTGGGACAGGCGTTAAATGATTTTACAGCTAGAGCAATAAAGGAATTAGACGAGGCTAAGGCAGAACATGAAAAGGTAGGAATGTCTAAGAAGGGAAAAGCCAGGAAGAGGTTATCAGATGCAGAACAGGAAATAGCTAAGGTCAGAAGGTTGAAGTGCACATATAATGGCAACCTGGATAGAATGGTAAGTATCCCCAAGTATCCCCACCCTCCTATGATAACCTAACGCCAGGCATTTTGACATGGACACCTGAGCTAGAGCAGGCATTCATTGAACTAAAGCAGGAACTAGTGCATGCGGCTGACCTTGCTAGACCAGACTACACCATGAAAGGAGACAGGTTATCTCACCAGTGCAGGCAAACCCGTAAAACACAAGGAAGAGTTCTTAGCACTAGAGAAAGCGATACAACTACCAAAACAGGTTGCCATCATAAAGTGCAAGGGACATCAGAAAGGGGACTCATTGGTGGAAAGAGGTAATGAGGCAGCAGACAAGGCAGCAAAGGAAGCAGCAGGTTATAAAAGAACAAAGTTGGCAGATGGTATTGAAGGAAGGTGAACCATGGGAACCAATTCCGACAGGAGAAAAGTTCAGGCAAGTGCAGGACCAGGCTAGCCCAGAAGAAAAGACTATTTGGCTGGATAAAGGTGGTAGAAAGAGTGAATTAGTCTGGGAAGGTCCCAATGGACTTTGGTAAAAGCAGGGCTGGGAGAAGCTCACGGGTTGGCACAAGTAGGAGAGGTACAGATGAGGGAAAACTTGAAAGGATGGTGGCATCCATTTCTAACCGCTATGATAGCCACACATGTAAAAGAATGTGAAGTATGTAATGTAAATAATGTGGCAAAAAACTTGCAAACCAGGGGTAGGAAAATTCCCTAAGCCCAATTGCCCAGGGGAACACATTCAGATAGATTATACAGATATGATTCAGACAGTCAGGAAGTACAGGTATCTGTTAATGTTCGTGGACATATTTTTGGATTGGGTGGAAGCGTTCCCCACTATGAGGAAAGATAGCAAATCAGTCTGTAAAATGTTGATCAATCACTGGATTCCCCAACACGTGTTTCCCAAAAGAATTCACTCAGATAATAGTACTCACTTAATAAGTAACGCCTTGGCATGGGTAGAACAAGTACTAGGCCTATAGCTTCTTAATGGTAAGATATCTGTACATTAGTCACTGTGTGAAAATTGGCTTTGAGAAATAGTCGGATTTGGCTTGATAAAATTTGGGGAACACCCCGGGCCCAGGGAATTGGGTAGATAAAGTTAAAGAAAAGTGAATGGTGGCAAAAGCATGCTATAGTAATGTATGAATGAGTCGACTTTAAGGAAAATGCTGAGCTCGTTCTGTGTGTGTTGTATAGTTTTTCGTTCTTAGAGAAAAAAAGAAGAGAAAGGGGGATTGGTCTCTCTCTCTCTCTCTCTCTCTTTTTCTCTCTCCCTCTCTGTGTGTGTGTGTGCGTTGTGTGTGTGTACAGGAAGCTGGACTTCGTCTGTGTGTCAACCCCTCCTTTTCTGAATAAGACGTGTGTGTGTGTGCGCAGATTTGGGTCTGTGTGTGTGTCTGAGCGCCACCCCTCCCTCTTCTCTTTCTGGGGGTGAAGCGTTTATGTTCTCTGACCTGCTGTGTGTCTATAGAGTAACTTTATGAGAGTTGAGGATTGACAAGGAATGATATTTGCTTTACTTAGTTAAAACTTAAGGAGCCTTTGTAGGGGACTTTGCTGAAAAATTAAAATAAATAAATAAATAGATGTATGAGCGTCTTATATGGAGGACAATTAAAATCACTAGTTAAAGTGAGTAATGTTTATAAAATTTGAATATTATTAATGTGAGGAGGAAAAGTCATATGGATAAGGAGTCCTATGTTTTGTTTTACCTTTATATGGTTATAAACAACAATGAGTCTTCTTCGGGAGACAAAAGAGGACCTTTGATTATATCGTGGACATCTAAGAGTTAAGTAAAATCTATGAACCTCTTTTCAGAGACGTCGATAAAATATATATATAAATGAGATGAGCTCCCAAGAAAGGACAGAATAGTTGGGGAAGTAAATAACCACTGTGCTGACAGATAAGTGTATAAATGTGTGCATTGTTAAAAGAATGGATTGGGATTAACTCTTTGTTGTGTCATATTCACTTTTGTTTGAATGAGCAGGAGAGAGCCAGATGACTGTGGGCGGAGAACCAGTGCATTACCTAACCTGAGCTCCATTGAAGACATCTGTGGGGGACTAAGAGGCGTCTGTTTTATCCACAAACTCTTTCACAAACTTAGAAATTAGTATTTAGATGTAAGTGCATTTAATTCTAGCTAGCACTGTTTATAAATCTTCAGTGTGTGTTCATTTATTGATGAATAAAGAAATTTGTAATTAACAGTAAGGGTTAATAAGGGAACTGTTAAAAAGACAAAAAAGCAAACTAAGGTGTCAAATGTAATTACTCCGGTTGATGTTGTGCGGAAGAGTTTATGGTGGGAACACAGCCTGCCATAGGAGGTATCAGGAGACTTTTAGCTAATCTCCTAGGGATTCCAGCTATGGACGAGATTCTACAGAAAGCTGGACTAAATTGATATGTGGGGACTGCTGTGAATAATCCAGAGCTGTTTTCTGCAGTTTGAGGTCGAATGTAGAGAGCATTGAGTGATACATTTCCGACAAATGCGCATCCTGATAATATTCTGATTGAGCCACTGGGACTGGAAAAAAACCCGAGAGCTTATGTGTCCAGAGCCCTTCAAGTGTGGAGAAATGTTACAGGAAATGATCCGGATTTGAATCAAATGGAACAGTCCATTTTGCGAGCCAAAATACAGAAGAGGTTGCCCCTACCAGTGAGGAGCAAACTGGCAGAGGTGGTTGGCCTTGGAAGTATGGCAAAAGGTATGAATACAGATCATATAGCCAACCAGCTGGGGATGACAAGAAGAAGGAGAAGAAGCAGGCTTTGGTCAAATAGAGTCAGTCTCTGCTAAATCAGCTATCATCACAACAATAGCTGAGTCAGGTTCAGCTCTAACTATCTCAGCTATCATTGATACCTCCAGCTGTTGCATGCTCTGATGAAGCACATGGGTTAGCTTATCTTGCAAGAGGGGAAGTTAGAAGTAAAATCACAAAGGCGTATGGATTTTGGGCACCATACTTACTTGAGCAGATTGATTATGTCATAGGTAGGTGCACAATCTGTTGGAGAAATAATGTTCGGAAGGGTATGATAGTTCCTCCTGGTCACATTCCGACTCCAAGGGGTCCTATGCATGAGTTGTTGTGGATTTTTGTTGGCATCATAAAACCAGTTGAAGGGAAAAGATATTTATTAGTGGTAGTAGCTTTATCAGTACCTAAATTTTGTGTAAAGAAGTCATAGGTAGATAGGGACTTCCAGATCTCCTCAGATCATGGGAAAGAGTTTGTGGATAAGATAGTAAGAATGATTTTGCAAAATTGGGGATTAGACAACATCTTGGAGCAGTTTACCACCCATAAAGTCAAGGGAATTGTGAAAAAATGAATGCTAGTTTGAAAAATCGCATTGCCAAAATCTGTCAGCAGACAGGTTTAAATTGGGTAGCAGCACTCCCATTAACATTAATGACGAAGACGAGGATGAGGTGGAAGAAGGTGAACTGGTGGAGGAATATTCTTTTTGAATATTTAATCATTTTATATTCATTCTTAGTGGATCTGGCATTCTCTTATGGAGTTGTGATTCGCATATGATGTGTCTGTTGTTTTTCCCAAGGACTCGCTGTTGTTTTCTTTCCCTTTTAGAAAGAAAGGGGGTTTAGTGTTTGGAAATCGGGATGCGTTGAAGGGGTGCACACCTCCATGGATGGACTCTGAACAAGAAGGTCTACACCCAACACCATCAACACCACTTGGGAGTCGACATGTGGAAGAGTTTCAGTCTGATACATTGATGTGTTTATATGTCTTTGCTTGAGTACGTTGGGACCTCAAGTGTGTTTTCTTTTCTTTTCTTTTCTTTTCTCGAGTTAGGGAAATGGGTTTTTAGGTTTGTTATCGGGTCCGATAGGTCGACTAGCCCGCTAACGAACATTATTTTAATTTGTTTATTTTTGGGATTCCATATGTATTAGCTTAAGTCAACTTCATACATATTGAATTTTTCTTTTAACGTTGGACTGGAGTTCCATAAAGGAGGTTGCTTGTGGCAGGAGAACCGTGAGAGAATTTTTCCTGTCCAAATTGTTTGATGGATATTTCAGGAAAGTTGGTTGCCTGAAAGGTTTTTTCGCTCTCACACTCCAGACAACGTCCAGTTGTTAAGCAAATGTAATGTGTTATATGTGTAGTCGCACTCATGTTCATCTTTTGTTTTTTGAGGCCCTGTATAGCCACAAAGGGGGGAATATGAGGTGTATAGACGATCAACTACGAACAAAGACCGTTGTATTAGTAGATATGGGGGAATACAATTAGACTACACCCTAGGCAGCTCCACAGCATGGATATTTGATTTGTCATTCACTGCGCAGGTCAGAACTCAACATATAGAGGTTACGATGCTATGTCTGAATGTTGACCTTTCGGGTGAAAGGTCAAAAGGGGGAATTGTGGAATTATTAGCCTTAGTATTGTTCATATTGCTCTTTTAAGATGTATTATGTCTAGCATTGAAAGCTTAATGGTTATATTGTACGATTCTAAGAGCTAAGAGTCAGCACATAAGGCTGTGTGCTGACTAATGGTGGAATACACAAAGATGTCAGATAACAGGAAATACCTCGAAGCTAATAGTAGTAGACCCTGGGATTAGCACACCACACATGTGGTTCATCTGGTCAGATAAGCAGAGCCATTGTCTGGAAAACGGGGGGAGTTGGTAAACACAGGGAATACCTTAAGCTGACCTTGCAGACGCACTCACGTCTCGAGCGCATCCTTAAACTTTTATGATGTGGATTAGTGAGATGGCCTAACACACACATTTGGAGGCTTGATGGAATCTACTGATATCTTGGGTAAGGAAGGAGCGGTCATGCGACTATAAAAAGGGAGTCAGATGAGAAGGGGTCAGAGCTTACTTGGGAGATACATGATGCATGTTCTCTGTTTGTAACCTCTCCAGAATTCTGTAATAAAACCGTTTGTTTCACTTCAGTCTGATCTACTTGTCTCATTTACTTTGCATCAACGAACACGCAGGACTGGTTTCGTCCACAGTCTGCTTCAAGCTGAAGTTGTTTTCTTTCTCCTCAATTGCTCCTCCTGTTCTTCAATTGCGTGCTTTTCTTTGAGCATGTGTTGACGCGCAAGCAAGGCAGCCATTTCGGCTTCTGCTTTAAGATGTGCGGATGAAGTTGATAGTACTTTTGAACTTGACCTACTGCCTTGATTTGATACACTATCAGATGGCAACACATCATCATGAACATCATGCTGAAGATTAAGAGACAGTTGAGGTTCCTTTTCAATGTGGTCTTGACAACCCAGTTCCCCCTCTAATGGGGTTTCCTGGGATGGCACAGTGTCAAAAAATGGCCTGCTTGAACATTTATCAGCCTCAGAAAGCCATATTTTAACATCCTCAATGAAACCTTTATTGTACTGAGTAATGCTTGAGAACCATGTATTTTGCTCATCTTTCTCATCAAGTGGAATTAAAGGCAGTAGAGATTCATGTAATGCACTAGCAACCTCAGATGTATTAATTCATCAAGTTGTGATTTAACCTGTGAACCTGTTTTGTTTGCAGGAGCTTCCCCAGTGAGAACAACTGATCGTTTATCCTGTTCAGGTTTTCCAACGACAGACGCAGCTTGTGATCCACTCATTTTAAGCATTCAAGACAAACAGCATAAAACACCAGCTTGGCAACTTCAAACACAGGGGCAAGTTCTCAACAGCTCTCTGAACACACGCAGAGCCAAATTCCCAATGAACCTCAGGCCTACACACAGCACTGAACAGCGGTAGCCACGGTCTAACACAGTGACAGGCCCGTCACAAGGACAACATCTCGTGGAAGTAGCCAAACTGCGTTCAAACAAGCAACAGCCAACACAGCACAAGCGCCGGTTACATACCACCGCTGTCTCCCCGCTTCCCGGTCTCTGTCGGGCAGGCCGCTTTCGTAGGCGTAGCGGCAGAGGTGTGTGGGCTCGCGTCGGCGTTCAAGCTGTGCGCTCAATCCGGGAAACTGCGTTGCCGCTTTTTTTGCTGCCAAATGTTGGCGACTGTCCAAAAAAACGTCGAAGTCGCCGAGCAGCTGAATAGAGGAAACTAATGCCCGACGCGCTAGCTGTTCAAAACGGAAGTCCAAGCTTCAGTTAACGGTGCTTTACTCTGTATCAAAAATCAAGTATCCAAGCATTAAAACCTTCAGCGTCCACAAACAGCATAAACGTCCAAAGGCAAGCGTTTCATAGGCAACGTTCACATCAGCAACTTACTGGTGAACAGGTGATATTACAAATCATTACCGCCGCCACCACCACGTGACCGTCATTACCCAGGTGCACACACAACCTAAACCCAAGCCTCCGCCTGCCTGCAACAACTCACTTCAACTAGAGAATCTACACCAACAGCTACTGGAGCAGTGCCTCATGCTCCTTCTGCAACAACTGATCTCAGCTGAAACAGGAACTACTACCATTAAAGAAAGCACAAACCCACTGGTTCCAGCTACCACTACTAGAAAAAGGGCTGTCCCAAACACTACAGCTCTGCACTCAAGCCCCTTAAATGATGTCTCTACAGCAAATGAGCAACAACTGTCACCACTTCATTCAGCAGCCACAGCTGAATTAAACAAAATAATACCATGTCCAACAACACCGTTTCAGACTACAGTACCAGCAACATCCACCGCACAATCAGTGAGAAGCTCCACAGATGTTCCAACATCATCTACAGAACAATCAACAACTCTGCATTCAATCATCTCAAATAACCATCCTACAATAACTGAGCAACATTCAGCTGTACAAACAGCTACACCTGAACTCGTCACAAGTTCTTTGACAACTTCAGCAGAGTCTCCACTGAAATCAGCCCAACCTTCTAAGACCACACTGCGAGAAACAACCTTTAAAAAATCAAGTATGAGCAGCAGTGAAACTAACACTAACTACGGAAGAACCAACAACTCTATATACAACCTCGATTGGTGTTGTTATAACACCCGAGAAACCATCCCAGTCATCTCAAAAAACTAACTGAAACCCTCACCATTTCTGTACCAACTAAATTGCCAACAATTCTGCAAAACACAACCACTGCACAATCATGTATAGGCACTGATGTAATTCCAACATTGACTATAAATCAAATTTTATCTCTACATACAAATACATCATCATCTCATGCCTCTGCAAAAGCTGAGCAACAACCAACTTTGCTTAGTACAACCTCCACAAGTGAATTCCACTCAAGTCAGTCAACTGCAACACCAGCTAAACTAACTGAGACAAGAGGCCAGGAAACAACCACTGTAGAATCAGCAGTAAGCCCCACTAAAATTCTCACGTCAGCTACAGAACTCGCAGTAACAAATTTGTATTCAACCTTAAATGATGCTAACAAAACTGAGCAACAATCCACAGTACTCCCAGCAACAGCCGCAAGTTCTGCGACACCTACAAATGAATCAGCAACAACCGTAACACTTGCACCAGCTCAGCGAAACACAACTGCTGAACAACCATCGTTAAGCACCATCAAAATGCTGACATCAACTACGGAAGAAGAAACTACACCGCATACATCAACCGTCCTGCCAATAAATGTGCAACATCGGCTTCACTTCCAACAACCACAAACGAATTCCTCACAAGTTTGGGTGCAACCACGACTAAATCTCTAATACCAACTTCACCCGAATTCTCCACAAGTTCTGAGACAGAACGATCTGGAAAGTCAACGCAAGCATTTGAGACTACAATGCATGAAACCACTATCATTTTTGCGATAAACAGCCGTGAAACTTTAACATCAAGTAAAAGGCAAAGAATGTGACAACTGAGGTAAGTTGCTATAATTTAACCATTATTAAAAAAAAGAATTTCATTTTACAGTTTGTGTTGAAACTAAAATTTAAATTGAAAAACCGCTGATAATTATTGCAAATTATTCTTTTCCTTTTTTCCAGCTGAACAGAGGATACGCGTTAATGTACCCTCTGACCTTCCAAAGATGTATTATAATCAGCTTTTGGCAAGTAGTGTTTCTGAAGTTCTTGAGTCAAAAATATAGATTTTTTGTCCAAATCAGTTTGATCTTTACTATCAGCCTGCTTATACACTTAAAAGTAGCACAAATAAAGTAAACCTGCTGTCATAACGTTTGCTATATGTTTCACTGATGCTCACGTTGTTCTCCAACTCGCATGATTTTTAAATCCTTTACTCACAGAAATACAACATCTATCATACACCACTAATGCATTTTACAACCTTTTCTTCTGTTTTCGCAACTAGGAGTAATATTATTAACGTAAGAAAAACATGACGCCGCAGACGGAACAAACCTCCTCTCCAAAATGGTAACTTTACAGGAGAAGGAAAAAACCTACTTTACTTTTAATGAAAGTCAATGGAACCACAATGCTTTCCCAAGTCATTTTGGGCCGCTTCTTTTGCTCCATCCTTCGTGAAATTTACAGACAATATAAAGGCTAGAATGCATTTTCAAATTATGTCAAAAACCGAAAATCCACAAAAATGGAGATACGAGGTTTGTTCCGACAACAGTGATATGATGTTAAAGGACTCTCAACATTGTCTTTGACCTCTCAGGCTGGGTCCTGTAGGAGTGACCACCCAGTTGATTTTTGAAAACCAAACAGCGGTGCCCAACATAACAGTCACAGAGGCTTCGCTAAAGAAAGCAATTCAGACATTCACTGTCTTCTTAGACATAATTCCATCCAGTATTCAAGCTGGTGAGTTTTTCTCCTTTCCACTTAAATCTGTGTGCATTTTTATTACTGAAAACTTGAGAAAGAAGAGAAACACATATGCAAAAGTTTGGGTGCTCTTTGATAAAAGTGCACAACCTCTACAGAGAATGCATTTCTACACAGCTTAATTTATAAGTACTGTTTTTTGCTGATGGTTTATATATATAAAAAAACTTAAACTTGGCATGTGCAAAAGTTATGGCACATTTGATATTTTATGTTGTACTTTTTTTTCAAATAAGTAAAAGCTGTGCATTATGTGTGGGGCAGTCGTGGGCTGGAGGTTAGGGATATTTAAGTTTGTTTACAGTAAAAGAACAGCAAATAAACAGTAATTGTGCATTAAAATATGCAGAAGTGTGTTCTCTGTAGTTCTATATCTTGCTGTTGTCAGATCAAAACCACGTTTTTTGACATAATTTGAAAATGCTCGTTACCCTTTACATTGTACATAAACCTGATGATGAATGCACCAAAAGAAATGGCCCAAATACCATTTTGAAGCTATGAGGTTTTGTTCTGACAACAGCAATATATACATGTATATATATTATTATTAGTTCAGTTATTTACAGTTTTCATCTCGCACTCATATCATGTCTTATTGTGTTTTTAAATATAGATCAGAATATCACTGATACAACCATCAATACTGAAATCACAACACAAACAACCACGGTGATGACTAGTCGGTCTGCTGCTGCCAACACTACTTCCAGCAGTGCAACCTCAAGGAAGCGAACCAATGAAATGAGCACTCTTCTCTCTCTCTCTCTACCCGATCTACCTCCTTTCATCAGAGCAGGGACTTTTACTATATGAAGTACTTTAATCAGTCGCTTTAAAAAAAGCATTAATCAATCAAAAATGGAAAGAATACCAATAAGTAATCACATCATTTAGGAACTGTACTAATGATAAACCTTGTAATATACACAACAAAGTGGAGAGGGTCATATAAATGTCAAATGTATAAATCTTGCCTTTTCTTAAACCGATTAATTTCAGTTAATTGATTCATCTTCAATGCTATTTTGTCATATATTAGTGAGACTAAAACTTTGTTTTGAAGAGGTAAGAAGTGTTTATGTAACAGGTAGATCATGGAAGTCTCTCCAAAGCTGTTGATTTTGATCTCAAACAAAAAGGGTTCTGCAGGGCCCAAAGTTTAATTATACAATTCTATAACAAAAGAATAGCTCAGCTAGTTTGCACTGAAGTCCTTGTAGTTACTGAATAAGAAGCCTGAGAATGTAATAAGCCTGGGATTTTAAATGGTTAAAGAACCGTCTTTTTTAAGTGTGTACAGGGTTGGGGCATAACAGAAAACACGTATCTGTATTTAGTCCAAGTTATAGTTTGGCAGCAAATGCAGACTTTAGTATATAGTTACTATGTAATTCACAATCATTCTGAGGCAAAGATTTACTGCCAAGTGCACTTTAACCCACATTGGCCCCACTTTACAAAAGAGTAAATGGAAGTAAGAAGTAGGATTGACTGTTTGCTGTATGTTTCGGTGGTAAATAGTGGATACCTGGGCAGTCGTCTTAATAGCTCCATGCTCGTGAGCAAGCCGTCAATGTCATCAAGGGTCAGCGGGGCTTTCTGCTCTTAGCAGTGAAGGAGGAAGGAGTTGGCTTGTTGCCACTGCATTCGTCGCTGGATGCAACTCTGAGCAATTTTTTGATCTTGCTCATGCTGAAAGTGACAGCCTAAAATAATACACATAAACAAAAAGTAATTCTTAATGGGATACTTACCAGCAAGTTGTTAAAGAAACACAATTAGGTTTCCGAACTCTTCTAGCTACTTCACTATGATAAAAAGATGCTGCTTTTACTTCAGGTTCTGCAAATAGATCAGCGTATAATCCTGTTTAGATGCATTTTGCACGAATTAGCAATAAAATCTAAACAGTACAAGTATTCTAATCCGACTTATTGCACAAAAGTGTAGAAGAAGCATTGCAATATACTGAGAGCAACTGTACCTTGTCTTCTTCAATGTGCTTCTTCTTATAAATAAGCCCATCAAGTCACTCCTGGTGTGTATTTGGTGATTTTCGAATTTATTTAAACCTTAATGACACTTTAATGACAGCCGTCTTTCAGACCCAAGCCCCACCCACCACCCTATAGCAAAACCCTTTTCATCTTTGCATCTAACCATAGAGACACTCCTGGACGGTCCACGCTCTACCTAGCATTGACACTGAAGCGTGTGAAAACCATTCAGATAAGTGATATTAAAACAACTGCAGTGAGAGGAAAGATGAAGTCTCAGGCAGTATAAAGGCCACCAAGTCTAACGGCAGCACTGGCATCGGTCAACAGAAAAGCACCGTGTTTCCTGATGGGTCTCCTTTATGGTGCTTATCTACAAAAACATCAGCTCCCCTTCAACCTATCTGCACATTCGAAGACAAAAAGGCCTTCACATGCATGAAACTAAAGGACTACAATGAAGGATTCTTGAAGATCGGTGTTTTATAAAGAAATTTATTTTGGAAAATGTCAAATGTCTAAATACACTCAACAACAGATGATCCTATTGAAAAAGTCAGGCAAAAAAATCAATATTACACTGTTTTGTTTGTCCTGCATTAACTTTGGCCTGATATCCCTCTACCTATATCTCATTAGACATTGATGACTAAGGACACAGTGTATACATACTTACAGCTTCAAGGTCACCAACCTGGCTTAAAAGGAGGACAACCTGCCCTACTGTGTCAACAGTTAAATCTCATTTGCTTAGCTTTCTGTGGCCTCAGAGCAGGTATGTTAGTACAGCGAGTTTTTTCCCCCCCTCATTTTAGGAAGCTGAACCCCTGTACAAAACACAAACTAAAATAAAGGTATAATTACACACCATTTTGGAAATATGCAGTTTACAGAGATATGATACACAAAATGTACATAACTACATGATGAGTTTAACTGTACAACTGCTCTGCAGCATCATGGATAAGTAGTTGCCTCCATTAACCAGCTCAAAAACAGAAATGGCTTCGGCAAGCGTGTGCTCTATTCACATCCTACTCTCCTTTGCCTGCTTTCTTTACAGCTGGCGGAGTCTTCTGCAGCACTGAGAGTGTGTCCCTCTTCTCGATCTTCCTCAGCTGCTTCTTCTTCATCCTCTTGAGCTTTGCCGTGTTGCGAATCTGAGGGGAAATTGAAGCGGAGAAGAGAGAGTTTCATTAATGAAAACATACACAGGTCACACTCAAATCACATTACTGACCATAACATTACAAAAAATAAAACATAATACAGCAGATCCTTCAATGCTCACTCACTCCAAGTAACATCGAACTAAATATCTATTCAATGCAACTCATCTGAACGACGAATCTTACTCCAACCCTAGACCTCACTGTCATAATATTATTGATCAACTCTCACAGGAACATTTGTTAATATCTTAAGGTAGATTATCAATATCAAATGTGACCACAACTGGAGACTAACAAGGCAAAGCACTGCATAACTTAAATTTACAAAGTCAGTCTAGCGATCTTAGTTTTGGAATAATGTCTAGTTAGGGTTAATCATGTTCTGCATTTAAAGCATTTTTTTTAAAGTGAGAATTAATTCAGAGGAATTTACAGAAATCTGAAGAACTGAATTCTGAAGAAATTCCATCAGTCTCATCGCCACATGTTGGAATCGACTTGACAGCAGTTAACATAATAATAATAATAGTTTTGAACGCTTCCAACATTATAGCAATGAATACAAGCGAATAAGTTCAGCCTGTAATGGTGTGCGTTTTTCTCATTACTCCAAAACTTGTAGAAATGGGTGTAGACCACTCATACAAACTATGTGATGTTCTATCAGAAATGCAACATCTGGGCAGCAGGAGTAGACCTTCCCTATTTTTTCCTCCTTCATAATCTCTACCAGACTTTGGATTTTGAAAAATCAGGAGTGCACGCCCATCACGGAACGTAAACTTATTTGAGGAGACGACATAGTAGTGTGACTTTACCAAAAGATAACACATAACATGAGAGCACACTATTGTTTATGCCTCTTACCACTTGAACGATCTCTGCTTTCCTCTGGTTTTCTTCACGCCTCTTGAGATTCTCCTCTGTTCTCTTCCTTTTCTCCTGCAGTGTAGAAAACACAGAATTACCTGGCTTACTTTTATATTATGTTCAGCAATGTCTAAACATCCTACAAGTTCAAAACATACTGTAGAGAGATAAAGCAACGCAAATGCCAGGCAATATCTGTTCACAATAAAGAGCTGTGTATCCCCGTCAGGGAGCTTTCAGTCACTGCTCCTTGTTATTTACCTTTTATGAAGGATGCTTTTCTTTTCTGTTTTTTGGTGGTGATTTTATAAAATAGACAAGACATTACAAGATGTGTATTACATAGGCTATTACCATCATGAAACTGTAACTGATGACAAATTAATAAATGCAATTAAGTTTTTCACTCAATCTCAAACAAACATTGCTCACCACTGCCATCTAAGTTACAATTTTTGTTGCTTTGCTAAGACCCATATCATATCTTAGAAAAAAAATTATTTTATTTATGTGTATTTGCCATAACTCAACTGACGAAAATGCACCTGGTTCACATTGTGCTTATTGCGACATAAATATGACTGTGAAAGCTACAAAATGTGGACAATAATTGTGGTGAGCTTCACCCTGTAAGACCAAATGTTTCACCTCTGAAACAACGATGACATACTTTACAAGCAAACTTCAAACTAAATGAGAGAAGTTGAGCATTCCGACAATAGGTCACATTCAATGTTGGGTGGCGTAAAGCCCCGTTATAAATTCTGACCTAAACTGTGTCTGCAGAGCCATCGTCTGTACTACCCACTCGATAGACTCCACTGCATACAGACTAATGTACTGCCCTCATTTTTTCTACATTCTGTTCTAATCATTGTCTGGATGCCAGAGGATTAAATAAACCATCCAGCAGATCCAACAATGAGTGATTAAGCCTAAGAGACCATCTGAAGCTACTGTGGTTTGTTTTAAAACTTGGTTTCCAATACAATTAGAAAAGTACTTGTAGCGACTTATGAAAAAAGTTTTGACATAAGAAGAAGAGTTGGTGATGAATGTCAGACAGCACCTCCAGCTAAACTGTTACAGTCCTGTAATGCTTTCTGTGCATAGAGGACTTCAGGTTTGTAGTGAAATACTTTACTATTCTTTAAAAGAGAAGGCCTCTAGTTATTAGAAGAATGGAGGAAATGGAAATCCAGATTTATTTGAGGTATTTAGATCCAGTGATTGTGATTAGGGAAGCAACTCAAGGCTTTCTACTTATATCCAGCGTCCATTTAACTGCTTGGACTATGAGAACATTGTGAATATACAATCTTTACACCTGGGTGCAAATGGTCCTGTAAAATGCTGATGGCTGCCCATACCCTTATTAACCCTCCACCATGTTTAACTGACTTGGCCTTTGGCTTTCCCTAAATACAAAGGTATCTCCACATAGACAAACAAGCCAAAGACCTCTTTTATATTCGACACATACTGCTAACGGTCATCCAACAGTGTTATTCACTAGCTGCCTTTGTTCTAAAACTTGCTTTAAAGTGCTTTGTGTGCTGTGTTTCCACTATTTTGTCCAACCCTGTATGAAAGCTGCACCACTCAGTTCTGACCAGAGGCACAATATGTAGTTCAAAACGACAGTAAATGCCATACTAAAAAGTAACCTGAGTGTAAACCCATTCTGACATACAGGAGGTCTGGAATCCACCACAGTCTGATGACTTCTCTGCTCATACACACCTGATTCAACTTATCAGCTGATGCCCATATTTAGTAGGTCATTTCAAGCAGGGAAATCACCTGTGCCGGACCCCAGCCCTCCAGGAACAGACTTGATCACCTTTTGGTCTTTAGTCACAAGCAATTACGTTAGTGTACAACCAAAATCCCCTAACTTCTACCTAGAGGAGGTCCAGCTTGAGCCTTTGGCTCCACCTCATGGCGTACTTCATTCATGACATGCAGATGTACAAACTTGCATTGTACAGATAAAACAGTAGATTCGATGCACAGTTGCTCTTTGAGACAAGTTCTAAGACAGCCTAGACCTGGCCTTACTGCAGTGCCACAGCTAATGCAACAAGGGAAATGATCATTAATCTAGGACTAGGCTTTTGATTGGTCTGGAAAACCAGCATGTTCTTAATTCAGAGGGCTTATACACTGCCTACCTTAGACATTTACCTAAACCTTTATATACTGTTTAAACAAACCAATGCCAATTAATCTCAGGACGTCTGTAAAGTTTATGCACAACTGAAACAGTATAAGGAATCTTGGTCTAGAGGACAGAGATAGGAGTGGCTACTCGATTTACGTACCGCCTTAACTCCAGAAAAGAGCCCAAAAGTCAGTAAAACAATTTTTAATCATTTTTTTCATTCACCCTAACCATTTACCTTTCTGTTTTAAGTGAATGTGTCATTAGCCTCACCATTAGCTTGGGAATTCACTACAAACAGCCAACATTTTTCACGTGCTCATAAAGTGACATAAAGGAATGGATAGTGTTTCGGGGGGTCATTAGAGTGATCGCTGTGCTTCTGTTTCCTCTTGCACCACCTGTGAAGCTGGCTGACTCGGTCAGATGCTTCAGACAACGATACGGTCATGGCCTTGACTACCCTAGAAGTCAAAGACCAGCTAGTACTAAAGCGTGAATGACTGCTATTTTTCATATTCCAGTGGTGCCTGCCAGCTGGAGGAACGACTGTATGGGGCGAACAAATGAGAGAAATGACTTGAGAAATTGACGAGGCTAAAGTGAGCTTCGTATCAGATTTTTCCAGTTCCACCTTAAATGGAGCAGTTGTAACTATTTTGCACAATAAAACCATATCAGAGCTTCTTTGATGAAAATCATTCAGAGGTTTGAAGGAACATCCCATAATAAAAAAAGCACTGTTACCCTACAAAAATATGTCTACGCATAAACAAAAATAAGTCTGAAATAAAATTTCATTTTGGAAGGAACACACACAAACCTGTTTCTCTCTGGCCTTCTGATCTTTAAGCTGCTGGTGATACTGCTTCACCAGTTCCTTCTCCCTCTTAGCCTCCATCTTCTTTTGCCAGGAGCTGCGCAGAGGCTTATCTCTCAAAAGGGCAGAGAACCTTCAAAAAGACAAAAAGAACCCGCAGATTGGGGTCAAACCAGCTCACGTTACACATCATCTAAAGATTCATCGATGACCATCATACAGCTGGAGTGACTGCAAATCATATCAGAGCTTAAGGACAGCCAAGTGTGTTTCAACAGACCTTTTAATAGTCCTTTAGGGATGCAGATGGTTCCATTTGTCTAGTTTAACACTGGCACCCTGTGTTATTCTATGTGGCCTGTATGTGGAACCAACTAAAGTACAACTGTAGACTGTCTCTCAATCATTATAACCACCATGGTGTAGAAGTTTGACAATAAATGAATGCAAGCTGAAAGGGTCAGTGTCACTACAAGCGGTTGAATTTAAAAGTGCACTAGTGAAGCTTGGGTGGCATGGTGGCACGGTGGCAAGCGCTGCCGCCTCACAGCAACATGGGCCTGGGCTGGATTCCCTGGCCTGGTGACCAGGGTCCTTTCTGTGAGCAGTCTGCATGTTCTCCGTCTCCACGTGGGTTTCCTCCGGGTTCTCCGGTGTCCCCCCACAGTCCATAGACATGTAGTTTGACTAACTGGACACACTAAACTGCCCCTAGTCGTGTGTGAATGTGTATGTCTGTGTGTCTGCCCTGTGATGGACTGGCGGGGATGGGCTCCAGCACCCCCCGTGACCCAGAAGGAGAAGCGGTGTAGAAGATGTGTGTACATAGTTAAGCTTGTTTGGTAAAGCCAAAGAAAGAGAAAACATGCTAAAATATTGTGTGTATGTTGTGCGAGTCGCCCTGTAACGCCTGAAATAGTCATGTAAAAGTCAAAGGTGTGTGGTCACCTCAAAGGCGTGTTTTTGGACCTCATCATATCTTTAAGTATTAATGGCACGCACACACACAGTTGGCCCTTAAATCATCAAGTTTTCATCCGAGTTCTCTTTCAATACTCTTTCAACATGCTTGCAAACATCAGATTCCGCTTGGGGAAGGAGCGCATGTTATGAAATGGTCTTCCTCACATTGGATGCAATGTCACATTTCCACCACAGCGTTCTTCAAATCTTATATAGTGCAGCTTTAAAATTAAATGTATTTTTTTTTCCAGCTCCATTTGAGCCCTTCACATAGAGTTCAAGTCATTATTTCGAAAAACTATTAAATCTATTCCATTTGCTAACATATTCTTCTGGTATTCAGTTTGTCCCCTGGGACCTCTGACATTTGTGATTTTATCAGCAAAAACCTCTCCGAATTGATTTTTACCCAACCACTCTCCAACTTCACTCTTTTCAACTAGATCACAAAAACAACTCACTCTTGCTGCTTAGCCTCCCTATATGGATGGGATGAAGTTAAGAATGAAATGTCGTGTTTACTTACATCTGACTTATTTCACAGGATCAATTCCGGAGAATCCGTTCCACTTATTTTTGAACTGCCCTTACTCTTACAGCTTTTGTTCCTTCTATTAGATAGGATATTGATAGTAACTGTAACTTTCCTCTTTTTTTGAATGTGTGTTGTTTGATCTCATAACCCTATGATGGCAGACAAATACTTTATAATCAATCTTGCTTGCTCTTGTTTACACACGCAAACATTCCAAACAAACCCTTTTCATTTCATTCCTTAAGGACAGTAAGAAAGCTGTCAAAACACTGAAACTATGCAAACTATGCAAAGTGTGCATGGTTTTAATCCCCTGGCTGTATATAGTCTAAACCTTTCCCCTGTTCTAGTTCATTTATTGTTCTGTTTGATGTTTCTCACGTTTCATTCTATGAAAAAATACAAAGAGGGTGGAAAAATTCGATTTCCATGATCTGGGGGCCCTTTCACGAACGGACAAAATAAACCAATCAAAACCAACGGCTAAACAGCCATGCGTGACAGATGTGCGTGCATGTGAGCAGCTGTTTCTGTCTGCCACTGCAGCTCGGTGTGGTGTAAGGTTGAGCCCTGCTGGTGACATCCCGTTTAAATGAAAATGAGGCGTGGGAACGAGATAATTAAGTCATAGTCACAACTTAGTAAGGCGCGGGAATGCCATAATTAAGACAAACAGCTGAATAAAACAATTTCTTTCCCACTCCTTACTAAATTGTGGCCGTTAGGATCTCGTTCCCACGCGTTATTTTCATGTATACCAGATGTCACCAGCAGGACCCCTTAGCCTCCTCCTCCTCACCTCTGCTTGTTTCGGTCTTTCCACACTCGGCCAGACCTCGGTTTGCCCAGTGGTACAGTCCGATCTGCTCGCGCGCACGTCTGCGCATGCGCTGCGCCCACGCTGCGTTGACCAGGATCTGTGTCCGTCGTGTTTTTTTGGTTTTCTTTCTCCCCGCTGTGGTCCGAGTTCAGCGCTCCCGTTACGGTCATCTGATCCACCCTTAGCGTGCTCTCCTCTCCCGTTACCGGGGTCCTGTCCTCTCGCTCTGGCTCCTCCTGACGGCTCTCCGTGTCCGGTTGAGCCTCCGGAGTCTCCTCGCCTTTCCTCTTTCGGCTGTTCCCGGCAGCTTTCGCCCCTCCTCGCTTACGCGGCGGCATTACTGCGTTTCTTTTTCTGTCTGTCTGTCTGTCTATTTGTTTGTTTTGCTGCAAAAACAAGTAACCTGCGGCTGTGGAAGAACGCACGTGCGCACTCGTGTGTTGACTACCGCTGTCCAACACGTGAACGAATCGTTCATATGAGCGGGGTTCTTATAATGAATCAGTCGAACCGATTCCGAAGCCCAAATGAATCGAATCGAGCGAACTGCTCTTTCGGCCATCCAACTGAAAGATCACAGGCAGTAGCACAAACAGTGGCCAATATAAGCATGTTTTTGTTTTACATTTATTTCATTCTGAACTAAAGTTGCAATCTGTAATATAACTCATCTTAACTGATTCTGTCTTTAAAGCCAATTTGAGTGTAAATATTCTTTAATACATTCTAGGCTGCTTCTGCAAGTGCATGTCGAAGTGAAGACATCTCACTGCTTCTGGGTATAAATGATAAACTGCATGGCCCATTCTGTTCATTCTGGCAGGCAATTTTAATGACTCTAACGCGCTTTGAATCTTTGAATCGAATCACTGATAGAATCAGGCCGCAATGAGCCGGTTCCACACAGTGAATCGAACTGAAAGCGGAGGAGACTGAAGACTGAAGCGCGAGACCGCCCCGTCGCGGCCTGGAGCCACATCACGTGACGAAGTTCCGAGTTTTCTCAAACTGACTCGGCGTTGCTTCGCTTCGCGACCCGTAGAGAAACGATGGGCTTCCCGAGGGCTGCTGCAGGGCTGCTCTTCCTGGCAGTTATTCCTGTTTCAGTGAGTATTACCTGAGAAAACCCGTCGTGTTTATTCATTTATTTGTCGGGTTGCTGCAGTGCTTGGTATGTCATAAGTTCCTGTTATCCGCCGAGTCTTCGCACAGAACTTCTCATTGAGAAGTGGACTCAGTTCTCAAAACCTGCTGTGAAACTGAAGCGAAACCTTATTTATCCAGATACTGTTGTGCCCAGCCTGCCTGGTGTAATGCTCTGCGAATGTCGCCAAGTTAAAAGGTTCAGTGTTGAGGGAAACAACTTTCCACATCACTTTCCATGTAAAACATCCCAGTTCTTGACATGCTTATCTTCCTCCGTAGATGTTTTGTGTTAAAGTCAAATGTGTCGTTTGGAGATATGAGTTGAAGTGTTTTGGCACAATAAAAGATTAGTAGAAGACACAGATCCACTTATCTGATGTGGGCTTTGTCATGTTGCTGTCTTGTGACCTGTCACACTTCAAGGTGTTGTAAAGTAATACATGCTGGTTATGCTTAGGAGAAACTCAGAAAGTGCAGGAACACCAGCAAGTTTCATTTATTTTTTAAAGTGACAAACTTTTTTTTTTTTTTAAAGGCACTGAACCAAAAATTCATCATCCTAAATGTTTTATTGTTTTCCTTGAGCTCTATTTATAACATTCGATTGGACTGAAGTACCAGAAAACAGTTATAATTCAGTGTATGTGACCAGTTTCCAGCTTCTCTTTATCCCTTAGAATTAAACAGGCTAGCTTTAGCCCTATCAATGGGATATGGTGAGTTTCATTCTCTGTGATGCCAAAGCCATCCGTGGACGGGAGTCCAAGAGAGCGTAATTGGCCCTCCCTCTGCTCGGTCATTCAGCACCATGCTGACCAATGCAATTATCTGTTAGCTGTTAGGCCCGAAACGTACTTTACGCAAATAGCACGTAAGGCTGTGTCTTCTATCTTCAGGTCTGCGCTCTTGCTCTCTTTCTGACCTTTGGTAGTCTCTTCCAAGCATGTTAAACTGTCCATTCACATTGCTGCAGTTTGAGGAGATGCTGTGCTGCTTCATATATTTATGAGGAAGCTCTTTATGAGGGAGGCCTCACTAGTGAGTATAAAAAAATCTGAGAAAGGAATGAAACGTTTTACTGTGACTTTATGACTAACATATGTAAATTCACTGTTCTGACTGGATGCGCTGTACATAAATATATGTAAAAGCACTGATATCTCAAAAATAGTGAATTCAGAAAGGGCTGTTTTTAACATTTTCTTCCCATACATGGATGGGAAAGTGAACAGCACGGTAAACTGACTTTCATTGTAAGGGCTCTTTACAGTTGTGAAACTGACCTTAACAGTATATCTGAAGGTTTTAGGACTGGGCATGACCACATACAATGACAGTTGTGTTTTCTTTCCATTAGCTTGCCACAAGTTCTTCAAATTTTACTGTGGATTACAAAAACAACTGCTTCCTTAAAGATGGCCAGCCCTTCCGCTACATTTCTGGCAGCATCCACTACAGCAGGATTCCTCAGGTCTACTGGAAGGACCGGCTACTAAAGATGTACATGGCAGGACTAAATGCCATCCAAACGTAGGCAGACCACACATTGTGATGCCTTACGCTGGGCAGAAGTAGCTCTGCCTCTCAACAAGCTTCACATCTCATTCACCATGTGTGGTTTCACCAACAGGTACATACCGTGGAACTTCCACGAGCCCATACCCGGCCGCTACGACTTTTCAGGAGATCGGAACCTGACGCACTTTCTTCAGCTGTGCAAGGACCTCGACCTGCTGGTCATCCTCCGGCCAGGCCCTTATATCTGTGGCGAGTGGGACATGGTGAGAGAGGGGACGGTAAACGCAAGGGTGGGTGGGGTTAGGGGGAGGGGTTAGAGGAGAAGACATTTAATGTACTGTTCAGGCAGGGTTAGCTTTACATGGGGAGGTGTGGAAAAGCACATGTGCTGGCAGTGCCAGGTTGTCTTATTCTACTTTTGTTGCCTGGAGGGTCCGGATGAGTTGACAAAGTTGCATCAAACTGTAAGACGGAATGGGAGAATCTAACTTTTCAACTCTGAATTGGGTCCCCCACCTGGCAGCTTTTACCTACTATCAAATGAACTATAACAATAACCAACACATCCCCCAATATTCTGTGGTGTTCCATTACTTCACTCTCACCAGAATAGGATGCACCTCAAAGTGGCTGAATTCGCTGATTAGAAGGGAAGTCTGCAGACGTCTTATGATAACATTACTAGTACTGTGAAGACTGGCTTACAGTAAATGATTGTCAGTGGTGATTTGGTTCCAATACGATGAAGATCTACATCTAGATTTGACTGATTTCTTTTCTATCATGTCTTCTTGTTGGTTAATCCAGGGTGGCTTACCTTCCTGGTTGTTAAAAAAGAAGGACATCGTCCTCCGCTCATCTGATGCAGGTGGGACTATTAGAGTTATTAATTAAACCAGATGCAGCATTTGAACGTGTTTTATAACGAGCTTGTCTATATGACCCGTAGCCCTTAGAGTTTTTTTTTTATTTAGACTACATTGCGGCTGTGGATAGATGGATGGGGAAGTTATTGCCTATGATTAAGCCTTACCTCTACCAGAACGGAGGCCCCATCATTACAGTACAGGTGAGTCATTTCTGCTGTCTTACTGTCCACTTCATTAAAAGGCATCTTCCTTCACATAAATGCACTGGCCACTTTATGAGCCCCAACTACTTATATAAGTGTAGAATTACATTACATCACTCATCTGGTTCTCATTTTATCAGTTACCCTCTACCCTGTTCATCGATGAGTCTGTTTGGGCAGCCCTGGTCAAATTTCATGTTTTGTTGGTTTTCCAAGTGAAAATATAGTAACACATCTTCTACATAGAGCACAATTCTGCATATTGTGCATTGGCTGAATTATCATATTATCATAGCATATCTTTCCAAGAACTTCTGTGTCTTGATATCTCCTGTGAAGATATTATCTTTAAAGGGGATATAAGCACCAGTTCTCTGTTCTCTTTCTCACCAGTCATGTCTCACATTTGTATTTAAAGTGTTTCCCAACACTTGATTAACAGGTGGAAAATGAGTACGGGAGCTACTTTGCCTGTGACTTTGATTACCTGAGGCATCTTGTCAAGCTGTTCCGTTCTCACCTGGGTGAGGAGGTGGTGCTGTTCAGCACAGATGGAGCAGGTGTGGGCTACCTGAAGTGTGGGTCCCTGCAAGGCGTCTATGCTACTGTAGACTTTGGGCCAGGTGAGTTGGGGTGAGGATTGCTTTCCTTGATGTAATCAGCTGCTGGACTGTTGGACTGCATTGTGACAGAAAACAGCTGCTCAGCACTTCCTGTTATGTCTAAGACACACTTGAAACAAACTGTCTTGTTGCTGAACTGAACACACCAAACACTCCCATCGCCCCAAAATCTGTAGACCAGAATCACTGCAGACTTACTGTGATTAGAATTTGTAGTTGTATTGGGCATCAGACTCATGTAAAAGGGACCTGGCTTTAAATCAAAAGTTTGGAATCACTTTTGTCATGTAGGTAGTTATTATGTAATAATATCTTGCGGTGTAGATAGAAGTGTTAGAAACTAAACAAAAATGAAACCCAAAGGTTTACTAATAGTGTAAAATACAACTCCATTTCCAAAAAAAGTTGGGGGCTCTGTATAAAATGTAAATTAAAACAGAATGCAATGATGTGCAAATAATTGAATCCCTATATTTCATTGAAAATAGTACAAAGGCAATTCAGATGTTGAAACTGAGAAACGTTATTGTTTTTGTTTTAAAAATATTTGCCCATTTTTAATTTGACGGCAACAACACACTCCAAAAACGTTGGCACAGGGGCAACGAAAGGCTGGTAAAAGTTATGTAAAACACCTGGTGGTTAATTGGCAACATGTTAGTAATATGATCAGGTATAAAAGGAGCATCTCAGAGAGTCTGAGCCTTTCAGAAGTAAAGATGAGGAGGGGACCACAACTCCGTGAAAGACGTAAAATAGCGATGAACTTTTGCTGTTCATCATCTGTGGTACATAATGACATTAAAAGATCCAGAGAATCTGGACAAATCTCTGTATACAAGAGTCAAGACCAAAAACCAGTATTTGCTGGCTGTGGGCCCTCAGGCAGCACTGCATTATAAATGATTCTGTAGCAGAAATTGCTGCATGGACTAAGAAACACTTCTGAAAACCACTGTCTGTGACCACAGTTCATCACTGCATCCACAAATGCAAGTTAAAATAAAAGTTAAAACGCAAAGAAAAATCATATATAAACAGGATCCAGAAACACCACCACCTTCTCTGGGCATGTGCTCATTTAAAATGGACTGAGAGGAGGTGAAAAAGTGTCTTGTGGTCGGACAAATCACTTTTAAATTCTTTTTGGAAATCATGGACACTGTGTCCTCTGGGCTAAAGACCACTCAGCTCGTTATCAGTGCACAGTTCAAAAGCCAGTATTCATGATGGTATAGGGTTGCATTTGTGCACCTGGCAGGGATGACATGCACATCTGTGAAGGAACCATTAAAAAGCTGAATGATATGTAAATGTTTTGGCAACAAATGTTGCCGTCCAGATGACGTATTTTTCAGGGAAGGCCTTGTTTATTTCAGCAAGACAATGCTAAACCACATTCTACATGTATTACAACAGCATTGCTCTGTTTTTAAAAAGTCTGGGTGCTAGTATGGGTGCTGGCTGCTTGCCAATAGTCCAGAACTGTCATCAGGGAAAACATTTGGTGCATCATGAAATGAAAAATATGACCAGGGAGACCCTGAACTGTTGAGCAACTGAAATCCTATGCAAAGCAAGAACAGGAAAACATTTCACTTTCAAAACTACAGTAGTTGGACTCCTCAGTTCCCAAATGCTTACAGACTGTTTACAACACAGTAGTAAACATGCCCCCATCCCAACTTTTTTGGAATAAAATTTCTCTGTTATATTACTGGATATTAATTTTTAATTAATTTATTTATTATTCATTTATTATTTAATTTTAATTTAAATAAGTTCATTCTTAATGCTGTACAGCTTTCCCAGTTACAGTGGAATCAATGGAATCATCCTACATCTAGAATATTAGCATCATATTAGAATATACACTCACTGGCCACTTTATTAGGTACAGTAAGTAAAAGGTTGGACCCCCTTTTTGCCTTCAGAACTGTCTTAATTCTTCATGGCATATTTTCTACAAGGTGTTGGAAACATTCCTCAGATATTTTGGTTGGTTATTTGAGTTCCTGTTGCTGGTTCATCTGGAACCAGTCTGCCCATTCTCCTCTGACCTCTCACATCGGCATTTTCATCCACACAACTGCTGCTCACTGGATATTTTTTCTTTTTCGGACCGTTCTCTGTAAACCCTAGAGATGGTTATGCATGAAAATCCCAGTAGATCAGCAGTTTCTGAAATACTCAGACCAGCCCGTCTGGCACCAACAACCACGCCACGTTCAAAGTCACTTACATCACCTTTCTTCCCCGTTCTGATGCTCGGTCTGCACTTCAGCAAGTTGTCTTGACCACCTCTACAAGCCTAAATGCATTGAGTTGTGGCCATGTGACTGGCTTATTAGCTTTTTGTGTTAACAAGCAATTGAAACCTAATAAAGTGACCTGTGAGTGTATATTTTACATCTATCTGAATTAAATTGGTTTTATTCTGTTAAAGAGTGCATCCAGACTTTTAAATTAAGATTTTTGTGGCTGTTGTCAGATGGCTCATAGTTTGGCACATAAAACAGGAAATGCTTCTTAGTTTTTAAAATGGCACATACTTATTACAGAGTCATAATAATTTTTCTTTCTAATGACCACTTTATGCAGTCATGTCTCATCTGCTCTTAACCACTTGAAAATGTGAAGAGGGCGAGTACCAGGCATGAATATAGGCCACAAAAATACAAATTACTCCTACACTGTGATTCATTATCATTTGTTGCCTGTGGAAGTAAATGATTCAGAATTTAGTAAAAATACCATAAATGACTAACTCTGAAGTCACATACAGTTATGGAATATACTGTTTAAGGAAACATCTGATAGAGTTCCTTATATTTGTTTTAAACAGGTGGAAATGTGACTGCAGCCTTTGAAGCCCAGAGGCATGCAGAACCTCATGGACCTCTGGTGAGGACTGTAAAATAATAGGTTGATTGAAAACAAGCTAAAGTTGCTAATAATTTGTGAAAGTAAATAACTGCCTGTTAGCGTTATGGAAGTTTGTTAATTTGGCTCAACACAACTGGTGAGACTTGAAGACTTTGTACTGTTTTAATGGTTCTTGATTACTTATAGGTGAATTCGGAGTTCTATACTGGGTGGCTGGATCATTGGGGTTCGCCTCATTCTGTAACCTCCACAGCAGTTTTGGTCAAGTCCCTCAATGAGATACTGGAAATAGATGCCAACGTCAACCTGTGAGTGAACAGCATCATTGTAGTGATTCTGTATAGCATCAGTTATGAATAAACCGTATTCATTCTATTTTTGTTTTTGTCCTTGTCAAGATACATGTTTATTGGTGGAACCAATTTTGAGTATTGGAATGGTAAGTCATGCAGTGTCCCTGAACAAACTAAATGTTGACTAGTAGGAGTGAGCCATTATATCCTAATTTGTTCTTTTTTTGGGATATTTTAGGTGCCAACACACCCTATGCCCCCCAGCCTACCAGTTATGACTATGATGCCCCCTTGACCGAGGCTGGAGACCTCACTGAAAAGTATTTTGCTATCCGTGATGTCATTAAAAAGGTAAAGATATCCACACAGGTTGTACTTGGTCTAATTTTGCTTGTATTGAGATAGAGGAGTACCCAAAGTATACATATAAACTATTACTAACTGGAGAGACTGAAGATGATGTCATTTTGAATTATGTTTGTGTTTTTTGTAAATAGTACAGGAAAATTCCAGAAGGGGCGGTGCCCCCATCTACACCCAAATTTGCATACGGACAAGTGACAATGAAGAAGGTAAACACAGGTTTCCGGCTGATAGTGGAATATTAGCTTTGAGTTAACGTGTTAGAGCTTCAACTGTTCGTAGCACTTTAACAAAAGTAAATCAAATTTCTTTTGTTCACGCTCCAAAAAGCTTCTGTAACTTCTATCAACAGTGGAACTGTTTTTGGTGTTATGAGGACCCATTTTTCTTTAAAGGTTTTACATTGCTTCATTCGTGTTTCCTTATTTGACATGTAATGCGCCAGTACTGTTTGGAGAGAAGCTGCCCCATGTCACGATGCTCCCACCTTCATGCTTTACTGGGGGTGTGGTGTTCTTAGGATTATAGGTGCAACTATTTACTCTCCAAACATGATCCGCTGAAATTATGCCTATTTTGTTTCGGCTAACCACAGTGATTTGCTCCAAAAGAGTCCTGACTTGTCCTAATGCTTACAAATTTATTTATCTCTGTGCTGCTTTTTGTCCGAGGATGAGTAATTAGGTTCCATGAATGCAGATGAACAAATTAATTGTACTGAAAGGGATGTTTAGCATCTTTGTCAGGGATCTGTAGCTTCTCACGTCTGAGTGTTGTTTTGTAATGTTGCCCCAGGACTTCGGGAAACTCTTTCTTCACCTTTACAACTGCTACTTGTTGCATGGCATCTTCCCAACCAGTGGCATGGACACTCTATTGCCAAAAATAATTACTAACCCATCCAAATCAGTGAATTCAGGTGTTCCAATCACTTCCATGGCCACAGGTATATAAATCCAAGCACCTAGGCCTGCAGACTGCTTCTACAAACATTAGTGAAAGAATGGCTCGCTCTCAGGAGCTCAGTGAATTCCAGTGTGGTACCCTGATCGGATGCCACCTGTGAAACAAGTCCAGTTGTGAAGTTTCCTCACTACTAAATATTCCACAGTCAACTGTCAGTGGGATTATAACAAAGTGGAAGCGATTGGGTATGACAGCAACTCGGCCACAAAGTGGTAGGCCACGTAAAATGACAGAGCGGGGTCAGCGGATACTGAGGTGCATAGTGCACAGAGGTCACCAACTTTCTGCAGAGTCAATCACTACAGACCTCCAAACTTCGTGTGGCCTTCAGATTAGCTCAAGAACAGCATACAGAGCATGATGGAATGGGTTTGGGGACAGCCCCTTCTTGTTCCAACATGGACAATGTTCCAACAAGCACAAAGCAAGGTCCATAAAGACATGGATGAGCCAGTTTGGTGTGGAAGAACTTGACTGGCCTGCATAGAGTCCTGACCTCAACCCGATAGAATACCTCTGGGATGAATTAGAGCGGAGACTGCAGCAAGTTTGGAGAGTGCAGCAAGATTACTTAAATATTAAGTAAGTGTCAAAATGATGGCCTTGAGAGGATGGGAGGGCCTGGTACCACCAGGCTGGGAAAGTTTAAAAAAATAGATCCCAATGATGGTTGGAGATCAGGGTTTCCAAGGAAAGTGTCAAATTAAGAATTAACAGGAACCAAAAGTGATTCAAAGTCATATAAAGAGGGAGGAAACAGGATATAAAGATATAATGGATTTAAGGATATAAAGAAGAATGCTTTACATTTTGGTTGTCCTTTAGGCCACCTAAAGCTCAATAAAGAAGAGGGCTTTTCCTTTCCCTCCTCAAAGAATTCAGCGACTAAAGTCCTTCTATTTCACCTTTTGCAGAATCCCTTCTAGTTTTATGATTTTTGCATGAGTGATCAGAATATCCTCTCCATGGATCACCACCTTATCGTGGTGGAGAGGTTTGTGTGCTTGAAGGACCCTAAGAGCTATGTTGTCTGGAGCAAAAGCTCCTGGTAGGGTCTCCCATGGCAAACTGGTCCTAGGTGACAGGCCAGACAAAGTGTGATCCATAACCACCCCTATGAGGACAACAAAGCAGGACTCGTGTACCCTGCCCGGATCAGGGTTACTGGGGCCCCACCCTGGAGCCAGGCCTGGGGGAGGGGCTCGCCAGCGAGCGTCTGGTGGCCGGGCATTCACTCATGGTGCCCGGCCGGGCCCAGCCCGAAGGAGCTACATGAGTCCCCCCTCCCATCGACCCACCACCGATGGGAGGGGCAGTAGTAGGGGTGCGGTGCATTGTGGATCGGGCAGTGTCCGAAGGCGTGGGCCTTGGCGTTCTGATCCTCGGTTGCTGAAACTGGCTTTTGGAACTTGGAACGTTACCTCACTGGCGGGGAAGGAGCCTGAGTTGGTGCGCGAGGTCGAGAGATACCGGCTAGATATAGTCGGGCTCACCTCAACACACAGCTTGGGCTCTGGGTCCAATCTCCTTGAGAGGGGCTGGACTTTTTTCTTTTCTGGAGTTGCCCATGGTGAGAGGCGGCGGGCAGGTGTGGGCTTTCTCATAGCCCCTCGACTCGGCGCCTGTATGTTGGGGTTTTCCCCGGTGGACGAGAGGGTAGCTTCCCTACGCCTTCGGGTTGGGGAACGGGTCCTGACTGTTGTCTGTGCTTATGCACCGAACAGCAGTTCAGAATACCCAGCCTTCATAGAGTCCTTGGAAGGGGTGCTTGAAAGTGCTCCTCCTGGAGACTCGATTGTCCTACTGGGGGACTTCAACGCTCACGTGGGCAATGACAGTAAGACCTGGAGGGGTGTGATTGGGAGGAATGGCCTCTCTGATCTGAACCCGAGTGGTGTTCAGTTTTTGGACTTCTGTGCAAACCACAGTTTGTCCATAACGAACACCATGTTTGAACACAAGGATGTCCATAAGTGCACATGGCACCAGGACACCCTAGGCCGCAGTTCAATGATTGACTTTGTAGTCATGTCAGCGGACTTGCGGCCATGTGTACTGGACACTCGGGTAAAGAGAGGAGCTGAGCTGTCAACTGATCACCACCTGGTGGTGAGTTGGATCAGGTGGTGGGGGAAGATGCCAGTCAGACCAGGCAAACCCAAACGTATAGTGAGGGTTTGCTGGGAACGTCTGGCAGAAGAACCTGTCAGATTGATCTTCAACTCACACCTCCGTCAGAACTTTGACCAGATATCGGGGGAGGTGGGGGACATTGACTCAGAATGGGCCATGTTCCGCTCCTCCATTGTTGAAGCGGCTGACTGTAGCTGTGGTCGCAAGGTAGTTGGTGCCTGTCGGGGCGGTAATCCTCGAACCCGGTGGTGGACACCCCAGGTGAGAGATGCCGTCAAGCTGAAGAAGGAGTCCTACCGGACATGGTTGGCCTGTAGGACACCAGAGGCAGCTGGCAGGTATCGACAGGCCAAGCGATCTGCGGCTTCAGTCGTTGCCAAGGCAAAAACCCGGGTGTGGGAAGAGTTCGGTGAGGCCTTGGAAAGTGACTTTAAGTCGGCTCCGAAAAGATTCTGGCAAACCGTCAGGCGACTCAGAAGGGGAAAGCAGTGTGCCACTAGCACTGTATATAGTGGAGATGGTGTGCTGCTGACTTCGACTGAAGACGTCATTGGGCGGTGGAAGGAATACTTTGAGGACCTTCTCAATCCCACCGACACGTTCTCCAGTGAGGAGGCAGAGTCTGGGGACACGGGAATAGGCTTGTCCATTACTGAGGCCGAAGTCGCTAAGGTAGTTAAAAAGCTCCTTGGCGGCAGGGCTGCAGGGGTGGATGAGATCCGTCCCGAGTTCCTCAAGGCTCTGGATGTTGTGGGGCTGTCTTGGCTGACACGCCTTTTCAACATTGCGTGGACATCGGGGGTGGTGCCACTTGATTGGCAGACTGGGGTGGTGGTGCCTCTTTTTAAAAAGGGGGACCGGAGGGTGTGTTCCAACTACAGGGGAATCACACTCCTCAGCCTCCCTGGTAAGGTCTATGCAAGGGTACTGGAGAAGAGAGTCCGGCTTATAGTCGAACCTCGGATCCAGGAGGAGCAGTGCGGGTTCCGCCCTGGTCGTGGAACACTGGACCAACTCTTTACCCTCTCCAGGATTCTCGAGGGTTCATGGGAGTTTGCCCAACCAGTCCACATGTGCTTTGTGGATTTGGAGAAGGCATTCGACTGTGTTCCCCGGGGTATTCTGTGGGAGGTGCTTCGGGAGTACGGGGTACATGGCTCTTTGCTACGAGCCATTCAGGCCCTGTACAAACAAAGCAGGAGCTTGGTTCGCATGGCCGGCAGTAAGTCAGACTTTTTCCCAGTGAGAGTTGGACTCCGTCAGGGCTGCCCTTTGTCACCGATTCTATTCATAATTTTTATGGATAGAATTTCTAGGCGCAGTCAGGGGATGGAGGGTGTCCGGTTTGGTGACCTCAGGGTCACATCGCTGCTGTTCGCAGATGATGTGGTCCTATTGGGGACATCAGGCCGTGAACTTCAGCTTTCACTGGATCGGTTTGCAGCCGAGTGTGAAGCGGCCGGGATGAGGATCAGTACCTCCAAATCCGAGGCCATGGTTCTCACGCGGGAAAGGGTGGAGAGCCCTCTCTGGGTCGGGGATGAGCTCTTGCCTCAAGTGGAGGAGTTTAAGTATCTCGGGGTCTTGTTCACGAGTGATGGTACAAGGGAGCGGGAGATTGACAGGCGGATTGGTGCTGGGTCAGCAGTGATGCGGGCTCTTTACCGGTCTGTTGTGGTAAAGAAAGAGCTGAGCCATAAGGCAAGGCTCTCGATTTACTGGTCGATCTATGTTCCCACCCTCACCTATGGTCATGAGCTTTGGGTAATGACCGAAAGAACGAGATCGCGAATACAAGCGGCTGAAATGAGTTTCCTCCGCAGGGTGGCTGGACTCTCCCTTAGAGATAGGGTGAGAAGTTCGGTCATCCGAGAGGGACTCGGAGTAGAGCCGCTGCTTCTTCACGTCGAGAGGAGCCAGTTGAGGTGGTTCGGGCATCTTGTTAGGATGCCTCCTGGACGCCTCCCTTGGGAGGTGTCACAGGCAAGTCCACCGGGGAGGAGACCCCGGGGAAGACCCAGGACACGCTGGCGTGACTATATCGCCCAGCTGGCCTGGGAGCGCCTCGGAATCCCTCCCAGGGAGCTAGTGGAAGTGGCTGGGGAAAGGGAGGTCTGGGCTTCATTGCTCAGGATGCTGCCCCCGCGACCCGAACCCCGGAGAAGCGGAAGATGATGGATGGATGGATGGATGGATGGATGATCAGAATATATTTAGAAAAAAACATAACTTAGAATAATTAGTTTTAAAACCACATATGTATGGTCCAAAGGCAAGGGGGAGAACAGCTCTTGGTCCCGACAGTATGCATTCACAAGGTTCTTTGGATGTTCACAGTTCCACATATAACCACAATCATTAATAAGGAAACACTTGAAGAACCCTTGTGTAAGGATGGGCACAATTTTAGTTGAGTTGTAAATCCCAAGTACCCTGTACTTTTTAAGCAGTGCTTGGTTGTGTTTGTACAGTTGCAGACAGTGTCGGAATCTCTGGATATCCTGTCGTTCTCTGGACCAGTCAAATCCCCTTACCCTCTCACCTTTGAAGATCTTAATCAGGTAATCCATCCATACAATATCAGTTTTGCTTTTTGCCTTCCTTTAATGATTAAAAGAAAGGCACAATTTGGCTATACTATGTAATACATCATTAAAAGGATATAAGTACAGTATTAATCATGAACAGATGCTTTTCTCTTTAGGCTTTTGGCTTTATGCTGTATCAGATCACACTTCCAGTAGACTGTCCAAAGCCCACTCCTCTGTCTTCTCCTCTGAACGGAGTGCATGACCGTGCCTATGTGACTATTGATGGGGTGAGCAGTATACCATTTTATTTTATTTTAATTCTACTTTTCTCAACCATATATTATTGTTAAAAGCATTATAAGCTCATCTTATCCAATTGGAAAGCATTCAAAAGACTCCACCAGTACCTACTTTGTACAGCCTGTGATGTTTTTGGAAAGCCTCTGTTAAGACATAAAACTCTATAATATATCTAAGGCAGGGTGAGGTTGGCATTCTACAGAATTGCTTTTTAATCCCCTTAAATTATAGAACAAATACAGATGACACAATAACAGTAGAATTTAAAATACGTACTGTTATCATATTACTGCTCAGGGTTAAATGATATCCTCTGGTTCAGGTTGCTGCTGGAGTCCTGGAGAGGGACAAGACCATTAGCATCAACATAACAGGCAAAATCGGCAGCCGTCTGGACATCCTAGTGGAGAACATGGGCAGAGTCAACTATGGCAAAGACATCAATGACTTCAAGGTTAGCAAAAACAGCAGAGGGGGGATATGTTGATGTGTTGTAGTTGGAGTTATGGACAGGAATGTGGGGTCTATGCCTTGTCTCTCTATTCAAACACAGTATTCAGTGATATTTTGAAGAAAATGTATGTAGGACAAAACGATTGATTTTGTACAAATATTTTTGTATGCATACCCTTTTTTAGCAATTTTTTGGAGGCACCATTCATTTTTCCCTTGGAAAATAACTGTTTAGAGTTTATGTGGACAAATTGCACAAACTGCACAAACCTACAGTGAAAGAGTCACTTCTGTCTTTCTGTTTCTTGTACTTTTTGCTCCTTAACTCTGAAGGGCCTGGTCTCTAACCTGACTCTCGGTGCTGACACACTCTCTAACTGGACTGTGTACAGTCTGAGTATAGATGAGGCAGTGAAGAAAGGTCTCTTCTGGAAAAATAGCTCTCCTCGGACCCCCGACAATGCACCCACCACGACCCTCTCCCCACCAGCCTTCTATGCCGGCTCCTTCAACATTCCTGATGACATCCCTGATCTCCCCCAGGACACCTACATCCAGTTTCCGGACTGGAGGAAGGTGGGATGTTCACTGAATTGGTTGCATATATAGTATCATTTATAAGCTTGGAAGCACTAGTCATATTAATAGTTTTTTTATTTTACATAAAGTTAGAACTTATACAATGCATACTTATACAATGCTTATAGATTTTAGTGACAAAGTGGGACTATTAGAGTGAGGTCTACAGTTTAGGCCATACATCTCCAACCTAGATCAAAAACAAAAGCCTTGTTGCATGCTTGGGTATAAAGGGAGCATCCCTGAAAGGCTCAGTCGTTCACAAGCAAGGACGGGGCGAGGTTCACCACTTTGTGAACAACTGCGTGAGTAAATAGTCATTGTTTAAGAACAACATTTCTCAACGTGCAATTGCAAGGAATTTAGGGATTTCATCATCTACGGTCCATAATATCATCAAAGGATTCAGAGAATCTGGAGAACTCTCTGCAAGTAAGCAGCAAGGCAGAAAACCAACATTGAACGGCCAGACCTTCGATCCCTCAGGCGGCACTGCATTAAAAACTGACATCATTCTGTAATGGATATTCCCACATGGGCTCAGGAACACTTCAGAAAACCATTGTCAGTGAACACAGTTCGTCGCTCCATCTACAAGTGCAGGTTAAAACTCTGCCATGCAAAGCGAAAGCCATATATCAACAACACCCAGAAACGCTGCCGCCTTCTCTGGGCCCGAGCTCATCTGAGATGGACTGACGCAAAGTGGAAAAGTGTCCTGTGGTCTGACTAGTCCACATTTCAAATTGTTTTTGGAAATCATGGACGTTGTGTGGCCAAAGAGGAAAAGGACTGTCCGGATTGTTATCAGCGCAAAGTTCAAAAGCCAGCATGTCTGATGGTGTGGGGGTGTGTTAGTGCCCATGGCATGGGTAACTTGCACATCTGTGAAGGCACCATTAATGCTGAAAGGTACATACAGGTTTTGGAGCAACATATGCTGCCATCCATGCAACGTCTTTTTCAGGGACGTCCTGCTTATTTCAGCAAGACAATGCCAAGCCACATTCTGCATGTGTTACAACAGCGTGGCTTCATAGTAAAAGAGTGCGGGTACTAGACTGGCCTGCCTGCAGTCCAGACCTGTCTCCCATTGAAAATGTGTGGCGCATTATGAAGTGCAAAATACGACAACGGAGACCCCGGACTGTTGAGCACCTGATGTTGTACATCAAGCAAGAATGGGAAAGAATTCCACCTACAAAGCTTCAACAATTAGTGTCCTCAGTTCCCAAACACTTATTGAGTGTTGTTAAAGGAAAGGTGATGTAACACAGTGGTAAACATGCCCCTGTCCCAACTTCTTTGGAACATGTTGCAGGCATCATATTCAAAATGAGTGAATATTTGCAAAAAACAATGAAGTTTATCCGTTTGAACATTAAATATCTTGTATTTGTAGTGTATTCAATTGAATATTGATTGAAAAGGATTTGCAAATCATCGTATTCTGTTTTTATTTATGTTTTGCACAACATCCCAACTTCATTGGAATTGGGGTTGTAACTTTGTTTGCCTTTTTCATCCCAACAGGGCCAGGTGTGGATTAATGGATTTAATCTGGGCCGATACTGGCCGTCTCGTGGGCCGCAGATCACCCTCTTTGTGCCAGAGTATCTTCTCAGCACCCGCGCTCCCAACAACATCACGGTTTTGGAGCTGGAGGCATCTCCCTGCTCCCCTGGTCCCTGCGTAGTCGAGTTCATCAGCACTCCCATTATTAACGCCACTACCAGATACACCAAGCCATTCATGAGGGAACCATTCAGCAAACAGGATCTCCTCTAAATCTCTGCTGTCTGCACTGTTTTCTGGGAAATGTTTAAATCTACAATTCTGCAGTTCTGTTTTCATTCCATTGAGTCATGTGTGTGTAATGCTCGTAGTAGCAGTCTGCACTATAGAGCACATAAACCAATGCCTACGTAGCGCATTTTATGCCAAATTCATATTGAGTCATATTGGGTTTATACATCACCAGAGGCTGCTGGCATAAATTCATAATTGAATAGAAAAGAAAAATAATGATAATCTATCCAGTGAGATATTTCACAAAGTATGTTTTATCAGTTGGAGAGATTTTATTATCATTTAATGTCTGTTCCCTTTACATTATGATCATGTATTATGCTACCTCACAGGGATATTTGGCGTATATGGTGTATTCTAATCACAGGCTGCAGGAAACACTGGTTTACTTAAAGGGGACTCCTACGTATCTCTTAATTCTTGACTGTTTTTAGCAGCTGTGACTATTCTAATTATTTTGCTGCCACTTTGAATCATGGTTGAATGACTCACTGTCGCTTGTCTACAGAGGACTTGTAACTTGAATCAGGTGTCTTTTATGAAGGCTTGACTTTGGGATGAATCCAAATTTTGTTTTGCACTTTTCTGCTGGGTTTTATGTGAAATAATATGTTGTGCTGTTTTACATGTCAGGGTTTAAAAGTCTATATTTTCTGTTGTAATGCACTGAAATTGATTCATAATTGTTGCAAATGCTGGAGATTTTAGCAGTGAATAAAAAAATCCATTTCTTACTTGATGTGTTGGTTGGGCTAGTATGTAATAATATTTCATACACTATGATAAATACGTTTGAAATGTCAGAAAAACTATAACTAAGTGAAAGTACCTGGGACAAGTCCTGATCAGTTGAGAACCAGATGAATATGTGTAGGAAGACAGAACATTTGGTAAAGGTTTAAAATTCTAACTTCAACAACTGAAACGGATACAGACGTATTTCTGTTGACTAACTAAACTTGTACAAGCATTTATGCCTTTCAAAATCAATACAGGCACTGCTTCCATGCCTAAAAAATACAGATACTTTTTTTTCCTGACAAAAAAGGAAGTGGCCATCCCCAAACTGTTCTCACAAAGTTGGGAGCATGAAATTGTCCAAAATCTCTTGGTCTGCTGAGTTCCTTTCACTGGAACTAAGGAGCCGAGTCCAACTCCTGAAAAACAACCCCACACCATAATTCCCCCTCCACCAAACGGCACAATGCAGTCAGACAAGTACCGTTCTCCTGGCAACCGCCAAACCCAGACTCGTCCATCGGATTGCCAGACGGAGAAGCATGATTCATCACTCCAGAGAACACGTCTCCACTGCTCTAGAGTCCAGTGGCGGCGCTTTACACCACTGCATTCAACGCTTTGCATTGCACTTGGTGATGTAAGGCTTGGACGCAGCAGCTCGGCCATGGAAACCCATTCCATGAATCTCTCTACGCTGTTCTTGAGCTAATCTGAAGGCCGCATGAAGTTTGGAGGTCTGTAGCGATTGACTCTGTGCACTATGCGCCTCAGCATCCGCTGACCCCGTTCTGTTATTTACAGTGGTCTACCACTTCATGGCCAAGTTGCTGTTGCTCCCAGTTGCTTCCACTTTGTTATATCACTGACAGTTGACTGTGGAATATTTAGTAGTGAGGAAATTTCACGACTGGACTTGTTGCACAGGTGGCGTCCGATCACGGTACCACGCTGGAATTCACTGAGCTCCTGAGAGCGACCCATTCTTTCACTAATGTCTGTAGAAGCAGTCTGCAGGCAAGGGTGCTTGGTTTTATACACCTGTGGCGATGAAAGTGATTGGAATACCTGAATTCAATTATTTGGATGGGTGACTGAATACTTTTGGGAATATAGTGTAAGCATGTACCTCAATACTGGTGGAATCTGCCTCAATATAGGTGGAATCCGCTTCAATACGGGTAGAATCTGCCTCGGTGCAGGTGAATCCTCAGTTACCGAGCCTCGCCAGAGCCGGGTTGTGAGGAGTCTGACCTTGTCCTGTCTCCCCGGTACATCAACGATATGACCGTAAAACGCCAGAGGGCGCCCGAGTGCTCAATGAATGACTCAAAAACAGATAAAACAGTTTCTAATCCCTTGCCCGTAATTTTAAAAAGTAGAAGGATGTATTTCACCAGAAAAAACCACAAAGAAAACTCACCTCGACTTTTCCCTTTTCCTTGCAGCACACGGGCTTTGGGCAGCAGGACGCCGTCGACTGAGTGCTGATTGGTTGACGAGCGGAGCAGCTCATTGGCCTTCAAGCTATCTGACGTCACGGATACCCTGAGGCACCATTTAAAACTCGTTTAAAAGCACTTAAAAATAACAGCAGCGTTAAAATGCGTTATGCTATTCAGTGTTCAGAAAATTCATTTCATAATAAAAATTAAGTTAATATAATATAATTAATAATTAATTAAGTTAAGAGAGGCCATGAGGTAGTTAAGAATTTCTAGATTGTTATCTTGAGATATGAATTGGTTATCTTGCGATCTCAAAGGAACAACTTTGTTATCCTGAGATCACAAGACAGTTAACTTCTCAATCAATCAATCAATCAATCAATCAATCAATAAAATTAACTACCTCATGGCCTCTCCGGGCGTTTGTAAGGTGCTGAGGAGTTCAACATGCGGTGCAGAGCTCTGGATAGTTGAGGGAAGTATTGCTCTTATCATTCATCACTTTAAGGCGTGTAATCCAGTGCTGCACTGAGCACCAGCACTGTCGGGACTGGATTTAAGAGAGTATGAATTACAGCATATTCGACGGCGGTATTATAATCTATGTCCCGGCGAATATGTTCCACGGCAGGTCGTGTTGATGTCAGTGAACAATGCGCTGGCTGCGCAGTCCGGACGCGCCCAACACAACCGGAAAGAGCAGATGCAGATGCAGATACACAGACTGGACTGGGCGGCTAAAACGGTGAGTCTGGCTAAATTTAGCCCGCGTTAGCAAATATCTGTCTCCTACATAAAGACAACCAGCATGTCCGACTAACCGAGGGGTATTCAGTGTCTGGATATGCGCGTCGGCCAGACGCCAGTTAAGCCAGACAAACTGATGCTGAAGCCAAGCTGCTGTTGTAGCTAACCTATGTGTTGGATGGCGTTCCGGCTAGCGGCGCTGGCTAACCGCTGTCCTTTCGTTTTCTCCGAGGTTGGTTACAGACCACACACGCAGGTTCTGCTGTGTAGCTAGTGAAGCCGTTTCCATTTGGTATCTTAATGTAAGGTGTTCAGAAGCATGTCCACTCAGGAATTAGAGCGATACTGTGCGGACTGCTGACAGCCGTTAGCCTAGCCGCAGGGAAAGCCTGGGTCTAACGTCACGGCGTTTACAGAATTAGCAGTAATAACAACGGCCGGTTGTAACTACAGTGTAGCTACAGACCCTCTGAAACGTTTTCTGTCGTGATTATATTGTGTTCGCGCTTAGTTAGAGTCTTGGTAGAGGTGGTAACGTTAGAGGATTTTGAACCTTATCTATGGTCTGCGGTGGTTCAGGTGTGGGCGATATGGCAACGATATCATCTCGCGATACTTTAAGATATACGTTGGAACGGACGAACAAAACGTGGGTCACATAAAAAACAATAATGCTAATAGTTAATCCTACAACTACAGTGATTTTACAAACAAAGTCCAATTAAACGGGCCTAATTGTGTCCACTTTCTAATGAAACGTGTAGTTAGTCTGTGTGTAGCATAATTGTTAACGCTTTATTTGAAGTGGACCTTTTGTAGATGATAATAAACTCTTTATAGATTATCAATAACTTTGTAGATAATTTATAGATGATCAGCGTCAGCAGTCGTGGGCTGAAGGTTAGGGAGCCGGCCCTGTGATGGTCACTGATTCGACCTCAGTACGTGACTGGGGCATCCTTGAGCGAGGCACCTTACCCCCAACAACATATCAGTGGGGTAGCTGTAGTGAAGCATCTTAGTACATTGAAAAACATATTTTGTAGATGTTCTGTTGATACATTACTTACACTAAGTGGATTATATTGTTTATATGGTACTTCCATTATGCAGAACCTAACCTCACCCAATAAAACCTAACCCTAAACCTGGCCCTGACCTTAACCTCAGCCCAAAACCTAATCCTAACCCTAAACTGTCACAATAACACTAAAACATTGTCATATTGCCCACTCCTAAGCTGGAATTCACGTCAGCTCAAATCTGACAAAATAAACAGCGGATTATGTTTTACCTTCTAAACCAGGGGTCATCTGGCACAACTTCACATTTGCTAAGTTACTTTGCAGTAACTTACTGAGGACAAGGGACTAACTTATCCCTTGGACTTGGCTCATAATTGAGTCACTGGTTAGATGAGGATCATGTCTTCTTGTGCCTATTTGTTTTCAAGAGCTACACTTATGTTTGTGTAATTATTGTTTGCATTACATTTTAACCTCTATCTGTTAGAATTAAACAGGCTGCTTTTGTTGTCTGGAAGACCTGTCTCTGGTCTGATTGCCTGCTGTCCAGGCTGTCCCCCTCCTTATAGCTTCAGTACAAATGGACAGGCTTGACAGCTGGGTGACGTGTGAACGTGTTGAGTTTCATTGACATCACAAAAAAGAACGAGCTCAAAGCAGCCCACTTAGTTGCCATATATGGACTGTATGCACTGTGGAACGAGTGGCAGATTTCATAAAATACAAAAGCCTGTAATGGGTACCTTTTCATGCAAACAAGGCTCTCTTGCTCTCGTTTGCCAACGTAGCCTAAGACAACATATAACAGCGCAGTTATTTGTCTGCTATACTCATTGGACTCACACAACTGCAGACTAAACTGAACTGCTTTTCTTCTCTCTATATTTCAGGTGATGAGCAAAATGAGACGACTATGACTTGCCTTTCCCAGACTGTGACCATCAGAATCATCCATGTATTGAAACTAAGGCAATGTTATTGGCCCTGATGGACAGAACAGGTTGTAATAATGAAGGTTCTCCCCATATATTCCTGAAAAGCCCACCCATGATTCACTCACGCTCAAGAGAGTAAAGAGATGAAAACTCACAAATTCTTCAGTATTCAGTTATAAAAGACTTCAAAATATAGGCTAAAGGAGAGCCTTCAGCCTACACTACTGTACACAGGACTTCCAGAAGACTCCTTTTACCTCCAAAGATGGTCGATAATCGTTACGCCACGGCGCTGGTGATCGGCTCCGTTTTGAGTCTGTTGGCTAGCGTGTATCTGTCGGTGGCAGTGAGCACTCAGCACTGGTACCAGTACCGGAGCCTGCCAGCTAGCAACGATGCCATGAATGGCACGGACCTGCAGAAGCTGAGGGAAAATTTTAAATCTGAAGAAGTGGATGAGAATAAATACAGCGAAGCCCTGTTCCGCCTCAACGGCACCCTGGGGCTGTGGTGGCGCTGCATTCTGGTGCCTAAGGAACCACACTGGTTCAAACAGCCTGGTAAGGAGAAGACTGAATAATTAGTTTGAGCTTTATTATGCTTTAAAGTGGGTTTTGTGACCCGAAGCCAACATCCGTACCTGACCTCATTAATGCTTTCGTAATGGAATGCAGTAAAATCCTCACGGCAATGTTCAGAGATGAACACACAGATCTAGTGTAGAGCCTTCCCAGAAGATGAGAGGCTTAATTTTACTTTCCTGTTCAGTACGTTACACAGAGACACTTGGGGCCGTTTTGTAGAAATGTTCGAAAGATGTATTCTTTTTACTAAAGTAAAACATCATCTCTCCCTGTCTCTGGTGCTTTCTTCCTTTCTTTAGAAACTAAAATGATGACTGACTGTGAGCCCTTCACTTTGCCCCAGCAGTTTGAAACCAAGTACAAGCACCCTGGCAACTCCAGTAATGAAGAGGATCTACTCCGCACTTGTAAGTGGCCTGATAGCCAGGAAATATAGCAAAGGAATTATATGGAATGTGTCACAAATGTACATGAAAACGATACGCACAGTATGTGTCACAGATAGTTATTTTTGTGCCGAGAATTGGCTGGAACAAAGTAAATGCGCCAGCAAAACAGCAGTGCCATATTAACACACGTCTGTAGCGGGTTTTCCATCCACCCGCTTTTGTGAATTTTGAAATGTAACAAGCTCGAAATAAAAAAGAAAAAAATACCCCAGTATCGCGAAGAGTTTTATTCTAGGACAAGGTGGAAAAGTAAGAATACCGCTAAAGCTGAAATGCAAGAATGAATGATGGAAAGGGGTTTTTTGAATAAACGACCACGTATCAAGCGTTAAGTGAGAAATGATTGGCCCTACAGATGGTCCAGTCATGGCGCATAGCTTTTTTGAAACCTGATCTAAAGCGTGTATGAATAACGTGTTTCCAGAATTGTCTGGCACATTTCCGTTGCACATGCAAGGTGGATGTTGTCTGTGTGGCATGGAGATTTCAGCCTTCATTAAGGAGGCATTGCTCACCCTGCCTGGGGTCTCTGAGCTGCAAGCAATCATAAAAAGATGGCAAATGACTGTAAAGAGAATTCTACTTAAAGCGGAGTTAAATCTCTTGCTCTTCAATACAGCCTCTAATCACGGTAGCCTACATCACCTTAAGTTTCTTTTCCATAACTGTAGTGGATGGAGGCACAACTTGCTTTGCTTTTTTCCGAACTAAATTTTGTAAATGCACTTAATATTTGCGAGATGTTTGAATGGAAACCTGGCTAATCTTCTGCATGATCTCAGAATGTTCTTTGAAATATTTTCCCCTCTGCTGTGCTAAGATCTGTGGAGGTGTCGGTTCTTGTTCCCGCTGGTGTCTCTTGGGCTGGTTTTTCTGGGAGCGCTGATCGGAGTTTGTGCCTGTCTCTGTCGCAGCATCACCCCCACCCTGTTTGTCGGGTTACTCCATCTGCTGGCTGGTAAGACATCCTAGATACGCACATACACGCTTTTCAATCTCAAAGATGTTAAAAAAAATTACTAGATAGACTTGAGTGGCATCTTTTAAGAAAAGACTGCCGTCACGTCATTTTCATGTCAGTTCGCAAAGAGTCATCTGTGTTGGTGACAGCTTGATCTCTGGTTCCTTTCACCACCTCTGTATTCCTCCATTTCATGTCAAACCTCTCCAAATTACTTGATGTACATTGTTTATTTAATTACTCAGAAAATTGGCTGCATTTCTATATGGCGCTAAAAGTTTTTTGAAAAATTGGCTGAATTTCTATTTAAATAACCATATAATTGTCCCCTCCTTCCTGCAGGCCTTTGCTCTCTGGCCACAGTATGCTGTTTCCTGGCTGGTATAGACCTGCTGCACAGAGCATTAGATTGGCCTGAAGGGATGGACTATTCTCTGGGCTGGTCACTCTACCTGGCTCTGGTCTCCTCGCCACTCCAGATGATGGCAGCTGCTCTCTTCATTTGGGCCGCCAGGAGCCACCGCAAAAACTACACTCGCATGACGGCCTACAGGGTCGCCTAGTCGATGGTGGACCCCCCCCATGCAGCCAGCTCTGTGAACCAAAGGGAACAGCTGCATGGTTTTTCTAGGAGTTAAGTTCTTAAAAAGCACAGCCCACGCTACACCACAGCCTAGGCTAATGCTTGACCACTAAATTGAAGGACTGCACCTACTCAAGACCACAGTTAACAGGCTTGTACTAATCACATGTTCCTTGTCCATGTATTCTCACTTTTGATCCCAAGTGCTTAAATCGAGGAGGCTTTCACCTTCATTTCATTACTGCCTTGTTTACCACACTGTTAGACCCCACAGACACCAAATGGACCCATGGCCAGAAAGTACCGACGTAATTATTCTCCAGCATGTAACGTAGTATCACCGGAGATCCACCCATGCCACTGCCAATAGATTTTGTAAGGGATATAGATTTAATATGACAAGTGGATAGTTTTATTTTTCTGGATGGCCCAGACTTTTTGTGATTTTGCTGTGTGATCAAATTCATGGCAGGACCTGTGTTTTTTTTTTTGTTTTTTTGGTTTTTTTTCCCCCTTTTTATTTGCTTGTGTTGCACCTGTGTAATTGAAGTAATGACACACAAGCTAAATTATTTTTATACTTCTTAATATCACCTACATAGGCAGGAGCCTGGAAAAGAGCAAACACATTGGAATTGTGGCCAGTTGGAGATGGTTTAGTACCAGGAACTGGGCCAGAAATGCCAGAAAATAGATTTAGCACGTTTTGAAAAAAAGACATTCTGTTAAGCAATCTGTCAGTGATTTAAAGGGAAATTTCCTGAGATTAAAATAAATCTGCATAGTTAAATCATTAAGATGATAAACAGTCATGCAAAGTGGCTTGATGTGAAATGCTCCATTGCAGAGTAAATTACTGCGTCAGGATTGTGCACATTCGTGGTGACAGCCTAAGTGTTTAATGTCTTTAAAAGCTCTGCCTGATTTTTGTTCCTACTGTGATCTGCTTGTAACCATTTTTCTGCCTGAAACATTTTTTAAAAGTTTGTTCCTGGAGAGGGACAAGCAGGCTGCTATAAAGCAAACAGACATATCTAGCTTCATCAGTCATTTAGGATATTATCCACATCAGCCTGATAGGCCTGAGGAGTTATGTCACATGCATTGGCAACAGTAAATCTATCAATTATAGTGTGTAGGACTGGAGTTTTGTATGTGCCTCATGTTTTCTGTCATTGTATAACAGATGCATGAGGCTTCCTCTCTCACTGGGCAAAACATTGCCCCCAAACCCTCCACCACTACTTTCCTTTTTGTATCAACCCAAGTCTAGCACCAAAGAAAACATGTAAAGTGTGTAGTTTCTCTGCTAACAACCATTTCACATCAAACCACTGTGAACGACTATTTGCAACTGATTGAATTATGCTGAAATTTTCCAATTTAAGTCAGGTAGCCAGATGTGATATGAAGACTCACCTCAATTAATTGCCTAGATATCGCATTTCCTGTGGTAGTGTGCACTGGTAGATGTTTTTCGATGTAAGCAGTGTCTAGTTTTGTCCACATGAATGCATCATGTAGCATAAGGTTTATACTAGATGTGTAAATATGCATGTGTGCTATAAGGATTAAAAAAAAAGCCGTAAATTCTTACCTTTGTTTCTCAAACCAATAACACAGCAGCTCAGTGTGCAGCAATATTATGAGCATCGACCACTTAAGCCTTTTTACCTTTTCCTTGTATGTGTTTTGGAACATGGTCTTCACTACATTGTGGTCTTTAAAGCTGTTGTATTGGTTTCTCGGTTGGATTGCTGTCAGATTGGTTTCTTGATGGCTCAAGAAATTGTAATACCACTTAGCATGGCTGTCGTGTGCGTGTGCATATGTGTATATTTTAGAGTTTCTTTGGAATGTTTTGTTTTCATTTTGCATGTGCCTCATTACCGATGCTGTGCTTGACCTTCTTTGTAATGTTTGAATTTTTCTTCCAAGTTTGTCAGAAACAAGCTTCTTTCAGAAAACAGCTAGAAATGCATACGTGAAGAACACAATCAATACATGCAATACATTAAAACTGGGTTTAAAGATTACCTCACTCTGCGGTGTACCAGGGCAGATCACTGTGACATTTCAACAGTGTCCAAAACACTCAGCATCTTTCTGCCTTTTATACATATTTTTATAAGGTCTTCATTCCAAGTGATCACAATAAACATCTTTTTCTAGTGGGATATGCATTTGGTGACTTTATTTGGTGAAGAATTGAATGTAAAAATTAAATTATGTTAAAAAGTGAATGTTTCAAGTGATACATTCCATTCCATAGGACATCTTATAGAAAACTGACTGATCGTACCATCTATAATGATGCCTTTATCACAGTATTAGGAGATTAATATACCTGAGGTTGTGATTTGTAATAAAACATCAGTACTGAGGATCAAATTATTAAAGACATTAGGCCTCATGCAAGCACCAAGTCATACTCACTGCCTTCATATGTACTATCATAATTGGAATTCTTGGCAGCAATATTATTTGGACAGTCCACTTTAGATGCTTTGCAGATACTTAATTTGTTTTTTGAGCTACATTCAACTAAGTATCTACTAAATTGACCAGAATTTAAACTCTAATCCTGACCTCATCCTCGAACCCCAAACCTAAACCGAACCCTCACCCTGGTCCAAATCTTAACCCTAACCTCACCACTGTTTAGAATCAATACATTCAGAGTTTCAGTACATACTTTAACAACTTCAACAATCAGTAGTTCATCTATGGGCGACTACCTAAATAAAAAGAAACAATCCTTCTCTTAGGCCGTGGACAGTTTGGAACAGTCAAATAAGTCAAGTACATGAGTCTGGATGTAAAACTAAAACTTTCTAAATTTCATTACTAAAATATTAACTTTCTTTTAAATTGTCTGTTAAGGCTGTTGTTTAAAAGGCTCATATTGGCAAGTATTTCAGCCCTTGTTTGTGAAAAATGCATAGTACGTGGCTGCCAATCAGAACAGAGCTGATTTACATATAAAGCATGGTAACAAAAACAAGCTGTTTAATTCTAAGGGGTAAAGAGAGGTTGGAAATTGTCCATATAAAATGATTTAGGGAAAAAATACAATGTAAAAGAGTAAGATATGGGCTCTTCAACATTGCAATATTTTCAATATCCCTGCAAAGCGACTTAAGGAGACCAGGTTTCTGGCTTTACACTTTTGCATTAATAAGAGAGGGGTGTTAATTACGCAAATACATGCTTGAGTGTTGATTCCCAGCTAACATGAGCCGATCTACAATCTGGTGAAATGTTTATGCAGTTACAAGTGTTTTTCTGAATCTGCTGCTCAAACACACACAATCCACTAAATTAAGATACGAGTACGATGTTGCACGAGGCCCAAAATCTACTTTGGCATTTTTGTTCGTAGATCATCTACTGCACCTCTGTTCTCATGTCCCGTCTTTTTGAAGCTCTCTCACACTTTCTTTGCTTGTATGCTGGGAATGGTCCAGGGCTGCTTTTGAGCCAGATGGAAGGCAATTCCCTTTTCATAGTAAGCAGCCTCGTTTATGAAGACGGGATGGAGTGGCTCTTCTTCTTCGTACCTCACCGTCTCTCCAGAGAAGGTGAGGAACATGGGATCTCCACGTTTGAGGAGACAGAAGTCTCGATCCTGGAGGATGATATGAACCGCTTATTTATTCAAGATAACTGCCTTGCTAGACATTTTCCAACTGTAATCTTGGAATGATAAGAGATAATATATAACAGTAAATAGGCTACAACACTGGCAATACCATCAGCTAATAAATGCAGGCTAACTTGGGGAAAGGTTAAAAGCTTAAAATGCCCATCTCCTTATTTTCTCTCATGAAGAAATGATGGGCAGTTCTGACACATTATCAGCCAACAGTGGTTTAATTAATACTGGAATTCTGGGTCGCTGCGTTCCCCAGTCACTTTTTAAATGTTTTTGTTAATGATTTACTGTTAATAGACAACAGTGGACAAAGTTCATTGGCTAGCTAGCATTAGCTTTGCATGCTAGCTGTAGATTGAGCTTCATCCACCATGATCTGTTAGGTCATTTGCACTCATGGGTTACCAATGTTGAATTACACTGCTTTCTTTAAATTATTATTATTGTTCTATTAACAACAATGAATCATTATGTAATATAATGACAATACTCTGTAATATTTTTAAATGTTTAGTTTACTGCTGTCTTTAGTCGCAGTTTATTAAAATGCAGTAGAAATTTCAAGACAAATCAATAGAGGCCTCAATTTCATTTTAAGATCCATTTTTAGTTCTAAAAATTTTTTATTTATACAATTTTGAAAAACACAACTATGCAACTATTACAACATATGACGCATACATTTTTATTATAGTACTGTGCTAAACTCTATTATTGAATTTCCTGTCAAAACAGCCATTAGGTTTTTCATTTTCCAGTGTCAAGTAAAAAAAATTACGACATAAAAAAAAAAAAGCCTGAATTTTTTTTCAATACTTAGTGTGTTCATCTTTTGCCTTTATTCCAGCTTCCTTTCTTTTTAGGAGACTCACTTTCACACTGTCAAAGGAAACGTGCAGGGATGTTTTTTTCCCCACACCTAAAAAGTCTTAGAAGTTCCTTTCGGATTTTCTGCTTCTCATAATCCAAGTAACTCCAAGCACATTTAATGATGTTGAGCTCTGGACTCTATGGTGGTCAGTCCACATTCTGAGAACACTAGTGGCTTCTTTTCTTCCCGTTTTATCACTCATTTTTTAATAGTCTGGTTATAAACACTCCTGTTTCACTTATTTTTCTTTGACATCCCTATTTCTTATGCAACATATGCCTACTCACTTCAGAAATATCTCCTGAAAAATGAGTAACTTTATCTTAATGTCTGTTTTGACTAGCCTCAACCGTTTTGCACAGTACTGTATATATTGTGTAAAACTGAGTTGACAAATTCATGCAAACTTCACCTTTTCCCTTACTGTTAAACACGCTAGCTAGGTTATGGTACGAGTACAGTCAATACAGATGCCATTACCTGAAGTTGCGGGTGGACGGCAGCTATGGGGGTCTTAGTCTCTGGGTCTCGGGGGTAATCTACAGTCTTTTTAAACATGAAAGCTTCCACATCCCCTCCTTCAATTACTTCTCCTACAACACACAAAGTATTGAGTTGGCTTTGCAGATACAGATCAGGCATATCCAGACTTTTTGTAGTTGCAGTTACAGATTAAACCTTTAAAAAAAAAGAGCCTTCAACCCAATAAGACAGATTTCTCAGCTCATAAGATGTACCTGAATTGAAGTTTTTCACCCAGTCCAGAACGGCATTAACTCCCTCCTTCATGGCGTTAAAGATGTCTGCCCTGACGACACCTTGTGGCTGTGGTCCAACCTCTAAACCTGGGCAACCACAACCATAAGCCAGTTAGTGCTGCACATAGAACTGTATGCTGCACAAAACAGGCACGTAGTGCTAAACCAGAACACTTACTAATGCCATACTTGGACACGGACTCCAAAGAATAAGCATCGCCGATTGGAATGTTTAGCAAGACCAGCCTCACAGGCACAGTGGTTATTTTTGCCTGTGACAAAAACCAAAACATCCACAAATAAGCAATGACGTTTGCCAGCGTAAAGAATCAGCAGAGTAGACGTTTTCAGGGGAAAGAAAAAAAAAAAAAAACCTAGAAAGCTAAAGAACTGCGAGCTGATCCTACAGTCTAGTTCCTATGTGTCAAACATAAGATACAGGCTGCAAAAAGTATTTTCATTTTCTGTTAAAATTAGCTTGTTTCACAGCACACTACACTCCAGTCCCCAGCAAGCCCTGCAACTTAATGTAGGCTCTGACTCTCCTACTTGAACAACAATCTACGGGACAGGAGTTACACCTTAATTCTACAGTTCCACAACTGCCGTATTACCAAACAAGTGCAATTCAGCCAATATAAACACCTAAAGTTAGCTCAGCATCAGAAATTGAGCCCAACTATTAATGAACTTGCAGCAAACAAAGGTTGCCAGGCATGAAGTTCATTCAAATAGGTAGGTTTAAAAGACATGGATCAAGGTGACATTTAAATGTTGAATATTTCAAGTATTGCTTAGAATTTACTGCTGAAGATCTTGCACATTTTGACTAAACAATGGTCAGTTCGGTGTATAACAAATGTTAAGAATGAATTAAAGCCGAGTAGTTGAGATTTTTAAATATGGCCCATTTAGTGGTTGAGTTGGACACCCCTGGTCTAGTTCATGTTAAGCATGCCTACCACTTATGCTGAAAGCAAAAATATGTGGGTAACTTGAAATAAAGTCAACCTTCTGCATAGCTTTTCTCAACTTAGTTCAGGTCAGAAAAAGATGCACAGAAATGAAAACTTTTTGACCTGTAATGTAGTGACTCAACCAGCCTTAAAGGAGTGAAGATGCAATCCCAGGGTGTCAGAGGAATGTACTGAAGACATCAGTAAGGGAGAAACAAAAGGGAAGCACAAAGTTTACTCCTTCATCCTTAAAACGGAAGGCTAAGGAATGACCTCACTGACTTAGCTGAAGGAGGGAGGTTTGGTTTTTTTTTTTGTTTTTTTTTAATTTATATAATGTTTTTTTCATCTTTTTGAAGAGGAGAGGCAACTGAGCATAGCACATGTTCACACCTGAGAGTAACTACCAAAACAGCCTCTACCAAAAATACCGGCCAGGCTGCTTCCTTAAGTCTGAAACAGCAGGACTGAGCAGGAATCTAAGGGCGAGCTCAGCTTAAGGAGGATCAGATACAGGTGTCACTAATTACCCTTCATTAGCACAGGAATGCACTGTGACTCCTTCTGGTGGCTGGCTGGCTGTGAGATCACAGAGGGCCCAGACCAAGACCTTTCATGACTAAAACCAAACTTCAGCTGCACAATCAGCTGCAGACCTCAAGAAACTGTTGTTTTATATATAATTTGATGTTTTATTGATGCTTTTTAAATTAACATAATAATACGGGTGACGCTACACCACTAAGGGGAAAGAGAACAAGAGGATTTATTTCATTTTAAACAGCTTGTTAAATCATTTTAAATATTAAAAGTGGTAAAATTATGAGAATACTATTTTAGGAACATTGTTTCCCAAAGGCATCTAAAATTGATTTCAACATCGCCTCTTCTATAACAAGGGAAAACATCTTATTTGACAAAGGATGCCACCATGGCTTTTGAACTTCTGCCTAGCAGTCTGATGTTTCTCCAACAGGGGGAGCATGCAATTAATTAATTAATTAATAACAGCTTTAACAGTCACATAACCAGGCTGAAGTGGCACAAATATGATTTTATGTGAGTCAGATCTGATGTTTTCAGGACTGTGTGGACACGGAAATCTGATCTTTTCAAATCCAACCACTGTCATATGTGATCCTAGATCGGATACGTATCCAATTCGTGGCCATGTGACGTTAATGTGACGCTCGAATCAGAATTCATGTGCTTTTTTTCCCCCACAGTTAAGATAGTCAGTTACTTAATCGTATTTCAAGGATTTCCAAAGTTTTTTTAAAAATCCAACAAAACTTTCAAAAACTTTTTAAAGGAGAATCTATGTTGAGAAAATAAGAAAAACTTATGCAGATGGTTCACCTAAAAATTATTTTTCTTATTTTACAGTGCATTTGATTCACAAATAACCAATGCAAAGTTACAGCACAGCACTGTGCACTGGCGGTTTGGTCTTGCCTGCAGGTATTTGAAAATGTGCAGGCAGATCCAGTTGGTGTGTGAGTAGCAGATGATTGAGAGGCCCATGTTAGCAGTGGTGTTATGGAGGTCACAGATCATGTCTATGGCATCATTGGTTTGTTTAGGACCCAACAGAGTGTTCAGCTCCTGAGCCCTCCGAACTTCATAAGGAGTGGAGTCTGTGATGGGAGAACTGTGAGAGACAGTTAGTTTTCATTGCATTCTGTACCTTCGCTCTGATAAATCATTCTAAGTGACAGAAGCCCTATTTGTACTAGCAGTAAGCCTTTATCACTTTTCAACTTACTAGTTACCTCACTATGTTAATGAAAACTATGTTTCATTATAAAGAGAGCAAAGTTAGTCCCATATAACTGGATTTAGTGCAACATAGTATATCAATTACTGAGTAAAAAATCTTGCATTCACAGTTTTGATAAAATTGTATTCAAATGTAGCACTACAGTTTCTTTTTTCAGTTCCAACTGATCAGACGTCTGAAAAAAATAAATATTGTGGCATACTGTATATGGAGGAAATTTCTTGAAGTACTGAGGTATTAGATATTTGTCCTATGGCCCACTTCTAACATATTTACATCAATCCACCTACTTAGTCTACAGCAAATTCATACTGAATTTATAAGGAGTGTTCCAATCTGGACTACTTTTTGAGGCACAACACAGGACAGCCAATCAGAACAGAGCTCATTTACATATATCATACATATATCAGTATCAGCACAAAAACAGCCTGATTTGTTGTTAGGCTTAAAGAGAGGTTGGAAAATGGTCATGTAAAAATAATTATAGGTTTTGGTACATAAAAGCACACATTCATAGTCAGCTTGTCCCTATCAGTTTAAATTAATATACAATTTATTTTCATGTTAGATTCTGGTGGTGATAAGCATCTGTTATAAAGCATGCAAGCATTTGAAAATTGAGCTACAGTGTCCATTCAATGTGTACTATATTCAAACAAGGAAACATGTTATAACTGGACATCAGATGTGAAATTACAACATATGAAACAACAACAACAAAAAAATATGGACCCTTTAAACACCCAAGAATGTAATGTAAACCCACTACTGACCTGAGGATGGCACTGGTGAAGCAGCGGTTCAGGTCCTTATCCACATATCGCTTGCACTCTTTAATAGCTTGAGGGTTGGACAGCACTGTGGTCAATGGAATGGGCCATATTGCGTCTCCCTTCTCTTTCCTCTGTCTCTCGAGTTCGGGGACCAGGAAAACTCCTGACATCTCGTTGCCATGGGTACCACCGCAAACAGCCATGCGGTGCAGGGCCGGTAAAGTGATCAGCTCCATCTGACAACAACAGTGATGTTAATCATGCAGATCAGCTATAGAGCTATTAATTCACTTAATTCAAATTCCACATGAATCTAATGTATTACGTATATCGCTGCTGTCGGAACAAAACATTTTTCAGTTTTGGACTTAATTTGAAAGCATTCATGGTCCTTTACATTGTGTATAAATTTCATGATGAATGGACCAATAGAAATCCAAAATGACTTGGAAAGATGTCTGGTTCCATTGACTTACATTAAAAGTAAAGTATGTTTTTTCCCTTCTCCTGTAAAGTTACCATTTTGGAGATGCAAGGTTTTGATCCGACAACAGTGATATATTATATCACTAAATGGAAATGTTGATGTCATGTATTTTAATCATATGGAACCCATACAGACATTAGAAGGCAATCCATAGCTAAGTGTAATGGGAACGACTATCACATGCAAGACGTCTACATAGACGTATACATGCATATACAGTGCAGTGCAAAATTCAGAACAACTTATGTATTTAATTTAAATTTAAATGTGAAAAAACAGGTCTACCTAACCTGAAGTTCAAGCTACTGAAAAAATGGGACCCCTAACAGCCATGCAAGACCTCACACACCACCAAAATGGCACCCATCAGATAAACAGTAGTTCAAGCTTTCATCTTTGAGGCCGAGGAGCTCCATCCTTCCACTGAGAGAAGACAAACTGTGTAACTTTTAAGACTTTGGAGGTGTGGAAAAATATCCCTGCAGATTTATTTGGAAAACGGAAAGAAGGTCTCCTGAAAAGATTGGAAGCTACAGTAAAGGGAAAGGTGTATAAACTAAACACTTAAAATATGACATATTTAGTTGTTGAAACATCTGTGTAACTTTGTTGGATTCTGTTTCCTGCTTTGAATGAATAATTTATACTGACTGGAACTCAAGTAAATGAAGGGTGGTGTCTGTTTCTGCACAGTAAGGTACATAACGGCATGACCGTTATTAAATCCTTAGTTTGTGACACTTCTTAGCACAAAGCCATTCTTCTCCCAGCACATATATTTTTCTTGTAAGCGCATACCTTATTTACATTAACACTGAATCCTTGAGCATAGGGGGAGAACAGCGAATGCTCTACTGCAGTGTTTCTCAATCCTGCTCCTGGAGGCCCACTTGCCCTGCACATTTCAGTTCTTTTCCTGCCACTTTAACTCAATAAGGTCCTGTTAATGAGCTAATTAGCTGGATCAGGTGCGTTGGGAGCAGAAAACCTAAAGCAGAAAACTAAAAACTAAGAAGTGCAAGGGCAGTGGGCCTCCAGGAAGAGGGATGAGCAATACTGAGAATGAGCCGGACTCGCTGTATTGGTAGGAGACACCACTAGGGCTGCTAATGAATCTGGGACACTGACCTGGATCTTAGCTTCAGATTCCGGTCACACCACTGTACCACTACATGAGGTCTTAAGGATCTCCCAAAGAAAAGATTTACTACTATATCATCATAATCAATGTTACATACACAACTCAGAAGATGTAGGTTCAGTTGTCATTTTGTATCATTAATAAACTGGCTATACTTGCATTCAGTGAGATCAATGGCTTCATTCTCCTCCATTGTAAAGATACACAAGCTGATACGTTGCTCTGCAATGAATCCTTTAACATCAAGCCAACACGAAAGACTTTGTTTATGTCTCAATGCTTGAATTTTGTAGGATTTTTGCAAAATATGTGCAATAATCCCTTTTGAGTGCTGACTGTATGTTCTTATGAAATTGGCATAGGCATAAAGCAAAAATGACTACCTGTTTTCCATTTTTATAACAGTGAATGACTTGTTTAGTCTTTCCATACCGTGTCCTCTATGTCCGCCCACTCACGTTGCAAGCAACCGCTAACTCTTTGCAGCTACACAAGCTAGAAAGGAACAGCAGCAGAGTTCAAAACCTCGTTACAATGAAGAACAACGCTATAACATTACTAACACTACTTAAAGTAACAGTGATAAAAATAACAGTGCTTGGACCCCAGTTAGGAAAGTTCTATTACAGTTTGGTTATGTCTGCTTCCTTTAACTTCCTATTCATGAAATGAAAGCAGACTAGAGAAACATAAGAGCCTTACCATGTGCTTGTACTTCCCAGCCTTCGTCTTGCTGCGTTTTTGAAGTTACACAAGTTACAAGATAACCACAAACCTTTGAACCTTCAGTGACTTGCGACCAAAGAGCAAGAGTGCACAAGCTACAAATATAAAGTCAGCAGTGACCCACTACTGCAGCTAGCTGGCTAAATCAGACTGCTATGCGTACAAAGTCAATGCACCACAATATACGTCACCCCCCGTGCATAAACGCACCACACACGCACGCCTTCAGGGTGGATGCACATTCTCCACCACCCATTCTGCTACTTGACCTCCACACCCACACACACCAGCACTAACCCTAACACTTCACTAAAAGCTTCCTCAGGTTCCTGTCTCCACCCCTTCCCTCTCCTCCAGCGTATTTCCTCATATGGCCACCACCCTGGATCATTTTTCACCCAGCTGTAACAGTAATTCTCTCTACTGGGCAGCTCTGGGTAGATCTGGGGTCAGTCTTTCCTTTCAGAAAACAACCGCAGTCAGTCTATGTAGCACAGCATACTGATCTCAGAGTAGCGAGAAGGAAAAAACACACGGGACAACTGTAAACATTATGCTGAGTCATCCAAACTCAGGAGAAAAGGGGAGGAGGGAAAGAGGAAGAGACGGATCAGACAGAGGGAGGCAGAAAAAAAGGATGTGGAGCATCTACAGTTTCATCGGAGGAAACTTACATGCAGTGTAGATTCTTTGGTCTGCAGGTGCTTCAAGTGGGGACCATCTAGTAAAATGGGAATAGAAAGGCAGAATTCTTTAAAGTGTTCCAACATCTGCAGACTCTAAACAGCTGTTTTGTTACATTTCTTTCTGGGTAATACTGACAATTTAGAGCTATTATTCCAAAAATATCACTGTATGACATGATATTCAAGTAAGCCATAACAAAAAACGGTGCACCAGTACTGATGTATAACTCCAATACAGGTTTACGAGTATAAAAAATATACTGCCCATCACTTCTGTACACTATAACATTCTATTCACTGATTAGGTTCACCTGTTTAAAATGCTTTCATGCTATTCTACACCTTCATTAAATATCACTTGGTATAAATGCCAAGCACTATTACTAGTCGTTACAGTACGTTAGGAGTTATAGTATGCATCAACATACTTGTTACAATTCACAAAGTTTATAAGCATAATAAGAGTGCTCAACATTCTATAAGTACTGCAGACTTTAGAATGGCACAGTGGAGTTTCCTTTAAACCATTCAGACTGGTTTCCCAGCACCAAACAGTGCCCAAACTAACATAGTAGCCCTGACTTAACAATAATGGTACAATGTGTTGTATTGTTACAAGCCGAATAAAGCACTGCTCTGCGAGGAGGATGTAAACAAAGTTATTCATAGTGGCCTAATGTATAATTCTTTGTTCAAGACAAGCAAGCCAGACTTGTCCAGAGTGGTGGTGATGGGAACCAGACATCTGAAGAGATTAATGTCCCTAAAAGCTCCCTCACAGAGAGGCATGCAGACTACAAACATTTATGAAAGAATGGGACCTCAGTGAATTCCAGCGAGGTACCGTGAGAGGACACCACCTGTGCAACAAGTCCAGTCGTGAAATTTCCTCACTACTTAATAATCCACAGTCCCTGTCAGTGGGATTATAACAAAGAGGAAGTGATTGGGAATGACAGCAACTCAGACATGAAGTGGTAGGCCACGTAAAATGACAGCACGGGGTCAGCAGATGCTGAGGCGCATAGTGTGCAGAGGTCGCCGACTTTCTAGAGGGTCAATCGCTAGACCTCCAAACTTCATGTGGCCTTCAGATTAGCTCAAGAACAGCGTAGAGAGCTTCATCCAAACCTTACATCACTAAGCGCAATGCAAAGCGTCGAATACAGTGGTGTAAAGCGCTGCCACTTGACGTTAGAGTAGTGGAGACTTCCCCACTTCTCTGGCAATCCGATGGACGAGTCTGGGTTTGGTGGTTGCCAGGAGAATGGTACTTGTATGACTACATTGTGCCAAGTGTAAAGTTTGGTGGAGGAGGGATTATGGTGTGGGGGGATCAGGAGCTGGGCTCAGCCCCTTAGATCCAGTGAAAAAAACTTTTAATGCTTCATCAGACCAAGAGATTTTGGACAATTTCATGCTCCCAACTTCGTGGGAACAGTTTGGGGACGTCCCCTTTCTGTTCCAACATGACTGTGCACCAGTGCACAAAGCAAGGTCCATAAAGACATGGATGAGCGAGTTTAGTGTGGAAGAACCTGGCTGGCCTGCACGGAGTCCTGACCTCAATCCGACAGAACACCTTTGGGATGAATTAAGAGTAGAGACTGCGAGCCAGATCTTCTTGTCCAACATCAGTGTCTGACTTCACGAATGGTCAGAAATTCCCATAACCACTCTCCTAAACCTTGCAGAAAGCCTTCCCAGAAGAGTTGAAGCTGTTATAGCTGCAAAGGGTGGGCAGACATCATATTAAAACCTATGGATTAAAAATGGGATCTTAGACTATTTCATATATGTGTGAAGGCAGACGAGCGAATACTTTTGGCAATATAGTGTAGTTATGAAAGCACTGCCTGACGCCTGAGACATTCCTTAAACATAAACATAAAAAGCATAAGTTTTAAAAAAACATAAGTTTTACGATAAGCTTCCGGGCTACAGTGTGGTTTTTTTTTCAGACTTATTACTATTTGACCACTATCAACAACACATCAGAACTCAGGTGACACATGCAGGTTCTCTGGTGGTTTTGCATAGTAAACGTCTATATTTGTGTTGTAGACATTGTGACCCAAGGTTCCCATCACAACCACTGTAAAGAAATCTGTAATGGCTGTTTCTCAGAAACGTGCCATTTCACATCAAACCACTCTGAGTGACTGTTTACATCTAAACCACTGAATTACACAGACTTTTGACAAATTAAAATAAAATGCCTTTAAGCATTTGCAACAACCACACTGTCACCAAAACTGACCGCACAGGCCTGCATAAGAAAAACGGCAGTGAATCTTCTAGAATAAGAAAGTGCTGTAGAAGGACTGGCTGACCTGTTCATCCCTCCATATCCACCGTGCTTCTCTCATTTTCTGCCTCCTCTTCTGTCACACATTCTCCCAGTGCTGCTGTACGAGCTGCTCAGATAAGACGTTTAATCCAATTGAGCTGATCACACACTTACCGGACTTAGAGAACACACACATGGTTCACTTGGCGTGGATACTGACTAGTTTATTAGCCCATTCAATTAGAATCATATAATTATATCAAGTCAAATATTACATTATATTATAAAGAAATGAAGCTTTAGCTCTGTCGCCCTCTGTTGGTTGTTAAATAGTATTACTTCACTCAAACACGCACAGCTGGCAGCTTACCAGACAAAATGATCATATCATACACAGCTGCAGGGTGGTCAGGCTTGCAATGGCCAACACTTCGTAAGATGTTCTAGCCAGAGAACAAATACATCATCAAAAGGAAATGAAGTCTCTCAAATAAAAATTATTTTATCACAAATAATTCCTGAGGGAGGTCCTTGATAGATGTGTGCAAAGATGTCCTAGAGCTATTATCATGTCAATAAAATCTTATGAATCTTTTTTTACTGTTTTATTCTCCGTTCTGCCTGCTTGACTTCTACAGTCAGCTCCATAATTATTGGCACCTTTGATAAAGATGGGTAAGAAAAGGGAAAATAATGAAAAATACTTTTATGGCCTAAATCTATTATTGAAATACACAGATTAGAGATTACAGCGTCTCGGGTGATGCCTTCATAGTGTCATTTTGCACTGTAGGCATGTGTAATAAGCTAGGGGACAGAATTTCATGGTCATATGTTTTCCCTGTTAAGTTCAATTATTATTTTTAACTGAAAGCTGAAACAACTGTCCCTTACTTTCCTCGTGATCACTCACCTCCATCAGATTCTGCTCCTTCAGTCCTATCAATCCTCCCTCTCTTCCTGCATTTAGTAAAACATTCTTTTTATTAACCCCAGATTCACATGAACTCAGTGAAATAAAGGGTGGCTCTTCAGTTTTTTTGTTCCAGCTGGTAAAACAAATGGAGGGTGAAGTGAGAGACATACAACCACGTTATGATCAACACTATATGACCTTTTCACTGACAATAACGTACTGTAAACAATCACACACAGCAAATCGCTATGTAAAAATATCAATTTTTGTCTTTTTTGAGGTTTTGACATAATTTGAAAATACCGGTTGCCCTTCACATTGTGTGCAAATTTCCTGAAGAATGAACCAAAAGAAACCGGCCAAAACTACTTGGAAAAAATTCTGGTTCCATTGACTTACATTAAAAGTAAAGTAGGTTTCTTCCTTCTCCTGTAAAGTTGCTATTTTGGAGATACAAGGTTTTGTTCCGACAACAGCCTTACTGTTTCCAAATACTGAAAAGAAATATACCATATCAAAACCTGCCAATAATTATTTCTATCTCTGCCACTCGTTCAGACTCTCACTATAAAGAAAGGTTTCTTCAAAGTCTTGAACTAGTGGGCTTGTCAGTTAAGCTAGCTAGCCAATGTTAGCCCAGCCCCTTCTCTTCCTAAAGGAAACCCAAAGTTAGCCAGGCTAACAAGTAACTGAGTGAAAAGAGATTATATTCCGGTTAAAACCCCGCTTGCCAGCTATACTGACCATGGTTTGCTACAAATCCATGTTGCTACGAATCCATAATATGATCGGCTTCCACCAGAGCCGGTTTATGAGGAGCCGGGCCGCTTCCTATTCCCCCTGTTATATCAAATACAGGCCGCGAGTGGGTCCTCAATGAATGGGAGTGAATGGCGCTCAACGGCTAAAAACGGACAGTTAAAATAGTTTGTGACCGTTTCTTTAACGTTAGAAAGTAGCAGGATGACTAGTAGAATAAAACTCACTTGTATATTTCCTTTTTTCTACAGTAAACGGGTTTCGAGCACAAGGAGGCGGGCTTTACTGCTTGATTGATTGGCGAGCGGAGCAGCTCATTGGCTGTTCGCGCTCACTGACGTCTTGGACCTACATGAGGTTCTGTTTTAAACACCTATAGCTCGAGTTTAAAAGCTCTTAAAATATATAACAGCGGTGTTAGAATGTTTTCTGCTGCTCTCTGTTTAGGAAATGAATGCATTCTTTTACGTTAAAAATGTTTCAGCATTTATAAACTATGATCTTGCTCAAATGCTCCATATTAACCCATTCCTTTTGGACTCGCTCGGGAGCGCCCTCTAGCGCCGGAGAAAACCAAGACATTGCAGAGTGGTAAATTCCCCTCTCTGCAAGTTCTCTGGCTTACAACTCCCAAGGCTTCATGTGATTGGTTGAGCAGGGGGTTCCACTTTTTACATTACAGTAGTAAATCTCCCTCTGTCACTCCCTGCTATTGCAGTATATTGTGAATATAATGAAGAATATATAAGAATAAGCTATAAATGACAATAGTCATTTAGTGTGTAGTAAGCTGTTAGCTTGTTTGTAGCATTCACTGACAAAGGACAGAACATACTGGGTGTGTATGTTGTTTAGCGCTGCACTAACTATATCATCACAAGCCTGCTTCAAGCTGGTTTGTTCAGTAATCTTAAATAGACTTGCTTACGCGGATCCTGATACTGTACGACTATAGAAATGGACAAAAGCATGCCGAGTATCTAACATGTGTCATAGTGACCATTCCTGAAACTTAAATTTATCACATACGTTTGTCTACCATATTAGCCTCTTAGCTCCAGTGGAAAACTGAAGAAGCAGATATGTCACTAACGATGTTTTGGTGGATCAGTTACACTTGGGTTCAGGAGAACATTGTTGGATTTCCCTTCAAACTATTGCTTTAAACTCTGGTCTCGCAGTTTTGGAATATGCTGCAATTCCATATTAAAAACAGGGATCAGAATCAGCCAAGACGAAAAGCGGCAATTGGTCAATTTTTTATGGTCTTATGGTTTTTTTATGGTTTTTATGGTCAACTTTTTATGGTCAGTTTGTTGCCGTTTTCTGACATAAATAACAGGAGGCAGGTAAGTGCACTCACTCTGTGTTTGAATGCTGCTGCTATATAGAGCTACAGTAAAATGTGGTAGCATAGTAATGCATGACTCACTGTGCGAAACAGCCAGCTTCTTCAGTTCAATGCAGCACTTCATTTGATCCATGTTACTGAATTAGGTGATCGATTTTCCATTTACGAATGGAAGTTTGGCCTGTTAAAGCGTAAATAATGTTTAGACAAAGTTACAGTGTACATAACAACAGCCCTATTATTAGGAGCTTGTCATTATGAATTTGAACCCTGGTGAAGCCATAGCCATCCAAGGCCGGGAGTCCAAGAGAGCATAATTAGCCTCGCTCACTTTGAAGGGGTAGTTGGCCCTCGCTCCGCCCCAACCACCATCCACCATCGCCCGTATCCCTCACCCTTTCCACCCCAACACGGCACGTTGAAAGCCATCACAGTGGCTGATAGATATTCAGAAGTTTTCTCCAAGCGTGTTGAACTCCTATCCAAAACAATCTAAATAAATAAATAAATAGTCAAAAAAATCAGCTGGAATTGGCTAAAAAACATGCACTTCTACTGAAAACTCTCCAGACTTTCTTCTTCACACTGTGTTTGCCTGTCATTGTGTTACTTTTTTTTGTTTTTTACGCAGTGTTTGTTAGCGCAACCGTTTTTCATCCTTCCTATTCCCTGCCACAGGTGTCCGACCACACCTCAGATGGGTTTCCCAAAATACCCTCACACAGTAACTCATGATTTTCTTGCCCCAAGCTGACATTCCCCTGAAACAGCCATTCACCTGAAATAACAACCTGTCAGTGCCAGTGTGAGAAAATACTGCTGTAGGACTCCCCGAGAAAGGAAGATACAGCTTGCCTAATTTTCCCTGTCATTCTCCTTTTCTATCACTCTGGGGAAATGACTTTGCCACTCAAACTGATGGTGGTGGCTGGTTGCTGTTATTGAAAGCAGCAATTTAGCTCACAGAGGACGAAAAGTATGAACACTTCTGGGGATTGAACATCATGAATTATGACAGAGAAAATGGGTCTTTGATGAGGACTTGTGGAGTAATAGCTCCTCAAGAAGCTGATGCCTGCATGCCTCCAACAGAGTGTTAATAAAGCCACTCGACTGCTTGTTGAATCACAGCATTCAGTATCAGTGGTTTAAAAGCTAATGTTTGTCGTACAGGTGGAACGGCAAAAAGATGAGTTCATTTTACTTTGGCAAAATGTGTCTCACTGGCCACATTCCAGCCTTTCATGAAGTACAGTTCAGCTTTTTTGCGGCAAAACTGTGACACAGTTTGCTTTTCACTGCTGTCTCCCACCGACGGCCGAGCTAAGAGGAAAATTGTTCTGAAAGAAAATGATGTGCTAGATTTGCAGGGTTCTTTGACTCTTTTAAATAGCAGGTAGAGCCTTTAGAATACAATTCAACAGCAGTAAGGTAAATATCACATAGCGGATTATTGCTGCGCCACCATGGCAAACTTGAATAACCTTCAAAAACACAAAAACAAAAAGGCTAAATCAGTAAATTATCCTACACCACACTGATTCAGTTCTACACTCATATTGATTCAGTTCTGTAATCTCACTCACTGCACAGTTTCATGTTTGGAAATGCCACAGGAACAGAAATGAAAACCAAAAAAATAAACATAAAAATAAAATATATTTTGCAGGATGCACTCAAAACAGGAACAAAACGGCTTTCGGCTGTTCGAGAATCTTTACTTTAAAATGTGATTGATTAATACGGTTTAATATGGTTCATTTTCATACAAGCATGAGTAATGACTATACCATTCAGACACGTTCACATTGTCTGATTACCGACAATTTTTAGAAATCCTGTTGTGCTTCTGTGCCCAGTGGGGTCCAACCTTTTACTGCCTGTCAGTAAAATCATGAAGGTTAGCTAGTTAACTGTAGGATTTATCGGCTGAATTTACAATTGTTTCTATAATTGAGTGAGCATTTCTTGAATAAGTGAACTTTTATTGCCGTTTTCTGGTAGCAGTAACATCAAATATACTCTATAGACTAATAACATATAGTGTCTTGTGCTTTCTTCGATCCCTTTGGTCCCAAAACAAAAGTGAAACTGGCTGAAAACAGGTGCATTTGAGAGATCCTGCTGGTGTGGGTTTCCGCTCATGGCATTGTGGCATTCCTCTCTTTCAATGATGCACAAGTTGTCCCCTTGTGGAGAATCTTTATGCTGCTGAAAGTGAGAAAGGAGGTGAGAGTGTGGGTTACATAATACCATTCAAAAGTCAAAACAATGATATTGCATAAGATATTATTGAGTAAAATTTAATAAAATGGCTTTTTAAACTCTAGTTCAAATTATCCATTCATAAACTTAAATTTAACTTTGAATGCTGAAGTTCCACCAATTGTGGTACATTTTCTTCCAGCAAAAATCAAACAATTGAATGAAAGAATAAAGAACTATATAAATAAATTTGAGAAAACAGAAAATGGGAATTTGTGGAAAATTTAACAGATTTTACAAGGCCCTGTGAGTTACATCCAGAAAGCCTGAAACTGTATAGGACTACAGGACTGCAGCCAGGAAATGCTGTTTTGTGGTCTCTAGATAAGCAACATGCTTGAACGGGACTGTATGGCTTCATAGCTCCTCATTTCTAGAACCATAATAAACCCAAGTCACTTTCAAATGTTGAATGGTTTTGTCCACATCTTCATCAAGAACCCAGAAGAACCCTTATTCAAGTGTACGACCTGACAGAGGCGCACATACACAACTGCGCACCCTGTGGATACGGTGAGAGGAAGTGGCTGGGAGATCTGACTCATTAGAGGAGGCCACGGCAGTGTTTAATCCTGTTTAATTACAGCAATGCCCCAGGCAGAGGGACGGAGAGAAACGCGACCCTCCTAGTGTTCAGACACCTGCGGAAGCATCAAGAGAATTTTAAAGTAGCCGAGGATGAAAGGCACTTAGCCACCTGAACCCAGGGTGCGTAACGAGGGAGTGCATTGTGGCATTTCTGCATTCAGAGAACAGCCAAGTACACAAACCCACACTCACACAGCGGAAACACTCCTATATCCCAGGCAGCATTCTAGTGAACAGCTAGATTCACCAGAGGCTTCTGGAGTCAGACATAAGCCCCATTTCTGAGAACAAGGAGCACAAACTATGAGCCACCTCTGCTTCTTGCAGACGTCGGTGACTGATGGGCTTCGATACGGATGTGGCTACAAAGAAATTATTCATTGGACAAGACACATGAGCCAGATGTTTAATCACCTTTTGCAGGCTGTCATATTAGCAGCTGTATTATTTTGTGCCACTGCTGGCCTTTTATTAGATATTAGTTATGCCTGCAGAAACTGACTGCTTTAACTTAACGTGTACTCATTTGTCATGTAGAAGATAAAAGAAAAGTCAACACTGTATATGAAATGTCCACATGAACAAAGCAACATCTGGCTGACTGATACATAGAAATATACTCACAGGGATTAAGAGGAATAGCTAGATAGATAGCTAGATAGCTAGATAGATAGCTAGATAGCTAGATAGCTAGATAGATAGCTAGATAGATAGCTAGATAGCTAGATAGATAGCTAGATAGATAGCTAGATAGATAGCTAGATAGATAGCTAGACACAAAAAACTAATGAACTAATTTGAGAGTCAGTTAGAGCGAGAGAATCAAAGACAAAATTAGAGTGAAGAAGAAACAGACCCAGAAAGAGAGAAAGAGATAGAGAATGAGAGGGAGAATCAGGGAGGGAGATCAGAAAGCGAGAGAGTTAGAAAAAATGAGGGAGGGAGAAAGAGAAAGTTAGAGAGAAAGAGAAAGTTAGAGAGAATGAGAGAGAATGAGAGAGAGAGAGAGAAAGTTAGAGAGAATGAGGGAGGGAGAGTTTCCATACCCTTTATTAGTAATGCACATAGTCAATCAAGATGATAACAGAATAAGAAATGGAAGGGGGACAAAAACACACACACTAAGGGACACTGCACTGCACAGTGAGGTCTAACAAAGCACGGTTCCCAAAAACTCCCCAAAGTGAAGCTCGCCATCATTCACAGGGCACAGACTATTCATACAGGCCAGATCTCCTCAAAGCTGCCCAGGTCTTTTTTTGAGTAGAATGTAAAATCAATGAGTGTTCAGGTTTTCACAGACACAGGGTCCGTGTCCCTGAGCCCCTCAACAATGCTCTTCCTGCTCACCCAGATTGCTATTTTCACATTCCCAAGTATAAAATTCAGCAGTTGACATTGCGCTCTACGCTTCTGAGTGTTCTTAAAACCCAAAATAAAAATAGATTTTGTAAAAGCTGAACTAAAACAACTGAAAACAGATTCTGAAACACAGAACAGGGAGGTTAGTCTGGGACACTCCATAAAACAATGAAAGACAGTTTCCCTCTCACCACAGTGCAGACACTCCTGAGGTATATCTGGATTTCAAATAGAAATAAAAGCATTCACAGCCATGATGCCACGCAGAACTTTCCACTGCGGGTCACTATAGCTCTTTGTTAACGGTGTTTAATAAAAAGCTCTCCATGACGGTTTAACATCAACTCCTATGGCAAGCTTGGGCCGCCAAGGTGCACCAACTCTCACATTCAGCTTAGTTTTGTTTAAAACCATTACATAAGCTTTATAAAACCGTTTCCCAGTTGTTTGACCTAAATCCATGCCACCAACATCAAATGCCTGCAATAGCTGGTCCTCACACTGACCAAGGTCAGGTGTGAGGCTCAGCTGTGGAAACAACACATCATCATCATCATCATCATTAGTTTTGTCCACAGTGTGGTTGAAGCATGACATGCTCTTCTTCTGTCAGTGCTGCGTTCCATTTGCTCAGTAGCTGTGCCACAAACCGGGTGGATCTGGTCTTTAGGCGTGCAGCTACTGAGTCCACATCCTTGAGTTCAGGGCCTGCAAAGTCCACTAGATTTCCTAAAGTTGTCAGCCCATTGCAGCACAGTGTCCTTTCTATTGAAGGATTAATTTCCCCTGTCACATCCAGATGTGACCCTTTTATCAGAGTTTCTTATTCAGAGGTATAGAGCTCCCTATAAAGCTTAGCTGCATGACTACGAATCCCTGTAGGGTCTGAAAGTCTCTGAGTCTCCAGACTCAGACTGCAGGGCATGTATACACCTTCTCTGGCCATTCTTGCGCTCCACACTAAAGAAGAATTTGGATGGAGCATCCATCTGTGCCACTTTCTGAAAGCATGACCGGACCAGAGACCCCTGAGGTTTTACCCCAAGCAGATCAGCAAGTGCCACTTTTTAAGTCTTGAGTGCCTCAATATTGCCTCAACTTCCTGTGGTCAAGTTTTGGAGTTACACTGTTTCTATCTCAAGACTCTTCATTGACCAGGCTATGTTTCGTGGCGCTGTAAGTATCCTGCTGACAGAGCTGGTTTATTTGGACTTTGCCAAAAACCCACCACTGCTGTAAAGACTGAAAAGTAGTCTTAGTTGCTTGAAATCAATGCCAAAAAAAGTGCCTCTAAAATGTGCATCATCCACCAACGATGTGTTAAATAGCCCGTATGTGCTCGTAGGCTTAATATGCCTCACCCTTTGTACAGTGGACTAAACTATGGTCAGACAAGGCAACTGGTGAGATTTGGCAATGTCTAAAAACACGATTCTGAGGGAGGAAGAGAGAGAGAGAGAGAGAGAAAGTCAGAGAGAAAGTCAGAGAGAATGAGGGAGGGAGAGAGAGACAGAGAGAAAGAGGGAGAGAGACAGACAGAATGAGAGAGAGAAAGTTACAGAGAACGAGAGAGGGAGAGAAAGTTAGAGAGAATGAGAGAAAGTTAGAGAGAGAGAGAGAGAGAGAGAGAGAGAGAGAGAGAGAGAGAGAGAGAGAGAGAGAGAGAGAGAGGGAGCGACAGAGAGAGAGAGAAAGAGAGAGGAGAGAGAGAGAGAGAGAGAGAGAAAGAGAGAGGAGAGAGAGAGAGAGAGAAAGAGAGAGGAGAGAGAGAGAAAGAGAGAGGAGAGAGAGAGAGAGAGAGAGAAAGAGAGAGGAGAGAGAGAGAGAGAGAGAGAGAGAGAGAGAGAGAGAGAGAGAGAGAGAGAGAGAATGAGGGGGAGAGAGAGAGAGCGAGAATGAGGGGGAGAGAGAGAGAGAGAGAGAGAGAGAGAGAGAGAGAGAGAGAGAGCGAGAATGAGGGGGAGAGAGAGAGAGAGAGTGTGTGTGTGTGTGAGAGACCACCATGAACCATGTTTTACTGTCTCCTTCCTTTCCTGCATTTATGTGGTTCTGCTCTCTCTCTTTCTCCATACACTCACACCCACAAACTGGCGCGCGCGCAACTGACCCAAAGGCAGAATCATTTGCAACAGGCGCGCGCGCCACGCGGACATCCAGCTCCTAAACACAGCAGCTGTTCTCTCGCGCACAGTGGCGCCGGTTTACGGGCGGTTCCTCCAAAAACAACCGAGAGAGAGAGAGAGAGCGCGAGCGAGCCTGACCGCCAGCATGGCCGCGTCTCAGAGCGGCTCCAACCTCACGCGCAACCTCACCAACCAGTTCGTGCAGCCTCCGTGGCGCGTGGCGCTCTGGTCCGTCGCCTACAGCTCGATCCTGGCCGTGGCCGTGTTCGGCAACCTGGTGGTCATGTGGATCATCCTGGCGCACAAGCGGATGCGCACGGTCACCAACTACTTCTTGCTGAACCTGGCCTTCTCGGACGCGTCCATGGCCGCCTTCAACACGCTGGTCAACTTCGTGTACGCCACGCACGGAGAGTGGTACTTCGGGGAGGCGTACTGCAAGTTCCACAACTTCTTCCCCGTCACCGCCGTGTTCGCCAGCATCTACTCCATGACCGCCATAGCGGTGGACAGGTGAGGGACTGCTGCTGCTGACCTGGTGGGAATAAAGGGGACTTCCTCCGAGATTCCAAAATTTCTCCATGATTAAATCATTCAGGTGAAAACAGAGTCAGAGCGGTTTGATGTGGCATGATGGAGTCTAGAGTCACCGTGATGGGAACCAAACGTCTGAAGGGTTAAAAGGCATTTGAAAAGCTCCCTCACAGAGGACTATGGCATGTAACGGTTAGAAACACACCGCCTCATGCCTGTAACATTGTTTTAGGACAGGTTTGAGAAGGTTTTGAATACATTCATGGCAGAGTTGGTGCGTGCAGGGCGGTGTAAGACAAAATTGTCCCCCCAAAAAAGTTTTCTTTGTAGTTTCTTTTAATTCTTTATTTTTCCATTTAGCATTATCAAAATGATGTACACAATACACATGTAAAAGATGGTTCTTCTAGGGTTCTTTAGAGAAGAAAATGGTTCTGTGTAGATCTATGGACACTCTGGGTTCTTTGCATCGTTAAAGGATTCTTCGGATTAACGGAGAACATGTTATTCACTAAACCACTAGTTGACCTCCACTCTTAAAAATGGTTCTTCAAGGATTCTTTAATAAAGAAAACGGTTGTAGGTAGAACTATGAACACTCAAAGTATCCTTTGTGCGATTTAATGGTTCTGTGTATGGTGAAAAGGTCTGTTAGACTGATGGAGGGTTCTATGTAGCACTCAAAAGGGTTGTTCTATTTTAATGGTGTCAAGCTTGCCATAATAGAAGAACCCTTTTCCAAAAGATTCTATATAGAACCATCTACAGCACATTCTCCATCAACCTGAAGAACCCTTTCATGGTGCAAGGCTCCCTTTAATCACACAAAGGGTCCTTTGAATGTTCATAGTTCTACATAGAACCACATTTTAACTAAGAAACCCTTGAAGAACCATTTTTAAGAGGGTAGGTTCACTGCTGGTTTGGATAGTGAATAAAATGGCTATATTTGTGTTGACATGGTGACCCCTGGTACTCATCAGCACCACTGTAAAGAAATTGCAGTTGGTGAGGTTCTTTACAGTGAACCATTTTACATCAACCCACTCGGTAGGACTTTCAACCATGAGCAGTTTGTCCTGTTTCCGAATATGTAGGGGCTCTAAGCTTCATCTTACTTGGTGGGCGCCATGCACCAGAATCATATTGTGTATGCAGGACTGAATAACTGTATGTTAAAAGCTTTAAGTCTGCAATTTTGGCTTTTTAAGAGCTGTTTTTTCAAAGTTTCAAGAAATGCACAGAATGGTTTTACTTCCACCCGCGACCCTGACGGAGAAGCGGCTTAGAAAATGGATGGATGGATTTTACTTCCAGCAAAACAAGACTTTAAAACAAAATAACTTTTTTTATTGAGCTGTTCATTTAATGCCATTTTCAATTAAATAAACTGTAGTAAGAGAGTTACATGATGTAAAAGGTTAAATCCCAAATGGTTTCAAGTAAATACCATTCTGTGCCCAAAACAGTGCAAAAAATTCCAGATTATATGAAGATGTACCAGATGTCAGTCTATATGTGCAGGTATAGATTTGCTAGAAGAGATCCAAGTGAGTCTGTTTGAGGTGTGGATTGACCATGGAGATCATCACTATGATGATCCATGTGCTTAACCCTCCTGTTACCTTTAAACGTACAATCACCTTTATTCTTGGGGTCAATGTTTTTTTTTAATTGTTGATATCTATCTATCTATCTATCTATCTATCTATCTATCTATACACACACACACACACAGACATATATACATATATATATCATATATATATATATATATATATATATATATATATATATATATATATATATATATATATATATATATATATAAATTAGATAGATAGATAGATAGATAGATAGATAGATAGAGAGAGAGAGAGAGAGAGAGAGAGAGATGTTAAACGCTGAATGGGGTCAAAGATAATAGCAGGGGGAACTTGGATGGATTTGTACTTTTCTGAGTGTTCTCAGATGACAATAGACGATAATGGGTTTACTTCCAATTTAGGAGGAAATGTCCACTATTTCACTTATTTGGTTTCTTTTTTGTGTTTGATTTAATAAGAGCCCTGCTGTTGCTTCCTAACAAGCTTTGGCATTTCATTTTACACCAAATGGATCTCACAAGAGGAAAACCTTCCTATACTGAGAGATGCTGTATAGACTTCTATAGGAACTGTCAGGTTCCGAGTAGTCTCTTACGCCTACCTAGGTTGACTTAGTAGCTCCTTTTACTTGTACTCAAGTCACTATGTCACCAAAGTAACACTGGGCCTCATTCACCAATCATACTGAAAAATACATTTCTTCTTAAAATCCACTTATGGTTTTCACAAAGATTCTGACATTCACCAGTTTTTTTTCTATGTGGATTTGTTCTTAGGTAAGAACAGAATCTACACACACTCAAGAGCACAAAGGTGTGAACAGCTCTGCAGCTGAAGAACATGTCATGAATCGAACGTAGACTCTCTTAAGACCTTCTTCAAAAACGAATTTAAGAAAAAACCTAGGAAGATACCATTGAATGAGGTCCATTACTTGTACCTGAGGATGGTTTAGGCTCTCCTACCTGCTTATACATCTACAAATTAAAACCACTGAGCAGGAGGTTGAAGACCTGTAGTACATCCAGTCAAAACAGGCATTAAGTACTATTAGGAACTATTAATATTTAGTTTTTCAGCATTTATTTAAATGGTATACATCCCTTCCATTCTTTGAGCTTCTCAAAGAAGTCTGATAGGAGATTTTCCCCACACCTCCAAAGTTCAGTCTTAGAAGCTGGTTGCATTTTCTGCTTCTCACCATCCAAATAATCCCAAACACGTTCATTGACGTTGGGGTCTGGACTCTGCGGTGGTCAGTCTATTGTTCTGAGAACACCAGAAGAGTCTTTATTTGATGTGTCTGTTTCCCTTTCTCAGTAAGACCTTCTTGACGGATCCACATCCTTTCAGACCCATAGTGTTGAGTTGTCTCCTCACAGTAAAAGGATGACTGAGAGCAGTCTGATTTTCTCCTCTCTCTCAAAGAGGAAAATTTAAGTGCTGTTTATCTGCTGTTTTTTCCCCTCCTGAAGCAAGTGGATGATCTTCAGTCTCAAAAATATCTCCTGAAAAATGAAGAGCTTGTACTTAACGAACATTTGACTGGAAATTGTATAAATGAAAGTCCCTGACATTTGCACAGTACTGTATTTTTACCACTCTAACGTCTTTAAAGGCGTTTTTAACACATACTTTGCATTCTGACAGGGTCTTTTTACTGTATGACAGGCAAAATAGTGGAGAGTACCTGAAATAACCACAGTAACTGCCTGAATAAAGCCTGCCAATTCAGGCTGTCAGGAACCTTTCTTTTGGTCTCTTCAACTGCACCTCTCTCCCTCTCTTATTCTCTCATGCAGAAGAATAAGAGTGATGCCACGAGGAACTACTTCTGCTTTCCTGAAGAACCTTTCAGTGGATGATTTTTTTGAAGAAACATTTTTGTAAATGGGAAGTGCGAGAGTATAAAGAACCTCTGAATAATGTAGAGGTTCTGTACCAATTCAAAGCTTTTCCTAGAAACATACGTTCAAGCCAAGCACTGTTTGGGAGCCTTCATTTGTGGTGAAATGGTGATTGTAGAGGACCTTTCCCACTCAGATTTGTGTGCAGTGGTGGTGATAAGATCTAGGATGTCTACAATTCCATGGGTGGGATAAAATATTGATACGGCGATATATCGTATGGCTTTCTTTTGCAGTACGTTATCGATACACTGGCGGCAAATATTGATTTATTTATTGAAACATGCATGCGCTGTAAGTGCTCTAAATGGACTCAAATTTGATACACCAGATTCAGTACTTGGTGGCGCTAAGGCATTAATCAAATGAATAGTGTAAACCTTTTACATCTCCGAGGGCTACCAGTATTACTAAGTCTATTGCTGGGTTGATTTGCAAGGACCTTCACCCATACAGTGTAGTCCAAAATGAAGGTTAGTGTATGTGTGTTAAAGAGGCATGAAGCTAAGCTAAGTGCTTTGTTGTACATTGTTTCATACTGGTTGTCAAATTTGGTGAACTGACACAAATAAATCCATAATTCCTGCTATTTACCTATTTAGGAGTATTTTCTTCAGTTACACAGATGTAATGCATCGTAGAGGATTGTCTTGCAATATATCGAGCACCACAGAATAGCAGTATTGTGAGATCATTATCGTGGGCAGTGTATCGTGGATATATCGCAAGATGCCTACTCCTCCAACACAAATACAGCTATTTTATTTACTATCCTAAATTAACAGTTAACCCACATGTGTTTTTAGAGACGTTACATTTATATGTAATGATGATGGTAAAAAAGTGGTAAACTTGACACTTTTCTTTGGGAACTATTTTGCCACAAGGCACTGCATGTATCCCTCCACTATGAATGAATTGTGGAAGTACACTGTAGCCCAAAAGCTTGAATCAAAACTATCATAATACAATGATACCTATTTGCAACAACTTTCAGTGAGGAAGCTTTTGCATTAAGTATTCTGGTTCCTATCACCACCACTATTTAGAATGCACCATTTCACTTAAAACCACTTTTTGTTCACATCTTATCGACTGTATGGGAAACTGCAGAATCCCCCTTCCACTCAGCACCTATTGATGTAGCTTTAAAAATCCGTAAAAGTGTAAATAAATGAAAGAGTTTCCTATGATGTTGTCTTGTGATATGATGTTTTCCCACCAAGGAGAAGCCCATAGACTCAGACTCAGATGCAGAACATGTAATATTCCTCTTCGTCTGACTTTGAAGTCTAAGAAAGGGAAATTTCATTTCCTACCGCTCGGCCCAGGTGGCCACCAGCCAGCTCACTCCCTCAAAACTTTACTATCTGAGGGATCAGACTAACTCATAAAGCAGATAAGCATGACATTCTCCCTTATTACACCGCCAGCTCCTTCCCTGCCCTCACTTTCTTCAAGGAAGCACAATATCGCACAGCCACCAAATCGTTAATCGCTAATCTCTCTGTGGCAGGTACATGGCCATTATTCACCCCCTGAAGCCCAGGCTGTCGGCCACGGCCACCAAAGTGGTGATCGCGTGTATCTGGTGTTTGGCGGTGGTTCTGGCGTTCCCCCTCTGCTTCTACTCCACCACCAGGACACTGCCTCGCAGAACCATCTGCTACGTGGCCTGGCCAAGACCGGCGGAGGATTCGTTTATGTGAGAGACTAATTGCGTTTTCCTTCATTTACTATGTTAACGATGCATGTTCAGCTACGATATCAGATCCTTAATGAGGGCCCACTTCTACATTTTGCCTCTATTTCCCCCACAACCCCTCCAGAAGTCCATTTATAAGGGCTGCAATGAATTTTCAATAATATTTGACAAATTTGCTAATTAATATAGTAAGAAGAGTACAGCCATTTGGATGCCTGACACTTCTGCCACCTTCCTGAACCCACTCATTTTTTTGGGGAAACATATGTTTGTGTGTCAAACCAAATGCTAGCATGGCAGGAGCAGCACACAGCTGCCAGCTCATGTTTTGTACAGTACTTGAAGAGTGAATAAAATGAGAATTGATACAGTAATTTTCCTTTTTAGGCAAGTGATCTGCCTTGAAATATAAAGAATTCTGCATAGTAGTTTTATTATAATGTAATTTTTGATGCTGTCGAGCTTTTCTAAATCATTTTATGGCTCTCTTTATCTTTACAGTTCCATAGTGTAACTACTGGAAAGTAGGGGTTGTCAATATAGCAAAAAATTTCATGAAACTCAATACATAACACAATATTTCAACATATGCAATGCACCAGTAATGCTACTTTTAATAACTGCAGTTAAAAACCCTGGATACAACGATTTTAGTTAATAATGCATATGCTATACTGCACTAAGTCCAGTTAAACATGCCTAATTATGCTTTAATTGTAATTAAACAGGCAGTTGACCTGTACTGGCAATATCCAGGATATGTTCAGAAAAGCATATTGTATATAATGATAATAAAATGTATCACACTAATAAGATACCTCATGTTGCCCACCCCTACATGGTACCTGTAAAGTTGTTCAGGACTGGAACATTAGAATGATTTTATGTATTTATATTGAAATGTGATGGTTATTATTGATTATATCTTTTATGTTTGGTCATTAAAACTAAAATGTCTTGAGCTTTATTCTTTTTCCTTATTCTTTTAGAATATTCGAATATTTAGCATAACATTGGCCAGAATATTAGAAGATAATATTTGCATCCTGACATTTAAAGAATTTTGTGTGCCAAAAACAGCTGTAATTGTTTTAAGTGTGACCAAAATCCTAACCTTTTTTAATCCTCTTTACACAAGCTGTTTTGGTTACTAGGCCTTTAAGTTTGATATATGCAAATGATTTTTTCTGTGATTGGCTGGACCCTTGGCAAGTACCCTGTATTGTGCTTTGCTCAGAAACAACACTCTTTATCACTTCAACATAAAGCAGGCTGAGCAGATTGTGTTGGCAGCTTACTTTTCAGATAGACTGTAAACTTTTAACACACCACATCAAAGTAGAGTTCACTTTTTTGGGGGGGCCCTTTAGAAAATCAGTAACCTCCGTTCACAATCTATGGAGCATCCATATACTGGTGTGAATAAGAATACATAAAAGCTCATGGACATAATGGATAATGGCTGTGCTACTCTAAAGGTTGGAGACACAGAGGTCTTTCTCCAAGACTATCATGCTTTGATCTCACCTCTCATTATCTTTTCTGTCCACCAGCTGCTAACTTTGATCCTGTCTTCTGCTTTCTGTGTAATACCGAGACACTTTGGTCATGGACTCATCTGTGGCCATTTGTTGCATCATTTTTTCTTTCCCTTTAGTTCCTGGACTGGCTGCTTCTTTGGGAAACTTGACTTTGTTCATGATTGCACAGGTACCATATCATCGTGACGGTGCTGGTGTACTTGCTGCCCCTAGTGGTGATGGGGATCACCTACACCATAGTTGGGGTGACACTGTGGGGAAGCGAAATCCCTGGAGACTCATCAGACAACTACCACGGCCAGCTACGTGCCAAGAGGAAGGTAGGCACTTCCGCTGTACTCAAATAACTCCAGTATTCAGACCGTGCCTAATGGATCGGGCTGGACCGGGTAGATAAATGGACAGATAGAACCTAAGTGTCCCAAAGCAACTCTAAAGAACTGTGCCAGTGGCTTTTAGGATTCTTTCAGTTCTTCACATGTCATTCCTTTCTCAGCTGACTCTCTTTTTCAGAGTCGCTTAGACAGAATAAGACACCTTCTAAGGAGTGAATTGGTAAAGCTGCACCATGTAAGTTTTTTAAACTAAAATGTGGTTTGCTGCTGCGAGTCACCCTGTAAAGTCTGAAATAATAATTTAAAAGTCAGAGGCACCATGCCATATGTCTTTATGCATTATGCCACGTGCACAGATTGAAAAGAAAGGTCCAGGAGAATGTTTAGGTCTCAAATCAACATGATACTGATGAAGATAAGATGACAACAGTAGATCATCCAGCCATATCCTCAGAGTCCATCACCAAGTTTTCACTGATTTCTCTTTGAATACTCTTTAATCATCAGATTCAGTACAACTGACTTAACAAAATGTTCTTCTGAACTTTGCCTGCAATTACACATTTCCACCAGAGAGGTCTCCAGAACCCCAAATCTTACATAGTGTAGCTTTTCCAAAATTTTCAAGGGAAATGATGTATTAAAAGAAGGTTTAAGTAGCTACACTTTTCACTGTGATTCAATTCTCTAGAGAGACCATTTAATGTCATTAATGTCAAATGACTTATTTAGTGTCATTATATTAGAAGCTATTTTGGGCTATTGTCTCTAAATATAATCACAAATTGTCTGGTGAGCATATGTTAGGTGCCCTGTATGTTTGCTATGTGATTTTATGCCTCTCATTCAAATACACCTTTTAAGAAGCGCCTATTTTTCTGCAAACTGTAGAGCAAAATTTCAATTTAAACGGAAACATTCAATATAAAAATGTGGCATAACTTTTGCACATTCCACATTTTATGTTTTATTTTTTCCCATTTTGTTAAATTCAGCAAATAATTGTGTAAGAAAATGTACAGAAGTGTTTTCTCTGTAGAGGATTGTCTATTTTAACGTAGTAAGTCAACAAAACATGGAACAGGCCTAAACTGTATGACAGTGAACATGCAACCACAATAAAATAATGTTAATTAATTAAAGTAGTAAATACATTCATGTGGAGCTTATTTTGTCCGCCCACATAGCAAAAACAAAATGCACTGCTTTTTAAATGAAAAAAAAAATGTTTGCTGAGGAAATAACACAAATGCGATTCGCCCCTTAAAAAGCTTGTTTTATTATAAGCTTTATTACACACTTCTATAACTTAAGAATAGCTCAGCCAGTTGCTTTGGAGTCCTTGTAGTTACTGAATAATACACCTTATTGTAGTAAGCCTGGGATTTTAAGGGATTAATCATTAAGGGATTAACTACACCAATTATTTTAACTGTTTAACAATTGTAGATTGTAGACATCTAAGGCGAAATCTGATAACATTAATCCAAAGCGGGGATCAGTTTAAAAGGGACGGACTGTTTTCTAAATCATAGCTGAGAGTGTGAAGCTATGAATGAGACCGTATGAATGAAAAAAAACAAAACAATGACTTTATTATGCATGTGAACATGTCACTGCGCCCTTTCAGCTCAGTCCATCTTTCTGCATTGGGGGAATCTCACTTCAGTGTTACTGCTAGAGTTTTTCCACAGATTAAGGTCATAACTTTGAGTACATCCCTCATGCCAGCTGTGAGCTTAAAAGCAGAGCTTCGACTCTTCCATATCAAATATTATTCCGGGACACAACGGATCATTTCTCATCTCCTGTCGTCTCCTTTTATAATCCAGCGCTATTGTTTTAGATTCGGAGATTATGGTGGGATTGCGTCGGATTAGAGAATTTGTAAAGTCACCTTTTTACAACCCATGCCTTCAGACACAGCCCAGAAGCTGATTGGTTGGGCTGTGTTCTGGAGGCCTGAAGGTTTGTTGACAGCCATGTGGGCCGGTGACGAACACGAGGGGGCTGATTTGTTTGACAGCGATTTGACATCATATGAAATCCTCAATGATCTGTCAACAGAGAATGTCTTAGCTTTGCACGGCTGTAAAATCACACAGGTCCTGCTTTATGCGGGTGCAGAAGGTATATGGTGTCTTATATGTAGAACTGGAATTCAGGTCAGTGGCTAATTGAAATATGGCTGCCACAGATGTTCAACATATGTGATAATAAAAGAATTATCAAAATATTCTCAATGCAACAGGCAAATAAGAATACAGCAGAGCCTGCTCAGCTTGTATACCACTGTGTGTCTGAAATGAGCAAAAACTAGCAATTTACATTCTTCTTTTATTTACTTATTTATTTGTTTTTGCAGTCATAATTCATTCTAAAGCAGGTCATTTTCCAACTTGAACAGTTTTGGTCACTGTGCCGAATATATGTAAATGAGCTTTGTTCTGACTGGCTGCCCTGTAGTCCAGGCTGAAATAATCCTTATAACCTGCAGCATGAATGGGCGGAGCCAAACTGCTGTAGGCTGAATTGGCTGATCTACATAAAGGTGTAGGTCTTGTGATGTCACAGAAACAATGAATTCAAAATGAGGGTCACACTTTATTTGGAAGGTCCCCTATATCACTAACCCCCTAAATCACTAACAAACTTTCTGGTGATAGTTGATCAGCAACAGTATGGTTAGGTTTAGGGCTAGGAGTAGGTGTAGGTTTTGCCTTGAGGTTAAGGTTTAGGGTTAGATTTAATCAAATCTTTCATACTGAACTTAAGGTTTAATTACATTTCATAGATATCTAGTTGACTGTTGCTTAAGGAGAGAGTGGGCATGAAGTGAGGGAGTTTACAAAGCATCTACATTGGACCAATCAAATAACACTCAACTTCGTCAAGTTGCAGTTAATAGATACTTAATTGAATGTTACTTAACCTCTTATGCTTGTGAGTATATTTTGGTTTGTCCACCTGAATTTTCATGACCAAATCGAAAGGCAAATTATTCAGTAACTGCATGAAATGAATAAAATGATTTAATTAATGAATTTATTTATTTATTGTAAAACTACCCCTCAAATTAACAGAACATGTGTTTATAATTGCACATATTGCTATATGCTTACAATTTTCTGCTGAAAGCCAAAAATCTTATAAAAATAATTGTTACAGAGGAGATCATTGAAGAGATGCCACCGTTTATAGTTTATAGCCCAGATTTGTGGAAAAATGGGTCAACTTTCAGTAGAAAACAAAAACTGTGAGTTCAGCTTCTTTTATTATAAGGGTTTAAAATGACATCATCTGTTTGATTGAAAAGAAGACAGTTACAGCCTCATACCACACCCACCTTCTGAACGTAGCTTATGAAATTTGAAAGTTATGAAGAACATGACAAAGTGTGTTTTGGAACCACCGGTGACTCCAAGGAGTTTAAGAGGTTAAAGATATACTGAGCACTTACAAAGCATCTACAGCGGACAATCCAAATAAAGTGTTACCAATGGTTTGTTTGGAAACTAACGTATAACTTCAAAGTCTTCATCAAAAAAATAGCAAAAGAAATTGAAAGCCAACTAGAATCACAGTACTGCTTTAAGAAAGGTGCTCATGGCCAAAAACCACTAAGAGCTCCAGACTCACCAGTTTAGCATAACAGATGAGTGACCTGCCAAGTTTCAGATAGGATGGATAACAACTCCTGGATATGAGTTTCACATCCAAGAAAGGCATTTTCAGAGCAGCTGGAATCCGTGCTGGGATCCGGAATCTGATAAGAAAGTGTGGTCTTGTCAGACATGCTGATTTCATCAGTACAGCTATTTATATACAGGCATGAACAGGCATTTACAATCATTGTTCTGAGATCACAGCTGGCCTAGCAGTGGCAAAAGCTCTCAGCTGAAACAGATGCATTCACACTATACATTCTAACATGTTCAGTTTATCTGAAACATCTGGGAAACCGACTGGCTCCCCATTACCCAAAACACTCTGTAACTCTTAATATTTAACCTTTTTAACATGGTATTTAAAATTTTGACTTTGAATCCAAGAAAGCATCAATTTACCCACTGAAAAGTGTGTTGATTATATAGATAATGTAGTTAATAATTAGTAGTTTTTACAGTTTTAGTAGTTTTTAACAGAGAATTAGCAAATATAGAAAATATGGTTAACTAGCATCCCTACTAATCGCAATAGGACGTTAAGAATTTTCTAATGATTTTCTTATTTGTTTTTTTTAAGTAACTATTTACTTCGATCTATACAAAGAAACCGTGTCAGTCAATATCACAGTATCACTGAAAATAAAGAAGAGACTTTCTTCTCCTTCTGATCAGGAAATTTGGGTGATGTTAATTTCTGCTGAGCATTACACTTGTGGAACATTTTATATATTTATTAAGGTAACAAGACTGAATAAATGGGAAACTAACATGTACATCATCATAACTTATGATGGATGAAAAATAAGATGCTAAATGGATTCACACATCAACATTTAACACATCAAACATTATTTTTTAAATATTTTTTAAACTTTTGATCTACTTCTGAGATGATTTTTAACTAGTTTCTAGGTGCTGTAGATGTCAAGGAACCCTCAGCTAAAATGTTTTTTAGCTTTACTTTACATCACCCACATGACAAATTAATATTATTCATCAACAAATAGACAACCAACAATGGTTTTAACAAAGTACAAGATAAATTTGCAGCAGGTTCACTGAATGATTTTAAGTCAGTTTCCTCTTGGGCCTTCAGAAAAAGTAAGGCAGTTAGTGAGATGAATAGATCTTCAAGCTAAAGTAAGCATTCAAATATACTTCCACAGCTTCAGAGCAGAATGGAGAGCAGGGCAGAGTTATCAATAGGGGTGGGTGATATGGCAAAAATGTAACATCCCAATACTTTAAGGCAATTTTTCAATATACAGTATGCATTTTTATGTAATTTATCTAAGGTTTGGTAAGCTAGAATAGGCTAAATACAATAAAGTGGTGGCAGATTTAAAAAAAATACTATCAAAAAACTATAACTGGGGTGTTTTTTATTCAGCTTTACACACTGCGCTGTGTAAACAGAAGGATGACCAAAACAGGGCCTGTAGTAGAACTTTCACCCTAATAAACAGGTACTTTGCCCTATTCATATTTGCAAGCGCTGTGCAGACCTGATGCTGCAAAACCTCAACCCCAAGTAATCATTATAGTAACCAACATTCTGTGCATTAAACTATAACCTTGAGGCTGTGAGAGACGTCTGTGTTGGCGCTTTGCTTTGTTTGCTTTGTGTGAGGGAGAGTACAGTGTGAAAGAACAACTGCACAACTTGTTAACTTGTTAAGGACCATGGTCCAGCACTACCTGCATTTTCACAACAGTTAACCACTCAGCATTCTTGTTAATATCAACTAAAAGGAATAAATACTGTGTTTCATTTACAGAGCACGTGCATTTCTAACTGTTCTGGTAAAAGTATGTTTACTTCTTGTTTTGCTACTATATTAAAATGTAGTTACATAGTATTGTATTAATCTATAGTTATAAAACAAAATTCATTGGCATTTAATTTACATTCGAGTTTGCACGTCCCGTGTTTTTTCCATTTGTTTTCAATTTAAGAAATGGCAGGAATGCGGCAAGGCTGTTCATTTATTCCACAAAACAAGAATGTATGCAGAAGAGAAGCTTTCCATCAAATTGACATCGTAATATATTCCATTCCATTCCACTAATAAACACAGCTTTTAAGCAAAAGTTTAGAACCAGTGAATCCTGACAGATTCTGCTGCATCCATGTCACATTTACACAGAAGAGCTTGATGTGCAGATAATACAACTTATTTCTTATTGGCCACATTTACGTGCAGCCTAATAATCCATTAACAATCCGATTTATAGCTAAATCGGAATAGAATACGTCCATGTATACACCTCAGTCGGAATAGACTAGCCTGAATGAGGCTATTCGGAAAACAGTTTCTATCCGATTGAACGAGGTAAGTAATCCTGTAGATAATCTGTTGAATAGAACAATATTAGCAATGTAATTGCTTGTATCTGATTACATTCCCACATCGGAAAGTGTCAGTACGTTCTGTCCATGTTTGTTTACATCATAGTGAAAGTTTATACCGTTCAACATGGTGGAGCAGAAACTGGTCTGCAGAGGAGACAAAGTTTATGCTCTGATCTTTAAAAGACGGCGGTGGGACGGACGTCCAGCTTATGTGTCTCAGAACATGACGTCTTCCTCTTATCTATAATAAGGACATGTGAAGTACGTTTTCCTGAGTCTGACATTTGAAAGGAATTAAAAACACAAGCACTGCTCACTGCTGCTCATCTCACTCCGACTGGACTCAAATGATGATTGTTGTCATGGGAACATCAACACTCTACATATGCATGAAATTTTTGATCGGATTACTTGTAGTGCGCATGTAAACAGATTTTCCGTATAAGCGCCTCAGTCTTAATCTATAATTGTATGTATTTAATCAGATTAGTGAAAACCTTTGCATGTAAACACAACCACTGTAACACTCATAATTGAAGTCCAGGTAAATAAACATAATAAATCCAACACAAAATAGGCAAAGAGTTCTGAGGGGTAAATCCAAGTCCACAAATATGAAAACTAAAACAGACAAAACCAGAGATTAAAATGCTTAAAGATGCAGGCTTAGAAGTTGCAATACTCACTCAAACACAGCCAACTGGAAGATATGAGAGTTTTCTGAGCTGACTTGACCTGATAATGTCCAAAGACACATTTAATCAAACGCAGCATCCAGTGTTTTATCAATTAGCTACAATCAGAATGCTTTCCAACACAGTGCCTTTTAATGCAATTCCAAGATCACATCCAAACCTATTCCAGCTACCAGCACACATGAGTAAGGTAATCAAGAGCCATTGAGCAGCTGATTACCTGGCTCAGGTGTGTGTATGTGGTCTGGTCAGGCTTCCTCAAAGGCTGGCCTGGAACCCTCTGTTGAAACACATCCAACTTGCCTAACACACTTCCTTCCTGTTTTGTCTGTATCTGCCTGGCAGGATATGTCTGCCTCACCTCCTAGCTCAACTAACACATACACACCGACCTAGAACCAGCTACCGCAGTCCATAACCTAGCCTTGAGCCCTGTCAGAGGATCCAAACTGGTTTCAGATCAGTCGGAAGGGCTGACTTCCTCTACCACCACAACCGCCTCTGCTTCTCCACACCTGCTGTGAAGGCTGCGTCACTGCTAACCTTTCTGTGCTTTGTGTAGCTGTCAATCCCAAAGCTAAAGGGAGACTCTGCTGACCCTTCTTTCTCATTAAATTACAGAAGGCTCTCTTTAGTGCTCAGGCTCATGGCACCTCATTAAAAGGCATGTTCTAAATTAATGTGGTCCTTGTTTGATGGCAGACAAGATTCCGTTGTCTTTGTTAGCTGCGGCTCCTTTGTCTTATTGTGAAGAAGTTAATAGAGCCATTTAAAAAGTTTGGAATGGCCTTTAAAAGGGCTTTCAAGAGCTATGGGAGAACAGAGTTAGGTTAGGTTGAATCAATGACAATTTCTAAGTGGATATTTTTGCCAAAATGAGGACCATGAGATAAAAAAATGGGAAAATTTGAGCGAATGGAGAAGAGGTCATTGCGCTTACAGTGAAAAGTTAAATGTAGGTCAAAAAGAACACAAATATTAAGTCCATTCCAGACACTGCCCACAAGTAATTCATTAGAGTAGATGTCAGAAAACGTCTGTAGGTGTTGACAGGGTTGCAAAAAGGTGCTTTATTGTTACTGAAATTTCGAGAACCTTTTATTTGACAGACACAGTGACATTATGCCAAGTACTATTTTTCCACTGTAATTATTTGCATATTTAACATCAAACATTGAGGTGAAAGATGACTTCTCATTCTGGTTCTGTATGCAAATAAGCTGAATGTCAGGCAATGAGATTACTTAGCCCTCAAATGCACACCAATCAAGACTGAAAAAATAATGTATTTAGAACATTGGGCATGTATTAGTTGATTTTAAGTTTTAAAATAAATATTAGGCCACTTAGGAGCTCATAACCGGCTCAGAACTCTGCACAAAAATATCTAAACTTGTACGTGTTTTAACAAGCAGTTGGCCAAAGAGCTTTTGTTTGCTTACCCTAATGAAAAATCAGCTTTAACGAAAACACTGCATCGCTACTGCAGGTTTTCAAAATGTATAAATAAGGCAAACAATAAAAATACAAAAAAAAAATAAAAAAGGCAAAACTAAAAGTACATACTCTCATGTCTTTGCTTGGCTTAAATTATTCTAAAGTTCTGTTTTAACCATTATTTTTAGTTAACCTTGAAAACTGGGAGTACTGCAGCCTCCCTGGCGCCCTCTCCCATGGGCAGCTGGTCCCTGGATGTGAATATATTTTATGTCATCTAAATTTCAGCCAAGAATATGTTGTGTCAAAGCCTGTCTCTGTCGAATAATTATCTTTTACCATAAATCTAGAGACTTGGTTCTTGTGTGAGTCCACCGGCCAGGAATTCCATTTTCATTCAACGGATTTGAGCACAATCTCAGCTTTCATGATTTATATGGAAATTACTCAGTTATCTTTTTTCCAGCCATTGCAATTTCTGGATTTGCTGTTTGCCTGCTTGCTTTTGTCAGGGAAAAAAAAACAGCACTGGCTTCAGAGTGTGATTGCATTTGGGATGGAATCAACAAGATGGGGTGCCTGGTGACCAATCAGAAATTGTCTCTGCTTGAGTTTGATGCCAATCCAGAGTCATCCTGCGTCCCCCCATGTTATGAATGACAGCAGGTAGCTGAGAGTGGTGGGAAGAGTCAAAGCTCTGGCACTGAAACAGCTCAAGTAGAAGTAATGCTATACATTTTTAACATAACATTTAATCTTCTTTCTGTTTTTTGCACAGGGCTGGGTCTATTAGTGTCCAGAAAACAGGCTTTTCAGATTTGGGCCATAAGTTTATTGAATGTGATTTGATTTTGCTGAAACCACACTGACTGCACGTCTCTCTCCTCAGGTGGTAAAGATGATGATTGTAGTAGTGGTGACCTTTGCTCTCTGCTGGCTGCCTTATCACGTGTACTTCATTGTGACTGGCCTGAATAAGCGATTAAACAGGCTGAAATCCATCCAGCAAGTTTATCTAGCAGTGCTTTGGTTGGCCATGAGCTCCACCATGTACAACCCCATCATCTACTGCTGTCTCAATGGCAGGTAAATCACAGACAGAACAAACACACAAACTCTCCCTTCTTACATGCACACACAAATATAGCAGTGATTCACAGATCAGATATTTTTGTAACAGACACAACTTTGTCCTAATTTGATGGGCAAATTAAAAGTATTAATGCATTAGTTTTATCTAGCATCATCTTTTCAACGTTTGTGGTTGGAGATGACAGAACACCTCCTTTTTCTTTCCTAATACTGACACCATTATTGAAACGTTGTGTATTAGCCAGTACAATGGTTTAAAATGAACTATTTTCTAATTGAAGCACGCCATTTAAGATGAGCATCTAAGATGCTCAAACTACTCAAATGCACCACTGACACCATAGGAAGAAATACACAGCTAACAACAAACAGCGTGAGTGCTAGTGTCAGAGAGGATTTATTACTGGACTGGGTCGAATTTATTCTTTTTTTCCCCCCTCTGATATCCAGTCCAGCCTTTTCTGCTGATATCGCCCTGATACTGGTACCCATCAATACCCATCAATTTTATCTGTATGTGCAGACATTACTTGTCTTTACAGAACTTCACCTATGAGGTTGAATCAAAATTACACAGTAGTTCTGCAGTGCGCAGACAACAACATGCATGTGCAAATCTAAATCTATATAGAGGAAATGTATGACTTGTAAGTTTAATATTAGGGCCGGGACTTTAGATTAATTTAATTAATTAATTTAGATTAATTAATTACAAAGATTTTAACGCGTTAAAACTTTTATCGGAATTAATCACATTTTTTTAAAGTTTGGAGACGGAACCTTTGTATTCGCGTGTTCTAGCACGCCTGTAAATCTGATGCACAAGCGACATCCGCAAATAAAAACGATGCACGACGATGCAAAGTCGCTTCTCTTGGTCCACTGAGGGACAACTTTAGCTTTAAAAAACGTCCTGATGGGACTTTTGAAAAGGCTACTGTTGTATAGAAGTTGTGCAAAAAGGAGTTTGCTCATCACCGAAGATACTCAAACCTAAAATACCATCTCAATGCTAAACATGTTGTGGCGAGCAGAGCCGCCCCCGCAGCTGCTTTCAGCGGTAAATAACCGCCCCAGCCGGCCCGCACTGGGCCAGGCGACCGGGTTCAGGGCCAAAATAAGTAAGTCTAGGTCTGAAAAACTAAACAACTCCCGGCCAAATGGATCGCATAAGACTGTAGACCACTTTCGGGGGTAGAGGACAGGGGGCTACAGTCTGTGTTAGATCGCGACATCAGACCTGCTCACGAACTCCCGTCTAGGAAAACCATGGCGAGTAAGATCAGGCAGCTTTATGATGATGAAAAGCCGTCAAAACAAGACATATTGAATGCAGTTTGTGTTGCATTGACAGGGGACCAATGGACTTCCGCCAGCAATTCTAACTACAGTATGCGTTGTTAAAGTTTGGCCATCAGCATCTTTCGCCCTCACTGTAGATTTAGTTAGTTAGTTTCTTTATTTGTCTCCCAAAGGAGAAATTTTTCTTGGAATGAGGGCATACTGCACTACAACAAAAGAACAGACAGACATACAAGAAAGACAACAACAGACATCATGCAGGAAACTGCGCAGACCATTTTTTTCTGTAGCTGAGTCCTGGAAAATTGAGCAAAAGGTTACAACAATTGGCACCGATTGTGCCAGAAACACGATGGCAGCGGCAAGACAGCTCCCATTTCAGCACATGCCGCGTGTTGCGCATATCTTGCAGAGATCCATCACTGTGTGCCTGGACAGTTGTGGATTTAATGATGTACTAGCAAAGTGCCGCAAGATTGTGGGTCATTTCAGAAACAGTCCAGCCAACACAATGGAACTGTCTAAAGAGCAAAGGGCACTTGACCAGGAAAATGAACCCCTAATCCAGCATGTTTCCACAAGGTGGAAGCAATAAACATGTTTGTTGTTAAGAATATACGTGCATTTATTCAAAATTTTAGTAGCAAAATAATTTTTGTAATTAATTGTGATTAATTAATTACAGACCCTGTAATTAACTCGATTAAAACTTTTAATCAAGTCCCATCACTATTTAATATTGGTCTGTTTGAGACTTAAGTTAAAAAAAAAATTTATTATTAAGTCAGTAACTGAAATATGAATACAGCAACTTCTACTGTAACACATTACACTTCTTCATTACAGGAAAAATGAATTACATTATTGTAATGTGTTACTTTGTACCATATTACCTCAACACTGTGTTTATAGTGGTCTGTAAATAGGCTCATTTCCTGGGCGTTGTCAAACACAGGCCTAATTGTTGCTTGTCTGACACTGAAGATAAAAAAGCAAAATAGATATGAGAGCAAAATAAAAGTTCTCCATTGTGGCTGAATGCTTAAGTCTGATCACTGTTTGTGAAGGCTGTTACAGCAACCCAGGCTAACTTAGTGACTGTTTTCTAGTTCTAAAGATTCAGCCTTACCTCTAGTGTACCTCTAGTAGGTACACGCGCATGTTACTAGAAGACATCAAAACACACAACTTAGTGTTGGGCCAGGTTTAGGGTTAGCAAAATTAGTTAGAATGTAATAGATATTTATTTGAATATAAGTTAAAGATTATTTGCCAAGTATCTGAAGTATTTGGTTATGTGTATAAAAATGTCTTCTAGTAAATAATAAGGCATTCAGTTATGACCAGATGTGGTAGGCAAACTGAGTTTATATAGGAGTCACTAAAATTCTTGCGTGCATGTTTTTATGGACCACTGAACGAACTGTTGCCGTCATCCAGGTTCAGAGCAGGCTTCAAAAGAGCCTTCCGGTGGTGTCCTTTCATCCATGTATCGAGCTATGACGAGCTGGAGCTGCGCGCCACCCGCCTCAACCCCCGCAACCAGAGCAGCATGTGCACGCTGTCCCGCATCGACACCAGCGTCCATGGAGACGATACCCGCCAGGGCAACCGGAAAAGCACCAAGTCCCAAAACCAACATGAGGTCAATGGTGCTAAAGAGAACCCACCACCTACGACCAGAAATGGCCACTACAGCGAGCCCACCTTTGCTTCTGATCAGCTTAACTGAGGGCACGAAAAAATGTGGTCACTTTTATGTGAGGTTAGCCGGTTGTTTGGTATGTTAGGTCTTTCCTTAATGGGCCCACATCATGGGAAATCTAAATTTTCTCATGAGACTTCAATGGAATATGTTAACATTTCCAAATATGCACTCTTAAAAATGCTACAAAGGGTTCTCTAAACAATGCCATAGAAGAACCACTTTTGGGCACCTAAAGAACCATATTTGAAAAAGTGAGGATGACGAACCTTTTAATGGTTTAAAGAACCTCTTCTTAACCTAGTCTTAACTTATATAACGGTGTACATTTATTCTTCCCTCAAAATAACTCAATATACAGCCATTAATGTCTAAACCACCGGCAACAAAAGTGAGTACACCCCTAAGAGACTACACCCCTAAATGTCCAAATCGAGCACTGCTTGTCATTTTCCCTCCAAAATGTCATGTGACTCATTAGTGTTACACTGCCCTGCGACCCAGTTTCCGGAGGGAGGGGATCATGCTCTGCTTCAGTATTTCACAGTACATATTGGAGTTCATGTGTCCCTCAATGAAATGTAACTCCCCAACACCTGCTGCACTCATGTAGCCCCAGACCATGACATTCCCACCACCATGCTTGACTGTAGGCATGACACACTTATCTTTGTACACCTCACCTGATTGCCGCCACACATGCTTGACACCATCTGAACCAAACAAATGAATCTTGGTCTCATCAGACCATAGAACATGGTTCCAGTAATCCAGGTTGTCCTTTGTTGACATGTCTTCAGCAAACTGTTTGCGGGCTTTCTTGTGTACAGACTTCAGAAGAGGCTTCTTTCTGGGGTGACAGCCATGCAGACCAATTTGATATTGGCATATGGTCTGAGCACTGACAGGCTGACCCCACCTCTTCAATCTCTGCAGCAATGCTGACAGCACTCCTGCGCCTATCTTTCAAACACAGCATTTGGATGTGACGCTGAGCACGTGCACTCAGCTTCTTTGGATGACCAACATGAGGTCTGTTCTGAGTGGACCCTGCTCTTTTAAAACGCTGGATGATCTTGGCCACTGTGCTGCAGCTCAGTTTCAGGGTGTTGGCAATCTTCTTGTTGCGCAACAATTCATCCTTTAAGATCCTCAGAGAGTTGTTTGCCATGAGGTGCCATGTTGGAACTTTCAGTGACCAGTATGATAGAGTGTGAGAGCTGTACTACAAATTTGAACACACCTGCTCCCTCTGCACACCTGAGACCTAGTAACACTAACGAGTCACGTGACATTTTGGAGGGAAAATGACAAGAAATCAAAGTGCTCAATTTGGACATTTAGGGGTGTAGTCTCTTAGGGGTGTACTCACTTTTGTTGCCGGTGGTTTAGACATTAATGGCTGTATTTGGCATTTATGGCACCTTTATTTTTTGAGCATGTATTGGTCCATGTGGTCCACATATGGAAATGAAGTCCACTTTAGAATTCACTGCTTTTGTGATGTCACAAACAGCAATGTATTTACATATATCAGCCTACAGCACTTTAGCCTAGGTGGGATTTTGAATAAGGCAAAATACAAGGCAGCCAATAAGATCAGAGGTCATTTACATATATCAGCATAATAACAAAAACAAGTGGTTTAAGAAGTAAGCCTTCCAAGTGTAGTATAGTGTTTCCCAGAGCTGCTTCTGGAAATACCCCTGCTAACATTCAGCTAATTAAAGTCCTTCATGACTTTAACAGTGGTGCATCACAGCAGGGTCAGTGGTCAGTCTAGCGCAGCATATTATTAAACTAATTACAGTCAGCGGGCAGTTGTAAGAAATCTGTATTACATAGTGTGGTCTAACTTGAGAGATTTTCATTGTGCTATCTGACAGAGTCAGAAATATTGAATGTATTAGAATACAGATGCATACCAATATTCAGTGGCCCAAAAAGTATTTGGACACTTTGACTATTCATAACGTAACTTCAATTAAGTGCTTTAGGTTCATAGAATGTTTAAGAAAATGGTTTTGTATGGAGAAAGCCGGGATAAGAAACTCCAGCCAGACTAAAGTAAGGTTATTGCGAGGTAAAACAGCAAAGTCTGGGGCTGTTTTTCTCACAGTGGTGTCATGAGTTTGTGATTATTGAGGAAATCATGAACTCAGAAGTGTACAACAACATTTGGATACATGCATGCAGAAGTTTACAAAGAAACTGCTCACATGACAGCTGTTTGAATAAACGTTCATTGGTTTGACGTTTTGTCTCCTAGCACACTGAACATTGTGAAGTATTTGGCACAAATGTCCAAATACTTTTTGGAGCCACGGTATATAATGTATTGATGTCTCAAATGCATGCTGTGACAAAGTATTTGACAAAGTGTGTACAGATGCTGTAACATCTGGTGTATTGTTTTTCTATTTGTCTACATTACCAAATATATATTCTGTATATTAATATTATAATATTCGTAGTTAATGTAGATGCAGTATGCCTGCTTCAGTGCTTTGCAAGCCTTTTAAGGAAGGGAACCCATTTCCATCAGGTGAAGTTGATGCAAATTTTGCTGGTGGCAGTGTGTCAAAGTTTTGACTTAATGTCTCACAATTATGACTTACTTTATCAAAATAGTAAGTTACTATGTTGAAATAATGACTTTGTGTCTTGGCTTATCCTAAAATGACAAATATTCTCTTAAAATGACATATCTTGATGATTTTGAGGCATGAAACCAGCTTGGACCAGCACAGATGGTCACCTGTAAAACCATCATGTGTTGTGCTTTGGATGCTGGGTGTCCAACTAAAGCAGCACCAAACCAGCTTAACCAGATTAGACAAGCATGGCATTCATTTTTTCAGCAGGGTCAATATTTAAGTCAGAATTTGGAGAACACATTACTTTGAAATATTAAGTCTTTTAAGTTTTGACTTACTGCTTCCAGAAACAGAACAGGGATAAAAGGTGAATGCTTGCTGCTCTGGTCGCTGGGAATGGGCTTCCATATATTTAGTGCCATGCTGGAAATTATGAAAAAACAACAACATCCTTGTGATGCTGTTAGCATTTGTGGCTGCTTTCCTTTCTCACACATTTGTACTGCTTATTTCAATCTGCTTCATCAACATGATGAATAAAGGTGATTTTGAGATAATGGAACAGTTGTGACCAATTGTGGTTGGAACTTCATTCTGCAAGAAGGTGGATGTCCAGGAACAGTGTTGGTGACCACTGATTAAGGCCAACACATTTTTGTGTTGAGCACTATATATATATATATATATATATATATATATATATATATATATATATATATGTGTGTGTGTGTGTGTGTGTGTGTGTGTGTGTGTGTGTGTGTGTGTGTGTGTGTGTGTGTGTGTGTGTACACTCACTGGCCACTTTATTAGGTACCTGTTCAGTTGCTTGTTAACACAAATAGCTAATTAGACAATCACATGGCCACAACTCACCTGCATTTAGGCGTGTAGAGGTGGTCAAGACAACTTGCTGAAGTGCAGACCGAGCATCAGAATGGGGAAGAACGGTGATTTAAGTGAGTTTGAACGTGGCGTGGTTGTTGGTGCCAGACGGGCTGGTATGAGTATTTCAGAAACTGCTGATCTACTGGGATTTTCACACACAACCGTCTCTAGGGTTTACAGAGAACGGTCTGAAAAACACACACACACACACACACACACACACACACACACATACATATATATATACATATACATATATATATACATATACATATATATATATATATATATATATATATATATATATATATATATATATATATATATATATACACACACATACATACATATTTTATATATATAGACACACTCTTTAGGCATAACATTCTGACCACCTCCTTGTTTCTATGCTCATTGTCCATTTTATCAGCTCCGCTTACTATATAAGTGCATTTTGTAGTTCTACAGTTACAGACTGTAGTCCATCTGTTTCTCATACTTTGTTAGCCCCCTTTTACCCTGTTCTTCAGTGATCAGGACCCTCACAGAGTAGGTAATATTTGGGTGGTGGATCATTCTCAGCACTACAGTAACACTGACGTGGTGGTGGTGTTAGTGTGTGTTGTGCTGGTCTGAGTGGATCAGACACAGCAGTGCTGCTGGAGATTTTAAACACCTCAGTGTCACTGCTGGAACCAAACCTATCCAGCCAGCAGCGTCCTGTGACCACTGATCAATCTACAAGATGGACCAACAGGGTAGGAGTGTCTAACAGAGTGGGACAGTGGGTGGACTCCAGCAGCACCGCTGTGTATCAGGAATTCAAAGAGAGCCCTCTACCGGCGACATACCGCTACTGCGGCGTTTTAAGGTGGACTGTAAAATTGGAATAAATCGTGAAAATATGACTCTACATGCTTATTATTCAGCAGTTACACTCAGAGGCATCGTTTTCAAGTTCTGCTTGAGCTTTAGGACCCAGTGTTTCTCCTCCTTTGGATCCTCCTGCAGGATCTTACCCAAAGGAGCGAAACCGAAAGTAAAGGAATTCCCCCTTTACTCCTTCCTTCTGTTCCTGTGTGAGGAACAGATTCAGTGGAAACTCTGGCTGTGTAAATACTAATTTACACCCCGGGAAGAAGCTCGCAGGTTTACGTTCCTCTCACTGTAGAGCTGACACCATGTCTGCGGGTAAGGAGCTCGTTTAGCTGGTGAGCTGTATCTTCTGCGTCGTGTTCTGACTGTTTTACCTCGGCAGGCTTTCCAGCGCTGGGCCAGGCTGGTCGAGCTGGAGCGAATGAAATGTGGATGTAGAACTGCTGGCTGTGTATTATAAAAGTATTAGGTTGTAATGTTAGTCTGCCTGACTGACATATCGGCGCGTGTGTGATGCGCGTGGTGAGGTCACGCGCGGGAACAGGCTAAATGCTGTGCTAAGCTTTAAAAATCATTTTCTCGTGGTAAATTAACAGGAGCTTGCCTGCTAATATACTCCACGGGGCAACTCTGTCATTTGATACGTATCTGAACCCCACAGAGGCTTTAAGCGGTTATTTTAGTTTATTGCATTTATTTCTTGCCCTGATATGTGTTATTTCTTTTAAATGGTTGTTTATATATGTTGGTGTATTATTCAAAAGGGACACAAATGAAGGAGGAATCTATTCCTGGACGAGATTTCCTTCATACCATTCCTTAAATGATAGTAAAGCATTGCTTATTTCTGCACCCCTAGAAGCTCTAGGGGCTGTGTCTGCCTGTAGGCCAGTGGTCACCAACCCCCCCAACCTGTTTGCTCATCCCCTCACACAGCACTGAGGCATCTGATCCAGCCAATCAAGGCCTTCTGAAGAAGTTAGTTAGCTGGAACAGTTGTGACCAATTGTTGTTGGTACATCACTCAGCAAGAAGAATTTAGATGTCCAGGTGACCGTTGATCCAGGCCAGGGGTCCCAACCCTGGTCCTAAAGGACCCCCTGTCCTGCACATTTTTAGGTTTACCTGCCAAAACACACCCACTTCAACTGAGAAAGGGCTTGTTAATCTGCAGGTCAGCATGATCTGGTGTGTTAATAGCGGGGAAAACACCAGAACGTGCCCAGCCGGGACTCCTCCATGACCACTGCTCTTGGCTAACGTGTAAACGCTGTAGAATAACTGTTCCTGAGCTGTTGAAATTTCACAAAAAACAATAACCAAGCTGTAGATTATAGAACATATTTTCACTTTAGCATTGCGCTTTTATTATTGTCCTTACTTCTACAGACAGTTTTGTACATTTACACTATTTTTCACATATTTTTGCATTTTTGTCAGTTTTTTTTACCTGTTTTACTCTTTTTACTACCTTTTGTTTCTTTTTTCTTGCTGTTCTGTTTAATGTTGCGCTGTTTAAACTATGTTTATATGTGTGAAAATTGGTACACAGGTGAAGTATACTGTTATTAGTTAGATGCCCTTGGTGACTGCATTCACATATGGAGAATATTCATGTCTGCTTGTGTTAACAGCTATAGTGCCGAGATGGGTTTGGCTGTTTCTCCCTCTGACTCTCAGTCAAGTGTCTTCTGGTGAGTAGTTGTTCGTTATCTTCTATGCTTGGGTTTTAATATGAGCCAAATTCATTTACATCTTGAAACCAAATTTCTTCAGATCAAATCTGCATATGGGTAAAGAAGGTAGCAAGCAGGGAAATTTATGCAGACAACTTCTAATTTATTATATCAATAGATATTCAGTGAGAGGTATATTAGCCCTTTTAAGATGCTCCACATCTGCTCCCCATGAAGAAAAATGGCACTTCATTAGGTAGTATCGCCTGTTTGCTGTTATATATCTCATTAGGTCTTGAGAGAAAGTTGAGTATTCAGTCCATGCTTCTTCTTAGAAATTCTACACCGTGTTAATATATCTGAATAAGGCCCAATCCCATTTCTTCTTTTTACCCCTACCCTTTGTTTTCGAGTGTCACCCTAACCCCTGGGAGCGGAGTTGAAATCTTGCCCTACAAAATGGGACGACCCTCAAATTAAAAACAAAAATAAAACACTTTGCTTTATTAAGAGCTACTAGTGCTGCTCTGTAGGCGACCCGGCCCAACATCAGTGATAGCAGTGAAGGGAAAAGTTCAGCTCCTCACTGCTGAGCTTTGGTTACATTTAGGACATCATATGCTTTCAAAGGGGGGCTATAAGACCATTATTTATTATTGCCCACCGCTAATTCATTGGTGATATGAAGATGAAGTCAGTTATTCTTGTCAAATTTTACCGTTCCACTTTAAATGGTGCAGCAGTTACATTCTGGCGCTTCAGCTGTCAGTACTGCCCGACTATTTAAGGTGGAACAGGAAAATTAGCTAGCTAGCTGCCGAGACATTAGCATACTTTTAGCGATGTGACCATAATAATTGACCATAAGGAATGATCATAATACATTGAAACGACTTTAAACTAAGATAATACAATGGTCATCATAATTTTAACTGAGAAAAGACTCACATTTGTGGGTTTCTTTGGTCTCTTGCTCAGCCATCTTGCTGGTTTTTCTTTTTTTTCCGTTTAGAGTCTAGAAGCGTGAAATGGGATTGGGCCTAAATGTGTTGGGGGGCGGGTACTCTTTCACTAACAGCACATCACAACAGCTGCATAGGTAAACTCTGTCAAAGAATCGGTGTTTTCCAGCTGTACCACCCAACCTCTCTCTATTCCAGCTTCATTTTCCATAGAGGTTCCTAAGGCTCCAGTCTCAGGCCTGAATGGAGATTCGGTGTCTTTGCCCTGCACTGTCTCAAAGAGTATAGACGCGAAGAAGTTTGAAGTGCGCTGGTACCGTCCATCAATGTACTCTACACCAGTTCTGTTGTACAAGAGTGGCCAGATTGTGGAGATCTCAGCAAAGCACCAGGGCAGAGTGTCATTCTTAGGAGCCCTGGAAAAAGGGGATGTGTCTCTGAAACTGGACAACCTCACAGTAGCAGATGAAGGATTGTACATTTGTCAGGTTAGCAGTGACAGCTGGTATGAGATGAGCAACATGTCCCTCAAAATACGAGGTAAAGCTGAACTCTTTCTCTGAGTCAAACTCTTGTTGGCTTAGTGCACCATTTGAATGGTGTTTCTTGACACAGTGCTAGCACTCACAGAATGTGCCTGGCTAAAAGGTATTGGTGAATTTCATTGTGTAATTATTCTATCTCCTAGCGGTGGGCTCCATTCCCATCCTCTCTGTAGCTCATGCAGAAGAAGGTCAGGTGAATGTTTCCTGTCACTCACATGGTTGGCTACCAAAACCATCACTAAACTGGAGAGATGGAACGGGGAGAGAACTGAAACACCAAAGCAAAGACACGTTCAGCAAAGGTAACCCTGTTTTAATGCTCTTCGTTATATTTTCAGTGACATTCAGCCAAATAGCAGATTTACAATGTCCCTCTCACTCTAAATGTGGTCAATCGGTGTTTGAAACTCAGTAGTTTTGTCAGCTGCAGCAATAATATATACCAAAGCTACACATAACTAATGACATTAATCAAAGCCAACATCACTTTATGAGTAAACTCTCAGAGTTAAACAGGCTGCTGTTGTTAATGAGCCATTAAGACTGATCTGTGTAAATAAGCCTCTGTTCTGATTGGCTGCCTGTGTGCTTGCCCGGCTGAAACACTCCTTAAAACTGTAAATTCAGAGAAGGCTTTCTCTGAAGCTCATTCATCATTTGTGGATTAGAACATCAAATCCTCTTATTAATAAAATGTGAGGAAAGTTTAGTTTTGTAAGATGGAATAATCTCAGGGTTGTGTCTATAGGCACCAAATGTAAGCTCTGCTCTACCATACAGAAAACCACATAAACAAGAATATTTGAGAAACAACAACCTTGCATGGTTTGGAGAAAGTACTAGTTTAAGTGTACAGTTTGCATGATGCTAATTGATGAGGTATTGCCTCAGTGCAAAACTAAAGAAGCAAACTAAAGACACTAAACATGTCTTGATTGGTTGGCCACGTTTGGGGTGAGAGAGAAATTGTTTACATTTGACTTTTAGCCAAGCTGTAGATTTAAACCCTGACATAAATGCAAAAAGCCTACAATACAATAAAGATCAACAGCATTTGAATGAAAAATTCAGTAGTAAACAGGTTAATGTTCCTGCTTTGTCGGGTTTTCATTTTCGCCCATACATCCACTCTTAAAATGACTCTTCACTTCTCTCCCTCTCTCTCTCTCTCTCATATATATACATTAGATTCTGAAGGGTTGATGAGTGTGAGCTCTTGGCTGCTCGTATCTTCCTCTGACTTAGGGTGGCTGTCCTGCATTGTGGCTTTGTCTGCCTCTAATCAAGAGATGAGAGAAAGCAGAGTTGTGCCACACATCCCAACAGGTGATGCTCTATATTTACACAGAAAATGTTCCCATTACTATATCAAGAGAAATTTGTCTTGCTTTTTCAAATAAAAGGATTTCATGTATTGTGTAAACAACTGTAGTGCATGTAAGGAAACTAAACAGTGAAAACAGCTCATGTTAAATTCGTTATGCTTGTGATGTCACAACCAATGTCACAACCCTTCAGGTTGAATTGAAACGGAGTGTTGTTCATGTCGACAGCCTGTAGCAGAGTTATTGTAGAGTTGTGGGGGAAATGATTAAGCGTTATACTGTTCCTAGCTGTCAGGAAGCAAATGTATCATTGCAGCCTTCCTAAGTATCCACACATCCAAATGGAATAGGGTAAACCTAATCTTTCCCCAATATACTTGTGGATTTGGTCAAACAGCACCAGGGACAAGTTGACAGGACACTTTACTAGCCAGGTAAAAACACCAAATGTGGTTTAAATTGTTTTAACAACTCCATCATTGTGGAAGAAGCACAGTGTTCATGGTAAACGGTGTTTTAATGCCTTAAACAATTTAAATAGCAAATGATTGTTGCAGCAAACTCATAAGTAGGCAAGAAGCATACTGCAATCTGCAAATCGTTTTGTGTGATGTAGCACAAATTTGGCCCAAAATCTAAAACAACAGTCGTGTTTTGATTATTGAGAATCTCTGAATGAAAACACCACAATATTTCGGAGGAAACGCAATTATCACTACAAATCTCTCTAAACAAACATAACACAGTCACAGCAGAAAAGCCTTAAGACTATGAATTTGTTGGTTTTGTATGTGTGTAGTTGCAGATTCATGGAAAGAAGCCTTCATCGTGGTCCTCCTCATCTTGCTGCTGTCCATCTTGGGGTTTGGAGTGTATTTTATCCTAAATCGGAAAGGTGCTTTTCTAAAGTAGGGCTGCACTGTTGCTTACACTGTTATCTATTTCACATTTAACTCATGGAATCCTGAAGTCTGTGAATTTTTAAGTGATACACTGCTGGCTGATAGAGTGCTGTCTAACACTGAATGTGTGTCTCTTGCGCTGAAGGTTTGATTTGTTCCAAGAAACAGAAGAAAGAAGATGCAGAAAGTAAGATGCTGGGTTAAAACTTATTTACAAGCTGAGTGAATGAATGAATGTCTGTAAAGACAGGTTACATACAAAGCAGCAATAGCTTAATTGGTGGCCGTCAGAAACTCAAGCACTATTGCAGCCTTAAAATATTGAAGTCAGAGGGACATGATTTAAATGGTGAGCTGCTGTCCCAGTTACAACAGAATTATTAGTGATTTTATATTAAAGTGAAATTCCTGCTATATTAAGTGGTTAAGATGTAAATAAAGTCATTCACAGTGTTTTGACATGAAAGTTACATGAAAAGGTTACACTGCCTGTGCTTGAGACATTGTTTAACATATTTTTTAATTAAAATTCATGGGTATCACTATTTTATCATTATCAACATTACATATAAAACTCAGAAGACTCATTTGCTGTGTAGTAGTTTACCTAATATTGCTATGTTGATTAACTGCTGCTACATTTCGACTAAACACTACCTGTACTTCCTTTTTTACAATCTGTAGATCTGATTTGGGAATGTTGGGTTTTCTTTCACACAGCATTTCATTTTGGCCCCTAAATCAAATCAAATCATAAGGAGAAAGAGGTGCCTAATCACCACCACAATGAGTTTATGGATTAGAATTCATTACCAAGCCAAACAAATTGTGTAGTGCAGTTGAGTTTTATGAATCTGGTCCAATTCTGTTAAATATCAGAAAAATTCAAATTACAAAACAGCAATAACTTTGTGTCTTAGACTTAGAAATTCAACCACTGAACTCCAGTGCGGAGAAGCAGCCGCATGAAGCTCCCACAGCAGATGCACCTCATCAGTCTTTGTTAAAAGGTTGGTTAAAACTCTCACCATCTATTAATGTTTGTTCATATTGATTTAAATCTTCATACAAATATCAGACTAAGAGTTCTGTGCTTTCCACCTCAGGTAATATTCTAAAAACAGTGTCTGTTCTTGGTGTGTTTGTAGGAGTAGATGACCATCAGGTTCCTGAACAACAGGTGGACGGAGCACTCACTGCAGGTACAATTTAGAGCAGATTAAAGATCCGAGCAATTAGAAACACTACATTAGATTTAATGTGGAATACATTTCAGTAAAAAGGTTAAGTATTACTGGCTGAAATGTAAAGCTAGGCAATAATAGGTGTATATATATAGATGTTAAGGTGTAGGGATAAAGGAGACTTCTTTGATAACATCCTGCTAAAGATAATATAAGATGTTTCAATGAAATGTTAGTAAACAGGCATAAGCCATTTGTTTTATTATTCAGAAACTAAACTACTGAATTCATCTCCTATGGATAAAGATCAGCAAAAACAGACCATACAGCTACACCTGAAGCACAGCTACACTTAAAGCACCTACCTGTTACTAGCTGAGACTGTAGGTAGCAGGAGAGCAGCAGTAAAACACTTTGTATAAATATTTGTGTACACTTGTTGGAAGTTTTACATACTGTACTGGACCCAGTAGTGATGTTTTACATTGTACAAGTTTGGGTAAATACATCAAATCAACAACATTTTACAATACAACACACAAAACATTAAAAATGTCTGCAGAACTGAAAGTGATCTCTGTAAATGGTTATATATATATATATATATATATTTTTTTTTTTTTTTTTTGGTTGGGTAAACACACATCAGCCACTTTATTAACAATGCTTGTACGGCTTCTCTATCTTGCAGTTTTCCAGTCAGTCGTGGGGCAGCATTGCAGTGCATAACCAAAATCATGCAGACATGGTTTCAAGGGTTTAAGTTAATGTTCACTTCAAAATGAATTCTGAAAAAAATGTGATTTTTTTCAGAAGGCTCACTAAAACTGGACTGTTGAAGCACATTTTAAGTCCTGAAGAACTGAGACTGAGAGTCATGGAGGGCTCCTTAACAAAATGGACAGTGAGGGTCTATTTGCAGAGAACATGGGCTCTCACCAACAATATTTGCTGCTAAAATGTTAATTATGGAACATTTTAGAGAACATCTAAGAACGTTTCATTGAAATCTACACAACAATGAACTTTTCAAAACTACTCAGTGTACTCAGAATCCCAACTGGAATAGCTTGTCCAGTGCTGGGATACAGTTCTCTATGTTGTCTTGATTGTCAGTGTTGCAATCAAATGTTGCAATAAGTCAGTCAAACTGAACTTGTACCATAGTAGTATCTCCTGTGTCTTCTGTTCTCAGAAAAGGACCCAGTGAACCCATCCCATGTGGATAAAAATCATCAGGAGCAAAATAAACCTCAAACTGTACTTACAGATCCTCAGACTGCATTAGCAGGTGGGTCAAAACTCTAATGAGTACCAAATAATTCACAGCACATGCACTTTAAGTCATCACATGGACTTCACACACTTGGTTTAACACAAGAGCCTGAATATACCTTAATGGAATCCTATATAAGTATTCTTAAATTTAATGTGCTAAACAGGGTGCTTTAATCTACACCACTCACAAAAAGTCAGGGATATTTGGCTTTTCGGGTGAAATTTCAGGATCCACCTAAAATGCGCTCTAACCTTTACAGGTGAACTTAATGTGACCTCAAAACTTTTGAATGCACATGTCCAACTGTTCACTGTTTCCCTTGGGATCCATGGGATCGGCTGAGTCGCCATGTAGAGGCTCATAACTCTGTACCACAGAACCTCAATGACCTGAGGGCCGCCCTTCAAGACGAGTGGGATGCCACGCCTCAGCAGACAATAAGTCGACTTGTGAACAGCATGAGACGTCGTTGTCAAGCTGTAATTGATGCTCAACAGCACATGACAAGTTATTGAGACATTGACATTTTTTTGTTGGGGTGTACCCACCACTGCTATTGGCTTTTGTTTCAGTAAATTGTTTGAGATGAGGAGCTCACATTGCGTGCTTCTACTTAAATGCCCTACTTTCATGATATAATATCACTGTAGCGTGAACTTTTTATGTCTTCCATAAATTTCACCCGAAAGCCAAATATCCTAACTTTTTGTGAGCAGTGTATTACAGAAACTGCCGATTTCCTGGTATTTTCGTGCACTATAGTGTATAAAGAGTGGGGCAAAAAACAGAAAACATTTAGTGAGTGACAGTTCTGTGGGTAACAGGACTATTTTTTACAACAGTGTTTTACAACACGCTGAACCCTTAGGTGGAAGGGATCCAAAAGAATCCAAACTGTTCTGAGATCAGTAGGGGGTCCTACCCAGTGTTAGAATGGTTTTTCCTAATAATGTGGTCTGTAAATATGGAGTCTCAACACTATATTTGACTAATTTGTTAAAATGTACACCATTTGTACCACGCTGGTTATCTCAGGAAGATACTTTTAGGCCTGGACCATTTCTTAACTGGCTTGAGAGTATGTTCTATTCTATTCTATTGAGAGAGCATTTCCTTCAAATCTGTATAAAATCTATCCAGAAGTTAACACTTTAAAGGGAATTCACTTGTTATTATTTACTTTTATCAATACATGCGTGGTATATTGAAGTAACAGTGTTTACCGCATGAAATACAGTGTACCACTTTTCTACAACGTACTACCATTCACCAAAAGTCTGAATAACACTCCTATAACGCATGACTTTAATAATCAGGCTTACATATGGACACTATTGTAATTCAGATGAGTCTTACAGCTTGTCGGTTTATTTTGAAGTTGGTTCATATTCTTAACTTCTGCCTAAGGTATTGAGTAGAAAAGATATTGAGCAGAAAACCTACAGTCTACTGTTATTGTGACTGACATAGCTGCTGTATTGGTAATGTGATGTTTTTATTTAAGCAGAGTGGAAGGAGATGAAAAGGTTTAAAGGTAAGAAATGACCTCACTTTAACACAACATTGCTGTACTCTTGTGAGTATGTACTGTAAGATAATAAAACACTCATCTGTTTCTGCAGTGAACCTCACCATAGACCCAAAAGAAAATCCACAATTCCTCATGATATCAGGAAAGTCAATATGCTGCTCTGACCTAGAAGACATAAATGATGAGGAAAAGATCTTCGCTCTGTGTAAAGAGGCGTTCAGCTCTGGAAAACATTACTGGGAGGTGAAGGTGATGGAGAGGAATGAAGAGAAACTCTCGTGGTATGTTGGAGTGGCGAGTGAAGAAGCTGAGCGAATGTACAAGGTCCCTTTAACTCCAGCTAATGGATTCTGGGTTCTCTGTTATGAAAAGGAACCTGAAGAGCACTGTGGAGTTTACAGTGTAAATATTAAAATGCCAGAACAGTTAAAAACAGGTAGTAAAAAGATTTCAACGCTAGGAGTGTTTGTAGACTGTGATAACTGCACTGTGTCCTTTTATGACACTGATAGAAAATCACTGATCTACACTTTCACTAACCTGAGACCTGGTAAATCACTATATCCTCTGATCAGCCCCGGAATAAGAGACAGATTTCGCATAACCGTCTGTTAAAGTAAGATGCAAGGAGAGACCCGATGGGCAGCTTTGTAGTAGTATGATCTTATGAAGTTGGTGATCTTATCCTCTTTTATTACATGGCATGCAGTTATGTGTGCAGCTAGCAAGTCTGCTCAGCATGTCTAAGTAGAATTGTCATTCCAGCCAAATCAGTGTGGGACCTTTTGAATCACTGGAATCACAGCATCATGTTTCCTATTTGAAAGTACAGTAATATTTAATGTTAGGATAAAATCACAACACTTGTGGTTGAGTTGTGACTTTGACACTTCAACACACTTCTTTTGGTCCTTTCTTTTGCAGTCATACACTACGACTGAATATATCACCATCACATGAAAACCTTCTATCTCCAGCTGTTCTTTCCATTGTGTTAAAATGTAATGAACGGATGCATCAATGCTCTAAAAAAACTTGGGGGAAAAACGCTTATTACATTCATTTCCATGATAATGTTTTTTCCTCCTCCTGTAATTCTGCCATTTTGGAGAGACAAGGTGTTTTTCTGACAGTGATGATGTAAAACAGCTGGAATTTCTGTCTTTTTTCCATTAGAACAAACTAAACCATGTTTTATATTACAGAAAATACTGATTCTATGTTGATACTCACATGAAACGTGTGACTGGCATTTATTTGCATTAATACATGACTTTATACAGAACATACTGAGTAAATTTTACACATACTCTGTGCTTCTATATCATTATTAATCAGATAAGATAAAGTATGGAGTGTCTGAACTGTATGGAAGCCTGTCAGATATCCATAATAATTTAAGTGCTAATGTACTTATATTGTGTTGTCTTGAAAATAACTGGCTTACTTAAGGATCACTGGTACCTTTTTCCATTCAATAAACTACTCTGGTGAGGTTTTTACTGGTTATTGATTAGTGTTTTACTCGCCACGGTATTCACGAGGAGAAGAATCACAGGAATGTTGATGTTGATGAAGACTGGCATGTTGATAAAGCTGAATGTGTTGGCTAACAATTCTAGACATAACTGACAGGTACAATTCATCCTTCCTTTTGGATCTGAACTTGCATCTGGATGATGTATGCTACATTCAATAACTTTGATAATATTTCTGGAATGTAGACTACAGTGAACCCCTGTGTCACTGAGGATGTACCAACATCTTATACCAACAGTAGAAAGCCAAGTATTGCCTTTAATAGTTTAGGACTGGAAGCCTTTTTGTGATTACAGGTCATAAAAACCAAGGTGAAGTCTATTTTGTAATACAGGTTTCTGGACTACTTCATCTGTTGTTCTGTGTTTTCTCCGTTTTCTTCTCTTTCAAATATTTACTGATCATTTGCTGTGCAGTGATGCAATTTTTTTGCAATTAAATATTGTGCTTCTACCTTCATCTCAGTGTGCTTAAAACATGTAGCCTTATAGGAATTGACACATCCTAATAATGTTGATAGCTGTAAATAAGAGCTATAAATAAAACAGAGAAGCTACCGAATACAGAATAAAACCAAGTCAAAAGTACTGTACCTACATTCTGCATACCCGTTTGAAATAGTCACTTTGTCTTACAGCCAGAAATCAAAACTCCCAAAAAATCTTCCTCCTGCTTTATTTACACATTTGGCCGAACATTCGGGTAGTGGGGAAAAAGCAAAGGGTTCTGAAAATGAAAAACTGGAATAATAGGGTTGGAAAAATGATCAGTCCCTTGACTCAGTACTTTGTAGGGCCACCTTTCGCTTTCATTACAGCCATCGGTCTGCTGGACATGTTCCTTTCAGCTTTGGGATATAGACTGGGGAATATTTCTTCCTGTTCATTCTTCCTTGCAGAATGTTCAGGTTCAATCACATATCGTGGTGACCAGCAATCTGTGGTGTATCTCGATATAAATGCCAGTGTAACATTTTCACAGTTTTCTCTGGGGCCGTTTGGTCACCAGATCTTAATTAATATAATTAACATATATTTGCATGTTGCACAGTTAGAAAAGGAAATGGAAAAGTGGAAAATGAAAAGTGAATCTCCAGCCGGTGGCGCTGAGGTTCGTTTTCATTCTCCTTTTCATTCTGACAGTTAAAGCGCGTCCACGCCGAAAACTGAATCACAGATTTATTGATTTATCCGTTTTGCATTTTCATTTTAATGTAGCGCCCCTTAACTCTCGGCTATGCTGTATGAGTTCGGTGTGTTCGTGCTCTTTTTTAATTTAATTATGAGCTGTCAGAAAGTGCTTAAATAAAACAGGCAGTTATAAATACAGGCTAGTGCAGGAACCCTTCTGAATAATATTTCACCTCAGTTATAATTTACCTTCCCAAATATGACAGGTTTACCCAGAGTAACACTGACTATTATAACTTACAACAAAACAAACCAGCTTCTATTGATTAATACAAATAAACACAGAGGATTACTGTGTCTTGGGCTGGGGTATTTATTACAACCAGCTTTAAAAAAAATGGAATTCACTCAATTTGGTCACTCAAATCTGATGTCTCTTTTGGTCACATAACAAAAAAAACATGAAATACACAATTTAGTGTTCAGTGGTTTCCCAGAAATATCTAGTAACTCCCTATTAATACACAGCACTAATGTGGGCACACACTCAAATTATATCAGTAAGCTCAAATTGACCTGGTCAGAAATAAATGCGGGGACCCCTTTCTCTCTCTGGGTGTGTCTCTCGTGGGGGCCTCGAACTAAATGGCCGCGCAAAAAAAAAAAAAAAAAAAAACCACAAACACTGAACTTGCCTGGACTCACTCAGGGTCTAAGGTGGGGGATGGAGTGGAGAGCTGCTACCTTGCTTCTGAGAGGGAAACCCAGCGTGGCCAGAGGAAGTCTGAGCCTCGCGGCAGCTCAGACCGCTCTCTGGTTTTCCCGAGGCGGTGTAGAAGATGCACCAGCAGCTGGTGGGTCTCCCAGTCTCACTGATAAGCTCACCGAGAGGGCGGACTGGATAGCCGGCTGGGCTGATGCCAGCAGAGCTTAGTGCAGCAGTGACTCCGGGCAGAGCTTCACTTTATGAGGGAGAGTTTCCCTCGTTTCCCACAAGGCAGTCCACTGGGGGGGTTCTCTGGTCGACAAGCTGGCTCTTGACTTGATGAGAAACCTCAATATAACGTGTTTTACATGACTTTGTCTACCTGTATCTGCAGTGTTCTCTCCTCTCTCCACCCACACACACACACACCTCTCCTCCCGCCCCCACACAGACAGAGCGCCAATCAGCAGGCGAGGAAGTGTTAAACAGAGATTGACACCTTTTTACAGCAAATGAGAACACTTAACTCCGGAGTATCAGACGTGGCATTTTAACATTTTTATAGTTTTTAAATAATTTTAAACATTTTAAAACAAGGTCGCTTTATGAAATGAAAGAAAAGGTTAGCCACAAATTTACAAGGGGCTACATTAATTTAGTCAGATTTGCAGCCGATCGCTATGAAAAAGAAATAAAGTAAATTTGGCATTTTGATTTTAGTTTTGACACGTATTCTGCGTTTCATGAAGAAAAGCCAAAGTGAAGCTTTTGTTTTCTTTTGTCTGTTAGCTTCTGCATTTTAGATTTGGCCGTGAAAAACAGAATAACGACTAAAATAAAGTGACAAACCGGCGTTTTCAATTTATTTTTAATTTTGTCACAAACGGCTGAAAAATTAAATCGCAAATGAAGGCATTTCATTTCATTTTCAACTTTGCCAGGATATTTGCGCAGATGTTTGTAATAAGAAATGGCAAAAAGAGGTTTGCGTTCACATTTTACTGTTTTCGGTTCCTTTCTGGCTGGATTTGCCTCCTATAATAAACTCGGGTTTCATGACGCATGTACACAAATCTGACCAGCAGGTGGCGCCAGAGTGCGGTGCTTCGAGCGCTTCAAAACAATGAATCTTTTTTGGAATCGGTTCAAAACTTCAGAAAGCCTCGGTTCTCGGTTCTCCCGTGACTACAGTTTAACCTTATTTCTACTAAAAAGACAACCAATGAAAGCCCAGGGATTCCCCTCCTGGCTCAGAGGAGAGAGTCTGAGGAGAGTCAGATTTTTTGAGAGTGAGAGTGAGAGAGAGAGAGAGAGAGAGAGAGAGAGAGAGAGAGAGAGAGAGAGAGAGAAGATCTGAATACAGCATAACTAAACTCATGAAGCCTCTACCGAAATTTCCGGCCAGGCTGCTGCCAGAAGTCAGCAGGACGGAGCAGGAGTCTGCGGCTGAGCTCGGTTTAAGAAGCGTGAATACAGGTGGCACTAATTGCACTTCATTACCGCAGGGTCGAGGCTGTGCCTCCCTCTGGTGGCTGGTCGTGGTATTGCAGATGGCCCTTTACTACCCTGCTGAAAACAACAGCACATAAAGCCATAGAAATGACCCCGCTGGGTGACCAGCTCAACCAGCACAAACATAAACAACTTTATATCCTGTTTTTTAATATGAGCGTCCAGAACACGTTTACAGGGGAAGAAAGAAGCCTACTTTACACGCCCCCTGCCCAACCCCCCACCACCATCCAGTCACTTTGGGACATGGCCAAAAGATGAATGTAAAGGGCGACATGCATGTTCAAATTCTCTTAAAAACTGGAAAAAAAGAAAAAAAACTGAAAAAAGGTTCTGACAGCAACGACATTAATAATGTCGGTTACTGCTGACCAACATACCAGCACCCAAAAAAAACAGCATATGCTGGGGTTGCTTTGGTGACCAGTCACGCTGGTTATTCTGGCAGGGAACACAGCTAACTAGGTAGTCATTACCATCCATTAGTGGCCTGTTGTTATAGTTATAATGCACGCCGCTTTGATTCTTAACGCAGTTCAACATCTATTAGACACTTCTGTAGATTCAGAATATCTCAGCCAATTTAAGGGTTAAAAATCACCGTTGGCCTGTTACAAAAACAAGAATTATTCATGTCAACAGCTTGTGTGTCTTTTACTGTAGCACTGGCACCGCAATGTACTGATCAAAACCATCTTAAAGGAATAAACACAACAAAGGAAACTGAATGTAGTCTTTTTATTCATATATAAGTACAGAAAAGACATAAAAGAGACTAAAATAGCCTTTTAATACTTAAAATGTAAACACATAATTTAACACAAATTGACCATGAGACATTTTATAATAACTTCTGTTAAACAAAGAGCATCCTGTGTAGAAACTTTTTAAAAAGTTCGAAAGTCCAGAACAAAACCAGTTCAACAAAGACTGTTATAAAGTGCTTCAATGTTGGGCCTATGGTGTCAGGCTACTTGCTCTCCACAGAACTAGAATTGCATTCTGACTGGAAAGACTCTCGTCCGTGTCTCTCAAATCGCAGTGAGGATTGTTTCTTTGATCTGGAATTGAATGATAAAGCAGCTATGCAGAAAAGCCTATCGGTGGCACTTTGTCACTTTTGGTCACTCTTAGCTTTAGGCTAGCAACAACAGCGCCTCTGAGAGGAGAGCCCATAGTGGTTTCACAAGAACGTCGCTGTCGTAAGAAAGCAGTCGCACTACTGTTGTATGAGATTTTGAATGTTTGGACCGTTTCTACTGGTCCATTCCTTATGAAATGTGCAGATGACTGAAAGGGTTTGGTGTGGAAGAGTTCATACATTTAGTTCCGACAGCGACGCGAGAATTGAATTGCAAAGAAATTCTGAAATATAGAAGGAATTTAATCCTGAGTTATCAACTCAATTGTGAGCAACACCCATTGACAGGACAGGCAGCCTACAATTGAGCTGGTAGTCTTGTGGTGCCAGATATGGTCTCATAATGGGAACATCTGGGGGACACCAAAGAGAAATACTGAGCTAAATGTGGGTGAGAATGTAGACTTAACAGGGCGGGGGATGTGGGGATAAGCTGAGGTTTTAAGGCAGCTCTCAAAGTTTTTTTTGGGGGGGGGGGTCATGGTTTGCTTGTCAGTGGACAGCAAACCTGTTGTTAGCCTATTAACACGGCTGAAAAGTCCCCCAAAAACGGCTCTGTCAGGTGACATTAGCATTAGCTTGGTTTCCGGGGTGGGTTTTAGAGGGACCGCACTCTTGTTTGCAGCAGGGTAAAAGCTTAACAAGTTGTTCCCAGATGTCTGTTCCGCTATTAGATCACATTTGGCCCGCAAAACGACTAAACTGTTAGATGTCCAAGGCTATTCAGGAGTAAATGTCTGTATTAAAAACAAGCATGTGGTGTATAGGCTACTACAGCACGAAAATCACTGACCACAGCGCATGGAGTAGTCTACAATGGTGGACCAACAGTACACCACACTACAATACGCCTTCAACTAGCTAGCTGGCGCTCTCACACATTAGCCTGACTCGCTGGGCTTGTAGTCACCCGACGCGCACTAGGAACTCTCGTTTGGCACGCACAATGTGTCACAACGGTTATGTAATATTTAGTTATAGGCCTCCTCCTCCTCCTCATCGTTTTTTTCCCCATCGTTTTGTATTTTATTATAAAAAAGTGACCTCTCAGTGAAGTCCTGCCATACATCCCCCCCGTGATCCACCTGTTGAAACCCTCTTGAAAACACAACAGTAGGACGCGACAGTACTAGCACTCTTATAACTGGAATAAAGCACATGCTTCGGCTCGCGCAGGAGTCCCCCATGCGGCTTCTTTGTAAAGCATGCAGCACACACCTCAAAGAAACCAGGAATTAGCATCCGCAAAACTATTTTAGCCATTTAAGGCAGTAAAAAATGTCTCGGTTTACATCCAGGCGAAATCACATTTGTTGCTTCCTTAACTTCTTGGAATGGCCAGTATCTTGTCCTCTTTTCCATTGGTTGACTGTTGACCGTCAACTCAACCACGAAAGCCTCCTCACTGAACAGCAGTGGACAATCTCACTTTGTGTTTTTGCCAAAAAAACAAAACAAAACAGTTTTGATAGTCAAAGAGACGCTAAAATTGCTGCTCCTTAACAGCAATTGTAAGTCTGTAAGTCTGTTCTTGAAAGAGATGAACTTAGGCCCTGAATTATAAGTCTTGCTGGCAGTGTCTGATTGAAACTAGGCAGAATCTTCATAAGCACTCTGGTCTGTTGTCGCTACAACACTACACTGGAACAGATAGCTTCAAGTTTCACGCACGCTAATGTTGCGATGCAGCAAGTGGCACCAGGCTCTTCCTTGACAACATCGTAGTGGATTCTTCTCCATTTTTGTTTGTTTTTTGCATTGATTTGCATTGAGTTTTCTCTCAGTAGTGTGTGGTAAGTCCAGTGCCCCATTGTGGGCGCACACTCCACTGAAGAAGTATAACCAAAAAAAAGAAATGAAAAAAAAAAGTATGAAAAATGACACTAGAGTCTCATAAAACGGATATCGGCACATCCGTTCGTGGCAAGTTTGGCGGATCACACAACTGTCTCCTTGGCTTTTTCGTCCATGAGGAAAGAGTTGAGTTGAGAAAAGTCCACCACCACATCATTCTTGCCTATGGAAATGTCTTTAAAGTGGTCCTCGTCACTTTGGTCCTTGGCAAAATTGACGAATACCTAAAAGAAGCGCATCAAATGGAGAAGAGCATCAAATACAGGTCAAACTGAAAACAGAGGTTTTAGAAATACAATAAAAGTAGACAGGTTTTGTATTTGCTACGTTTCATGTTTTGGTATGAAAGTGAGGGAAAACGCTATTAACTGAAATTTTAACTTGAATTTATTCTTAAATTTATTCTAAATTTCATTTACATTCAAGTCAAAGTCATTTATTTTTAACCAGGACATTAACCCTGGGAAAAGAAGTGTTACTGTCGTTAGTTATTAAGGTTGAATTACTTCAAGAAAGTCTGGTTCAGCAATCGATAAGCCCGATTTCCTAACAACAAACAAGCAGCTTATCTAAAATCATACACTTACTTGGTCTAATGTGGTCTGAGAGACGGAGTAGTCCTCGATATGGAGTTCGTCTTTGTTCTTGGCGAGGATGCTGAAGATTCGTGCTAGAGAAGACAGTGAGGAAGGCAGCTGGTACTGGAGCATGTTCCTGTGCTTCTCCTTCAGAGTACTGCCAGGCAGCTCATACTCAATGAACTGCATCACTGGCTCCAGCTGCGGGTCGGCCCCTGCGACCCGGAGGATTATGGTGTAGCCGTCGCCAAACCTGAATACGCAAACAAAACGCTGATTAATCGCTGCTCTTACTTTGTGTTTGTGACTATTGAAGGTCATCTATGATGTCTACAAGAATATCTTTCCTGTAATGGAGAGATACCTGACATATCGAGTACAACAGCTAAAATTACCATCTAAAAGTATTAAGAACTACATTTTACATTGTTCCAGTATATAAAGTAATAAAAACAAATTCAAATCAAAAGTGATTGGTGCACTGAATTTAGTGTTTAGTAGTGCTAATATGATTTTGTTGGTGTAATCTTAGAACCAAATTTGAATAAATTCCCACAACACATGACAATCATTGCTGGCTTCTGAGCAGAAATCCTGTGGTGTGTTGAAAAGCGTCAGTTCTCCGAGTTCCTACCTGTTCTTTAAGTGCTGGACACTGCCCAGGCAGCGGAACCTGCCATTGACCATAATGGCCATGCGAGTGCAGAGGGCTTCACACTCCTCCATACTGCAAAAGAAAAGGAGTGGATTAGGTTAGACATAGACTTCATCTAACTTAAGAATCAAACTAAGTGACCGTGAGAAGCATTGAAGGGACGAGGGAAAGCTGATATGACTAGTTATACGTATATTATACGACATCACTAATGCAGTTCCAAAATGAGTGCAACTTCATCATTTCAAGCTGAACTGGCTGTCTCTCTTACCTGTGTGAGGTGAGAACGACGGAGCGTCCTTCTTTAATGATGCTGAGGATGCAGTTCCACAATGCTCGCCGGGCCTTGGGGTCCATACCAGTGGTGGGCTCATCCTGTTACCAGAGCAACAATCAGGACAAGCGTTACCCACAGATTGAGCAAGAAGAACAGGCAGAACAGGTATGAACAGCGGCAAAAGGCTCATGATGTCTCTCGCTCTGCATATTTCCAAAGGGATGTGGCCAAGCTTTATGTGACAAGTGCAACAAGACCCATCCAGCTTTAAAAGCCTCTGGGAGGCGCTTAAAGTATCAGAAGGTGCAAAGACAGTAACAGAGGTCACATTGGTATTGCTTGGGTCTTAAAAAAGGGACGGTAGCCGATTCGAAGAGAATGCGGGTCAGACATGATAAACAAAAACACAGAACCTCAACCAAGAATCCAACAACAAACAAGATCAAAACATCTAAACACCATCCAAACAGTACAAACAGAACAAGCTTCCAAACATCAAACATTACAAAGACCAACACAGACCAAGGCAAACACAGGGCTTAAATACACAAGGTCTAACATGGGATCACAAGACACAGGTGGAAACATAGGTGGGGACAATCAGGGGTGGAGTAACCAAACAAGGGGCTGGGAAAACCAAAACAAAAACACATGGGCTAAACCAAAAGACAGCGCAAACACATGGGCAGGCCGGGGGGAGGGGGGGGGGCAATCGTGACATCATGAACCTTGGATGATTCTTGCAAATGGCAAATGTTAACTTAGATGACTAGTTAACCCCCTTAGGCTTATATGATCTTTAGGCTTATTTTTTGTGGTATTTACATTGTATTTATTAATATATTATGCAGTCGTGTGCGTTATGTCTTTAAGCAAGGGTTGAAGGTTACTTTATATATGCTTCATACTCACCAAGAAAACCACTGGTGGACCCCCGATCAGAGCGATGGCAGTGGAGAGCTTACGCATATTTCCTCCACTGTAGCTCCCTGCAGCTCTGTCTACATATTTCACCAGCCCCAGCTTACGGATGCCCCAGTCCGCCACCTAACAGCAGTAATCCAGCATGAAACAATAATGTCAACTACAGACTGATACTTATTAATAAGCAGGTAGAAATGGATTGATGCAATGTGATACACTGAACCGAATGTTTTCAAACTCTTTCATTTTTATTATAATGATATTAAATATGAAAGTCCCCACAAAGTTTGGTGTACTGTTTTTGATGCTCCGCTACTGCATAGTCACATTTGTAATACTGAAGTCATACCAACATAATCAAATTGAACTGGATTATGGTGAAATCTGATACACTGAGTCATTCCCTAAAGAATTATCCTTATCAAAAGATCAGGTTCCTCACAGTTCTATCCATACTAACTTTAGTTGATGATTACTGACCTCGCAAACTTCTTTTTCAGGCACTCCCCGCAGAATGGCGTAAAACTCCAAGTGTTCTCGGCCAGTGAGCAGGTCATTTATTGCATCGAATTGTGGACAGTAACCCATGTTCTGATGCACCTCATCAATCTCTGTCAGCACACTGAGAAAGAAATCAAGCATGTACATTCAGCCTTTTTACAATTTTCCAAAGCTTCTCCATAGATCAATGGGTTAAGATGAAAACACAGTCATTCAGTGGTTTGATGTGAAAAGATCCATTCTAGAGAAACTTGCCAAGGCAGAATTGTTTGCAGTGGTGGGAATAAAAACCAGATGTCTCAAAGAAAAACATTACATGAAATTGTTATAAATACGCTGCTTGGAGCCTGAAACATTATTTTACAATATGTTTCAGACAAGGTTTAACACAAATTAACAGTAAAGAGATACATGAGGCGAGTTCTAAGGTAAAATAGTACCCAAAGATTTTTTTTTCTGATTTACCAGTGTTTTAACTATTAACGGCATTATATGTTAAACTCAGAAATCGTGCCTATATTTGTGTCACAGATGTCACAACCACTGGTTCCTATCACCAGCACTGTACAGAAATCTGAGTTGTAAAGTTTCCATGCAAAGGATAATTTCACATCAAATCACTCAGACTTTACATCTCAAAAAGTAAAAATTAAAAAAAAAATTGGCAGAATTCTTCCTACATTATAATTATTAAAGGCTTTCACAACTTTTACTAAATGCATTTTGCATATAGAAAGCACAAAGTGATTTATTAGCTATATATCAGGTTACAGACAACACATTGAATTGAATTTGCTTACCTCTTGCCAGCTAAATAGGCCTCTCCACTTGTGATTACAGAATCGCCAGTCAGCATCTTGAAGGTGCTTGTCTTTCCAGCACCATTTACACCAAGTAAGCCAAAACACTACAAAGAAAAAAAATCATATGAATAATCATGAACCTAATAAAAGTAAAGCTGATTAAATTTTAAATATGAACCACTCTCAATTGCATGTAGGCTGAATATGCTCAGTTCATAAAGCTCATTGACATTATGTACTTACTTCTCCAGGTGGAATTCCTACACACAGCCTGTCCACAGCTGGCTTTTGTTTCCTTTTATACACCTGCAGGAACATCATATCATCACTTTACTGCTAAAAGTGTTTGGCTATATTATTTTGCAGAACCACCAAATCATCACTATATTGCTAAAAAATGCCTGGTTGTTTTTTGCTGGCCTATCACTTTACAAGGGACGCTTCGTATTGCTTCTAATGTGTAAAAACCTACCTTGGTCAGCTGCCTGAGCTCCAAGATGTCACTGTGTCCACCTCCACTCAAGATCCTTTGCCTTTCTCTAGCTACATCCTCATCTTCCTCAGCGATCGGCTTTAAATGAGCACTAAATCCCCTGTACAAACAAAGATGTAGCCAGTATAGATGTAAATGTGGGTTAAAAGAAGCAGCTTTATTACAATGTCTCACAATATCTTGTGAAAAAATTCATAAGATAACAACACCTGACTGGAATGTTTACCTGGCCTTGATGCAGAAGCGGTACTGTATGAGCACAGTGATGAAGAAGAATACTACACCTTCCACAGCCATAGCAAAAAGGTTTTTGCCCACCATATCCCACGCCAGAGGGGAACGGAACCGATTCTCACCTGAGAACACAAATGACGGTCATATTAGAATTTACCCAAACTTCTTTTAATATTGCAATTAAGGGTTATATTGATGCTCCTGAAGGTGTTTTTGTCTTATAATCTAAAAGTATAGGGGGATATTATAATGCCCTTGTAATGTGCTTATACTGGCTTCATAAGCCAGTAGCTGGTAAATAACTATCTGCTTATTATAAAACTATACAAATAGCCAACTAATTACAAATACTTGCTAATTAAGACTTAATAAGTGTATTACATTATAATGCCCCACTACATTCAATTCTTATTCTCAACAAAACAAATCAATTTGATATAAGGAGACACCTTCATGGGATCATTACCATTTTTTTGCAACAGGCAAGTGTTGGTATGTATGTGTAAATGGCTGTTATAAGCAGCTATCAGCTTTCATAAGCTTTAGTGATTGCGTGAATCTGGAAAGTGAGTCGGTAGACAATATCCTACCGAATCTCTCCAGGGCGTCAGCCATAGCCTGGTTCTTCACCATATCTATCAGTCCTCGGCCCAGACAAAAGTGGGGGAAGATCAGGAATACATTCTTCAAAATGTCATTGATGCCACCAATCTCCTGTAATCAGAGACATCACAGAGGTTAGAGTTTATCTTGATGTAATTATGACGTTTAGGAAAGCACTGAAATCTAGTCTGTTTTAGTGAAAGGTCAGTACTTACATTGCTGCCAAAAAGCTCCAATACAAATGTGGACACACTGCCATTAATTCCAATCAGGATGTTGACACTAGTTAAGACCACATATGCAGTGCTGGGGATCTTAAAGAAGAACGATGCTGGGTACATCAGAGGTGTTATGGACCACCTGTACACACATAGACACAGATAAAGAAGCACATGAATTAACAATCCCTTGGAGAATAAAGCCTACAAGAAATTTAATTATCATAAAATGTGCTGAGTAGGAAAACAGTGTGTTGCCAGGTAGATTAAGGCCTTACCCATAGAGAAGGAGAAGAAGAGCCAGAACAGGTAAGTTAGTGGAGGAGACGTAGGCATCTTGTTGGAAGCAGACAAAGATGATGATGACCAGGGTTGCTGGGACTATGTAGTTGCACTGGAATTGAAGGGACAGATCAGAGGTATGTGTATGAGCCATGTGTTTGCACTCTGGCATTCAATCTGCACAGACAAAGTCTCTACTCCTGTGTTTCCCATGTACTAGTACACTGTCCCGGTCACATCAAAACCTTGTAACTCGTAAATTATTTAGAAAATTCTCATTACATTAATGTATTTTAAAGCTAAGAATGTTTTCTTCTCTAAAGGTACAAGTTTATCAATGAAAGCTATATATTATAGTACCATCTCAATGCCATTTTAATATTACTTTTGTCTGCTGTCCACAGAAATCCAGTAAGCTCTTACCATATCCCAGACGAAGTTAGCCAGCCAGTAAAGGAAGGGCTGCACTCCACTGATAAACTGCATGTGCTTGGCTTTGTTCACCCTCTCCTGGATGAGGAAGACTACAAAGCTGGCCGGGACAAAGGACATGGCGAAAATGACACAGATGGATACCAGGACGTCGACAGAGGTGGTCATCCTGGGAAAATAAGGGAATAGTAGCTTGTGATATTTTACTGACAGCAAATTTTAAAGTTCTTTTTTTTTTTAACTGAAATTGTCTTTACTCACAGGGCCACTTGTGAGAGCTGCTCTTTGGTTAGATTCAGTGGGTGGTTGAAAGCTCTGATGGCAAACTTGGCAGGGTCCAGTCCAGCGGGCAGGCTGGCACGCAGGATGCCGTTGTTCATCACATTGAGGAAAGCTCCGATGCTATGCCAGCCTTTGTTATTGAACCAGACCTGCTCGAGGACAGGAGAACGAATTGTTAGTGAGGATTCACCAAAGCTCACACATGCTTTAGCTTATAACTACAACAGCTTCACTTTAACTGTACTGTACAATTCAACACTTGTTGGTTTGCAATATGTATGAACAAAGCTACAGTGAAGGTACTGCTCACAGTGAGTCTCCAATCTTCTACATACATCATTTATTCTAAACAGATAGTTTAGTTCTTCGAACACAACCACTTTGAGGAAACCAAATTGCATACGCAGTGCAGTGGATAAAGACTTTTACTGCAGCTCACTTAATAGTATTACTGATTTGGCCTTAGTTGATAAGGGCAGCTTTGTTTAAAGTAAACAATAAACAACTCTGCTGTGATCAACCATTGTTCATTGTAGTTATAGAACCAATTGTGTAAGGACATATAAGGAACAGATATATAAGAAAAATATCCCAAACACACAACTTCTACCTCTCTAACACAAGCATATAGTACTTTCATTAAACCCAACAAGCCAAAACATTATGATATTTATGCTATCAAACACAAACCATTCCCAAACATAAAACAAGTCTACTGACCTTGACATTGTTCTTAGTATCCAAGCCTTGGATGAAACCAGATAGGCTTTTCAGAAACCTGTCAGCTGCAGTGCCCTGGAACCAAATCAAGTAAAGTAAATTAGTAAGATTGACTGAAGGTGTCAGTCACTACTGATGGTCTGTTAATGGTTTGATCCTTTAATAAAAATAATTTATTTGATTCAAATATGCGCACCATCTTCACAGGAATAAAATATTTTAAATCAACCTCATTTTGGCCAGAAGGAAGTAAACTGAAATGATGTGATAGGTTTTACTCCTATGGAAATTAGGTACACATTTGAATCAAGCACTATCCTATAGAAATTATCTATAGGATCCTGTCAGACACAAGCTGAAACTCACCCTTTCCAAGCTGAAACGATGGCGCACGTGAGCGATAGCATCAATGATCTCATTAGCAGGGGGCAGGGCCTGTGAACTTCTCGCACCCAATGAAAATCCACCATACCTGTGGACAGAGGTGTCAATGAATGAGTGACAAAATCCAACACATTTATGAAGACTAGCTTTAATATACTGTAATATGTCAGTAAATGTGTCAGTGAATCAAGGTTTTTCACACAAGAACTCGACAAATCATACAATTATAATATATCATTAAGACATCACAACATAAAGGCAGTTTGAAGACAAAGCTGATATACATACCTGAATTCATTGACCCAGATCTTGTTCTTCAAACTGTAAGAACAAAAAACAGCTGCTGTTAATATGCATAATACGTAGGCATTTATTGGAGTTTCATAGCTTCTTTGTCTCCATTAACTTACCTTCTGCCAATAATCTGTGCATATGTTTTCACCAAGTAGTCTGAGATATTTCTTCCAGTCAGATTTTGCAAAGTGTCTGTGCTGCTAACTTTTATCTACAGACAATAAATGAAAAAGAAAAGGTTAAGAAGACAAAGCACAAAGAAGAACACTATATTCTATATAAAATAAGGGCAAGCTTTTATCTACTTCTAGGCTTGTTATTTAGTTATGTTAAGACTTATTATTCCATAAATATTACAAATTACTTGGTAACAACTGTAAAACTAATATGTAGTTAACCCAGTTCAGGGGTTAATGTAATTCTTGTGCTTTTTACCTGTGGTGGTGGTAGACCACCTGCTCCTGGTGGACACTCTGGCAGCATCTTCTTTTTCTTTTCACAGCTGCATTCGCAAAGAGGTGAAGGGTTCTCCATGCTCCAGTTTCCCATCACAAACATGTCCCTCACTGTCTCAGAAACATCTGGCTGGGCCCATTCCTCTTCTCTAATTGGACAAGAGCTGTCTCTGTTTTATAGAAAATAAATAATCAGTCATTCCTTTCTGTATGTTCTGTAAGCTCACAAACTTCTGATTTCCTCTATAAGACAAAGCCTCCATTTAATGTATAGAAGAATTTTGTCTCCACCTCGGTGCTATAATACAGATGTCGGACATGATTAGAAGATTTCAGCACTTACACAGACTTTCCTTCCTCTACACATCGTCCACTGTAGGCTGGTTGATCTGTTAAGGTTCCAAGAAGCTTGCCTGTCTGCATGTCCTCTGGAGCATCATTGCTGGAGTAAAACCATGCCTGTTAGTGTCCTTGGCTTATGCAGCTTTTATAACAGCAAAGATTTTTTTTTTTTTTATTTTACCTCCCAGTCATAACAAGGAGTAAGAAAAATGACTATGATCTGTCATCAGGAGATTAGAGATGGATTAGAGATGGCACAATACCACTTTTTCATCAATATCAATTCTGAAACCTTGAGTATCTGACAATACCAATACTAATTTTTTTATTTAAAAGCTACTAAGCTATAACATCAGATTGGTGCCATGTGCATAGTATATTGGTTGAGTGCACAATTTTACTCTAGGAAGCTAAATATACTAGCACATCTGCAAAACTAATAGCTAATAGCTGGCAAGGGAAGCAACTCGCTTCATTATTATGAAACTGCAGCCTTATACTTTTAATTAAATATTGTGGTGGGTTATACCTGATGAAGGTGTACTGCTCTTCATACATGCTGGGCTCCAGCTGTAAACTGGGGTATTTCCCAAAGGGTGGAACAATAAGACTGAAGACCAGAGCAATGCACACAAACACAGCCGGCAGCACGATCTGTAGAAAGCAAATTTGGTTGGAGATATCCTATGTATTTGTAGAAAGTGTGAGAAAGAGCTGTGATCGCATTTAACAAATGTTCTGGGATGATGAACTCACCTGAGCAAAGAATCCTTTTCTAGAGCGTCGGGCATACAAGAAGCGTTTCCAGAGCAAAGCCACAAACTGCTGTCTCTTCAGACTCCAGCCTTTTACTTGGTATGAGCCTTTTCCGTCAGATCCACCCAACCAGTCCGTCTCACGAGATTCTGGAGATGCAGCATTACACATCAAATGCGTGAGCTAAATTCTCACTCTTAATACCTTTTATTTTCATCGCTTGGCTAACTGTGGCCAAATCACCTACACATTTCATGATTTGACAGATGAGATGTGATGTATGATGTGATTGTAATATACTACTATTGTACTAATATATACTAAGATGGGAGTGAAATGAGTGATGGGTAACAGAACTACCTGGATCACCTTCTGAGTCATTGAAATCAAAGCTATCATCTTCAGTGAATGGTTTCAGGCAGCTCTGATGGTCACCACCAAATGCATGTCTACGGTTCCTTCTGGGAAGAATAGTGCCATCTGGAAGTGAAATAACCAGAGAAATGAATTCATTAATGCATACTATTATGCACATTTACAATCCATACTCTACAGTGACATCAACAAAAGAACAGGTTTGAGCTTACCTGATGTTTCAGCGTCAACTCCATTGTCCTCTGCAACTTTGAGGAAAATCTGCACCACAGAACATGAACATTATATTACACTGTTACATATAGTGGACTGAATGAAACCAAGCATCAAAAGCCATTTGATCAGTTACAATAAGGTAATAGAATGAAAAACGATACAACAAGGACATTAATGTTGAAGTACCTCTTCCAGGGTTGTGTCTGAGATGCCATAGCTGGAGATACCAAGGTCAGTGAGGCGATCATCAATCTCATGGAACAGTTCCACAAAGGCTCCGTCTTTGGCTGCTTCATAAGGCAACACATAAGTGATCTCATGACCCAGATCCTCTACCATTCTGGCAGATGGGACATGCTTGAAGATGACATTAGAGATGAGGGAGATATCTGTAAAGGAAATGAAGATAAAGGTAAATCTCCAATCTCATAAAAAATTTCATTCCTTAGGAAACCGTTCGTTTGAAAAATTGAAAGCTTACCAATGGTAGTGGTTTCACTTTCATGATCACTGCCCAGGCCAGCATCAGAGCTGCTTTCAGAGACACTGTCCTCCTGAACATGGAAAAAAGCATGTTAATTATTTTTCATTCTATTAGGTTACTGCATCATTAATGCCCTATTTACATAGCAACTTACTCTTATTATTTGGTTAAATGGATACCCACCTTCTTGAGGCTATTCTTGGAGTAAGAGACAGTGCTGCTGGAGTTATGGCAGGAGCTCAACGAGAGGTCAAAGTCCCTCTTGACCAGAGTCAGATAGTATCCAGTGCCCAGCTGTGTCTTGAGGAAGAGGGAGGAGCCTACACAGCACAGCTTCCCATGGGAAATGATGGCTATGCGGTCGCCTAAAATGTCTGCCTCGTCCATGTGGTGGGTGGAAAGGATGATGGTTCGACCTAAAATTGTGAAAACTATTACTATTTGCAACTGTATCGGTAAATAAGTACATGATTTACTAAGCAATGATGCTTTGTATAATAAGGATCAAACATTTTATATGCTTTAAGCAGCTAAAATGACTACAACAGACTCAATACTTCTTTATACTCCATTCACCACACAAAGGGCCCAAAGGGAAGTATAAAAGACAATATTTTAAAATATAAAAGAAGCGTCCATGTTCTATACCTTGACGATACTTCAGCAACAGATCCCAAATGCCTCTGCGGGCATATGGGTCAACCCCAGCAGTAGGTTCATCCAGGATCACAACTTTTGAACCTCCAACGAATGCCAGTGCTACCGACAACTTTCTCTGCATTCCACCTGTAATGGAATTAATAGAAATTATATATTGTACTATGACAATGGTAACAGTGCTGCAGGGTGTTTAACAACAGAAATACTTTTTGCCACATGCTTACCTGACAGCTGACTGGTGCGAGATTTGCGCTTGTGAGGCAGGCCGAGGTCTGCTACAATCTGATCCATCTCAAACTTCACCTTGTCCTCAGAAAGACCTTTCAGCCGAGCATAGAACCAGATGTGTTCTTCCACTGTCAGCCTAGAGACCAACCGGGCACAACAAGTTGAAACAGGACACTCATAGCTGGGTTTATGGCAGCAATTCCAAGCAACAGAGATGCTAATCGGGTTAACTGAGATACAGCAAGAATGAAGTATAAAGTGCTATCACTTTATAGTTGCTATCTTGTGTTCTTCTCTGAGTAATGAAGCAAAAATTAATCAAACTGATGTTCAGTGTTTAGCTTAACAGAGAATGGGATTACACACATGCTGAAGAGGACATTGTGCTGTGGGCACACGCCCAAATTCTGACGGATGGCGCTCAGATCCATGCGGATATCTTTGCCCATGATGTAGGCCGTGCCAGACGTCGGGGGGAATAGGCCAGTAAGAATAGACCTAAAAGAGAAAGCATTTAATACAAAATACTGTATTTATAACTCATATATTCTAATGTGATAGTGACATATATATATATATATATATATATATATATATATATATATATATATATATATATATATACACACACACACACACACACACACACACACACACACACACACACACACACACACACACACACACACACACACACACATATTAGTGGTCTTACATGGTAGTGGTCTTTCCTGCTCCATTGTGACCCAGGAAGGATGTGATCTGTCCCTCATAGAAGCCCAGAGTCAGGTCATCCACTGCTAGCTTGTTACCATGTCTGTACACCTTCACCAGATTCTCAATGTACACGCCAGGTTCCAGATCAGCTGGTACCTCCTCGATGCATATTGCTTTAAGGAAACACATCATTCATTTAGCCTCAGCAGCAAGCTGATTTAATCTCATATTATTATAAGAGAGACTAAATTCAACTGTTTTACAAGGCCTACCTTCTGCATTTTCTTTTTTGTTGGTGGTTGGTGGTGAAGTCCAGCCACATTTCTCTCCACACCAGTAGGACTTAGTGAAGGGGAAATACCATGGCCGAGGAATACCATATTGACCTTATTGTAGACAGAAAGCATTTAAGAAATGTTACCAATGCACAAAACTGAAACAATTTGAACACCACACACTCCTCATATATTCAGCCCAGTCGGTCATACAGGACCTGTATAATTCCGGATACTATCATAGTTGCAGCTTCCGCAATTAAATGACTAGGCACTGCACAGCACAGTGATAATGTGTGCTGATTAATGCTTCACAACAGTGAAGATTTGTGAATGATCAATAATTAGATTTAACACTGATGTAATTCTGAGTCACCACCAGAAAATAACATGACTGCTTATGAGAATATCTGCTGCGTCTGTGTTGTACAGTTGATTCCAAAAGACCATAATTTCTCTGCGTTATTACAGAAGCCAGTGGGCAGTTATTTTAACACCTGGACATAGTCTATTTTTAATGTGTTTTGTGAACTTACAGTTAAAGCCAATGTGTTTTCCTGTGATTAGTCAAAGAACAGAAAAGCTGTTGGCACTTATAACAGAACAGTGGCCATTGAATCCTACTATAAACATGCTTCAAGTTAGCAGGCTTTCAGTTGTTTGTGCCTACTTTGTCAATGACAACTGACAATGAAGACCAGATGAAGCAGATTAGGGCGGAAAACTCTGTATTCCTTTAAGCCAAACCCCAAATACAGTAAAGTACAAAGTTACCTGGGAAGACAGCTTCGATGTACCAGGTCATGACAGCATAGAGCAAAGCATCAAACAGCATGAGGGAGATGGAAGTTGTGAGGCTATAGCTGTCCTCCTCCAGTGGGCTAGAGAGCAGGTTGCTCCACTGAATTCCCACTCCCTGTTCCTCAAAAAGGGCGAAGTACTCACAGCCAAAGCCAAATGCCACCGGTGACAAGAGGCTCTGAAAAACAGAGACACACAGACACATATATATGCATGCATATTCTTTGTCCAGTGACAAGCTTTCATTATTTATGAGCTACATTAACCTCGTAGTTCCAGGGCAAAAACAAAGACTCAAATTTCAGACATCTAGCATGTCTTGGCTGGCTGATTACATTTTGGGAAAGGGAACAGTTCTGCAAACAGATTTTTTGTTGGATTATTCGTTTAACAGTAAATACAGATACAGTGAAATGCAGTTCCCAGTCCTCATTCCACGTCAGATACTCTGGTGGTTAACACAGCACTCACCACAACTACTTTGGCACCAAAGCCCACGTAGTCCTGCCAAGCCACACACAGTACATAGGGCAGATAAAGGGTGAAGTAAATGATGCCCCCGCAAGCGGCAGCCAGGTTAGCACGGGAGAATATTGTGCTGATGAGGAAGCACTGCATGATGGTCACTATGGCAAAGGACACCAGAAAGAGGTAGACCACGCCTGGGTCACTGTAGGGTAGCAGGTTCCCCATCTGTAATACAGAATATTATACAGAAGTTTTAATGTACAGGACAAATAGTCATTTTGGACCATTTCAGGTCCAGTAAGCATTCTTGTGACACTTGTGATGCATACCTTAAGAATGAGGACCAGCAAGGCAGCGCTGATAAGCAGAGGAATCAGGCTGCTAATGAACCAGCTTAGCCACAGGATTCCATTATCCAGTCCCATGATCCTCATGGTTTCCTTCAGACGTGCCTCCTTCTCATAGACCACGCCCTTAATGATGATGGCCACTGAGTACATCCAGGCCAGAGTCATGAAGAGAGGCATTGAGCGACTCATCACACGCAGGAAACTACAGCAGGGACAGGTAAAAAAAATATGAGACAATGTTCAGAACAAACAAAAGCTACAGCTAATTCAGATTAATACTACCACTGCAACTGAAGACCTAGGCCTGTCTCCACTGATTTGATTAATGAAAGAGCAATCTGTAGATCATTGTGATGGTTAATAAAGAAGTTAGAGTTTCAAAAAAGCCTCCCAAAAATAAACTTAACTAATAAATACATGTATAGACTTGGAAAGATCCCTTAATACTTGTTGGAAAAGACAAAGAGCAGGTTTTACCAGTTGCCCAACTGGCAACTAATCTCTGCCAATTCATTGAGGTGGTCAGATTTTTAAGTAAATATTCAAGCTTAATCAACTGATCATGGCGGATATATAATAATTTGAGAGGGTTATTAGGCCTAATATGAAATCTAATTGTTCATGTACAATGTCTGAGAAATGCACACCAAAGGCAACAAGGTTTAAAGTTGCAATGTGTTACATTATCATAACATCTCTTACATGTCATCAACATAGCACGGGTAAGGCATCTGCTGGATGTAGACTCCAGTTTTCTCCTTGCTGCCTGTCAAGGCCCGGATAATTCCATGTTCAATAACGTCCTGGAGGTAAGAGAATCCACCCCAGATGTAGCGCAGATCTTCAAAAGGATCAGCACGAGGACCAGGGTCCCAGTACCTGATAGCACAAACCAAAACATCTAATTATGATGCAAACGATACTCAGAATAAATGCTTTTTGTTGTCCTAACAATTAAAGACAAATTTTAAATGGAAAGTACTATAGACAGCCCTTAAAGAGGAAACACTGCCTACCCGTCCTTGATCTTGTTGGTGCGCTCCACGTTGTCAATATCCATGCGGATCTTGTAGCTAACGTTCGGCGGAAGCTCTGAGGAGTTGGCTTTCATGTCCGGAAACACGATGCCGGCCCAGAACTTGCGATCATTGAGCAGATGCATGGACTTATTTACCAGCCGCTCCTCATTGGCCACCGGCTCCAACTTATCCAGGTTTATGCACTTTTGAAAAAATCAATGAGCAACTAGCATTAAACTTAAAAGCACAAAAAGTCTAGATAATCTAGAAAATAAGTAAGAACACTTGTCAAGTTTTCAGTACATTTCATAAGAATTAACCAAAGTTTAAGGAATAAATTCCAAGCCAGTAATTCAGTACTGTTTATATGGAACCACTATGACTGCCATGGTACTCTTTCTGAAGTAGGACACTTGGCTTGGTTAGCAAAAGGACAGAGTAATTGACTTGCAGCTGTAACTGATAGGGCAACTTTCATAGCACTACAGAGCCTGTAGTTTAATTTTGACTCACTGACCCAGAAAAATAACACAGTGTCATTTTTCGTATCATAGTGACACAGATTCAAGTGCTTGAGTTCCAAAGCCTGATACGTCTATACCACTATTAAGGCATTCTATTGAAGTACACTGCTACTCTGAATAATATAAAATCTATTTTATAAATGAATATCAAATGTAAAAGGTATACAATTTCAAGGCAGGTAACTTAAAAAAAAGAAATATAAATAGAGAATTATAGTACCTTATTTATTTAGACATAGAAATATCTAGCTGTTACCAAAAAATAAATATTAAAAATAAATTGTTAAATATTTTGAATAAAACATCTAAAGTGACCTTTTTAGCCTACTTTGTAATGTGTAGAAGTCATGATTGGCCCCTCCCAGTCCTGTACGTGTTTATGTTTTGGTATAGTCCATGTGCTTCTTTTTGGTATCCATAGTCCTGCCCTTGTTTTGTAACTCCGCCCCTGATTGTTTTCACCTGTCCCTCGTCTTCCCGGTGTCATATTTAAGCCCTGTGTTTGCCCTTTGTTTTTCGCTTGTCTTCGTTTGCTTTGTTGGTTGTAATATGCTGTGTTGGATGTTCTGTTTGTTCTGTTCTGTTGTAGCCTGGTTTATGTCATGTCTGCCCCCTGATCTATCCATATTGGCTCTATGACCCTGGACTGTCTTGACCCTGATTTTGGATTTGCCCTTAATAAATCTTGTTTATCTCCGCATATGCGCCCGCCTACTCACTCCACGTTACAGTACATCAACAGTGAAGTAATTTCAAATAAGTGTGATTCTAAACTTTTAAATGGTAGTGTAATAGCTTGTTAATGGTCATGGCCCACCAATGAGACGAACGTTTATTATGCATTTAACATTTAAGAATAATTCAGCTAACTGCACTCAAGTTCACACTCTTACTGAATAATACGTTTTAGTATGTAGTAAACCTGGGATTTTTAAGCGTTACTGTACAGTGTTGAGCTGTGTGTGTGTGTACCTCCATGAAGCGGGAGATGGTTTGGATGGCCTGATCCGTCTCATTGAACACTTCTCTCCATGTATATGCTGTACCAGGGGGACGTGTGTCCTCTGAAGCTTTAGTTAAGAAGCTGGAAATGTCCTCCACTTGCCAATCTGTTCCTTTCAGCTTGGTGTTAAAGAACCGAGCGCTTGCGTTGTTCTGGAGCAGAGTCTGTAGATGGAAGGCAACTTTCAATGAACATACAGCTCACTTTTTTATGAAGGAAGCCTTCACATAGAGCAATGGACTCCGAATTCTGATATTACTTTTCACTTTTGAGGCTTCTCTGCAAAATGTTCTGTTAAATACATGTTGCCTGCCTTTTACTCTAGCCCTAAAAATTGAGCAAATTATGGCTGTTATGAATGGAAATTATATAAATGAAAGGTGGTCTCTGGCTTTTGCACAGTATTGTATGCAAAAGCATTGGTTTTCATGACATCACCAAAACAGTTTATTCAAAATGAGCATATGTTCACTGTATAGACTGGGTAGTCCATGGTAGGTTTTGAAGCATAAAACAACATCATATAAAAAAGATTGGAATTCGCTGTTTTGTAAAATGAGCCCTTCACAACTTATTAGGCAGTACTTAGAATGGAACTAATGTAGTTATGGCAGTGAAGAAGCCTTTCAGATGTTAAACACTATGAGGTACTATGAGGTCAGTAATATAGTACAATAATACATTACAATGAATTACTGCACAATATGCTATCTGTATAGATGACATTGCTCTGAGCAAAACAGTGTCATTAATTATAAGCCATTAACATGGCAATAGGGATGAGTGAAAACAGCATATTATGCTTTGCACCACCATCATCTCTTCATATGATGTATCATCGAATCTGTACAGCTTTTGCGAAAGCCCAGAATGTCTTGTGTCCTCACTGTCCTTGAGGGGACTATCAATCAGGTCCAAAAAAACCCAGCCCAAATCATGGCATAGCCCAACACGTTGAAGACCATGTGAGCTTGGGCAATGAGGCTATTCTGCAATACAGTAATGGACCACAGTGTGGCACTGTGGAGTTTATATTGGAGTAATGCTTCCATCACTTTCAGTAAGCAGATTCTCACACGCTCCGGCTGAGGCAAGATGAAAGAAGAACGCCTGTGCACATTAGTGAAACTCACACGGACAAGATCCATTTCCTCACTGTTCTCCATGAAGTTCCACACTTTCGGTCTCATCTCCTCCCACATCCCCCCGAGATCTCTGAACACACCAAGCTGCTGAAATGTCTTATTGACCTGAGAGAGAGACAGAGAGAGAGAGAGAGAGAGAGAGAGAGAGAGAGAGAGAGAGAGAGAGAGAGAGAGAGTCATGAGAGAGTCATGAAGAGTATATGGGAATGGAGAATCAATACTAAGTCCACATGACATGATCCTCAGTGGTAACACGTGACAATGACGGCCCTGCTAGTCAAGACATGACGATCAGTAGTGGTCAGCAATTCGAAAAAAATATAAAATATAAAATCATGATACCTGAACACCTTTTGATGTTACATGATGTTCATCACAACAGTAAATTTGGCAAATTATTTAAGATGGAATAAGAGGAAAAATTAACCATTGCTGTAGTAAATCGAGATTAACTGCATTTGTCTTATTTGCTTATATATGGTACATTAAAAGGAGATTATGTGAACGCAGGGTTTGCATAAATGCATTATAAAAATGGGATTTCTGTTATTTTCATCACTGATGTGCAACATCTATATGTCATAAACATAACATATAGTCAAAAGTTCCAACTCCTTCATGATTGTAGCCTTGAGCTGTCATGTGTTACGTCTTGTTTCTTAGTTTTCCACTTTACTGTCGCTTCTGTTGCTTTATTCATAGCTCTCCTGTGAGCACTGTCTAGTGTAATCTGCTAAATGACCAACATTTCTGCATCAGCAGTGTGTTTTGCTTGAAAATGAAAAATGATAACTGAGACTTGATGTAATTCCATGATAAACGTATTCATAGCTTTTCAGTAATAGGAAAAAACTTTATCACGGGAGCCATCAAGAGAACTTATATATATATATATATATATATATATATATATATATATATATATATATATATATATATCTTATACTATATTTGAATGAGAGAACTACAATCATACCCCCCCCCCCCACAAAAAAAAAAAAAAAAAAGTTTGTTAATCATTTATCATGTTAATGCAGTTGTTCTGTGTTCTAGAAGTGCTGACGAGACCCATCATAGTATGCTCAGACAACCATACTGCGATGTAATTGAACACAATAACTATAGCATATCTCCATCTTGCCCACTCCTAACCATCAATCTCCACTAGCAAAGCTGAGTCACCTCATGTATGATCCTCTGAGTGGCTGGAGTGTCGGGTGTGTACAGGATCTTCCCCATCAGCAGAGGCTTCAGAGCCCTCCAGATCATTCGTGAGATGGGGCTGGACTCCAGGTTCTTCATCATGTTGTTACAGTAGGGAGCTGAAAGGACAAGTAAGGGAAAAAAAAAAATCAGAATCAGTTCTTTTTTCTTAGCATGTTACATGTACATGGAGTTTGAACACATTTTAGTGTAACATCAAAGCATGCCAGAAAAAAAAACACAAAAATTACAAGATATAAGAGACAGTATGATATATATTATACCACAGCATGATTTGTGCAGTTTGTAATGGTAAAAAGGTTTGTGCTATGGCTGTACATGATTGTGTACTTTCATGCTTCAACATTCAATTCATATATTTCTTTATGATAAGCATATGGAAAAACAACTCATGTTCGTTGGCAGAGGAACAGATGGACTGAATTTTGCACTAAATCTACTGTAATATTGACCAAATGCAGACATGTAATGAGAATGAACAGATCTGCAGCAGTAAAAGTGCACTCACTGGATGAATTGTCGTAGGGGGACACTGGCTCACTGTCACTATCATTGTGGTTGCCAAACAGAGCCTTGTAGTTGTTGTCTTCGTACCAGTTGAGGGATTTGATCTTGAGGCCGCCACCCTCTGGGTGGCCACAGACGATGCGGGACACGGCCTGGTACATGTGATTGGGTGAATGTGTGACGTTGCCCGTCAGGTACAGGATCTCATTGCGCATGTCCCGCCAGCTCTTCATACTCACCAGCTGAGAAGAGAACAGAGGAGGAGAGTTGATGATGCAGAACATTTCTCAGGAGATAAATGCGCCTAAAAGTGGCGATTCAATTGATAATGGAAGGTCACAATCATAATGAATTTGAAAAATATTCAATATATGCTAATTTGTTTATCAACATGAAATCCTAAAGCTACTTTCAAAGGGTCAAAGAAGGCTTAGCGTCTCGTTTTAAATCATCTGTATTTCAGTGCTGTGTAATTATTCTTTTGTTTCCCTTGTATTTTCGAGTTTTTCCTATATGAGAAAACCTTTTTTTTAACTGTTAGTCACCATGATGATAATCATTTTTTGAGAGGTTTTTCTGATGTTTTGATGTCAACAAATGATAAATGTGGTTAATGTTTTTTTCTGTCCATGAAACAAGACTGTGTGCACAACAATAACTTTTCAACAAATTCAAATCATAAAAAAACTCCTACTTACAAAAACAAATGATTGAACGTTTAATAGCAAAACTTTCAGCAATATTTCTAAGGTAGTTTAAACCTTCTCTCTGCTTGTTTCAATGAGCTTTGAGTGAGAAATAATTAGTATCGAATTGCTTCATTCTTTGCTTTTGCTGGCAGTAAGGCTAAAAGTGGCGGAGAGTACAAACTAAGAAACTTGTCGCAAAAATGTTTTTGAATTGTTTTTGAACAATAACAGAGAAAGAATCATGAGACAAGACTAGTAACTTTAACTAAGGTAACAGATGACTAGTGTTTGTACATCTTGAAGACTTTAGATTGAGTACTTTTTTCACAATATATTTCAGGCCACGTGCCATCTCCTATGGTTTTTTGTGTTTTTTTTCCTGTTCTAGGTTTGATTAGCAAGACGCTGAGTGGAGTGTTGCAGCACTTACAGAAATAGAGCAGTGCTGAAAGTCACTGAGCGCTGATACTTGCCCTAAAGGTTAACTGAATGTCTTTCCATATGCAAGGACAAGGACAGCAGGTTGAGTTGGATTTACACAGCTGGGTGGATGCACGGCTCATTCCAAAGAGCTAATTCACTTGCTTTGCCATTACCTTATGCAATTAAATAAGGCCTGAATCAAAACAAGCTCAATGCTGTGAGTTGTACATATTCGGAGTACCGTTTGGAGACAATCTGACAGTCTGTTCAGGTCCAACAAGTCCAAGTGGCTGCCAAATGTGACATACGACAACAGATCTGGCAACCACCACAAGGTGCAATTAGTTTGAAGTGTTTTCAGTATCAGCTGCAGGGTGTCGTTGTTGATGAATAATCTCCAAACAGACCAAACGGAGACCCAAAAACCTTGTTCCGTTAGAAACAGAAGGCTTGTGTCTTAAGCTACTTTGCCTTATAAAACTACAAATGTGATGTAAGAAGGTTTTGCACTGTGAAAAAAAAAAAAGTGGCACCAAGTGCCAGCTGATCTGAAAGTTCTCCAAACTATTATGTCAAGCTCAAAATCTTTTGGCTTAAAGTGCTTTCAACCGACACCACATTTGATTTATAAGCAGAAGATCATTCATTGGATGTTGAATGTAACAAGTTATGCAGTCATGTTTACGTCATTGACACTGGAACAAAGGATTTCGGACATCCAGATTCACTGCCGATACAGAATGTAAATTAAATGCTACTTGTTGCACAACCCACTTGACAACTAGAGAGTAAAATTACATTTGAATATTATAGCAAAATGACAATAACACCCTGCAACCTCTGAGGGTTCAGGGAAAAGGTAGAGCACATTCAGCATATTCAGCGATATCCTAGGCTTGTGGAGTCGAGCTTGCTCACTGATTGCCCAGCAACAGCCTGAAGAGAGAGCTGTTAAGACAAGCCGCTGTGCGCCTGCTTGAACAATGCAGCGGGGTTACTATCGGCCATTCGGCTGCTGCACTGGCGGAAGCCCTCTGCCAAAAAGGACAAAATATGCTAATTAACCCAGTTCTCTAGCGACACCTCTTCACTGTGGGCTAGTGTCACCTCCGCTGTGAAAAAAACAGCATAGGCTGCATCTGCGTGCTCCATTAACACTGTATCTCTGTGTTTGCCACTAGCACTGAACCATGAGGTTACTGTGGGTCATTTAGCTCAGGAAAAAACTGCAACGATTCAACAGAGAATAAACAAGCCTTTTCCTGGGCCACCTATGAAGTCATGGGAGAGATCAAACAGTGTACGGTCATTCCTTGTATACAGTGTACCTTCACTGTCATGGAATAACACAAAGAATACACAGAGCGGCAAGGTAACTCTCGGTCAAGTTGCAAATTGGGGAACTGGGCAGCTTCCTCCTACTCCTGACAAAGGACTTATTTTGAGACACAGGCTGTACAAAATACAAAAGAACATCAGCAATGAAGGTTGCTGAAGTCCAGACTTCAGAGTCTTAAACATGGTTATGTACAAAGCAATATCTGGTTTTTAATCTTTTTATCTATCTATCTATCTATCTATCTATCTATCTATCTATCTATCTATCTATCTATCTATCTATCTATCTATCTATCTATCTATCTATCTATCTATCTATCTATCTATCTATCTATCTATCTATCTGCCCATCTCTATCTACATAACAGCTTTTCAATCATGAGTAACACACATTTTTTTCACTTTCTGCTGTTCCGTGTGTTTAGTCATATTCCAGTAACCGCTTCCATGTATTTTGTCTTGCAATCCTCTAAACATACTGGAACACTTCATCCTAATGAAGGTTTCCTGAGTAATGACAGTTTCAAAAAAATCTAACTGCTGGATTCTTTCGCAGTCATCTCTTCCAGAAGTCACATGCTCTGAATCATATCTTCATCCTCTCCTCCTTTAGTCTGCGTGCTAACCACAAGCCAAAGGAGGAAGGCTATTGTTAAGATGTTGCTGTCACTGTGTCATCTCTTCATAAGGAGGAGGCAGAGGCAGCCCTGGAGGCGAATACAGCAGCACAAACAAAACTCAGGAACTCGAGGAGCGTGGAACGACCTGGAGTAACCTCACCGCTTCTGTCTACAGCAGGGGTTACTATAGTTCAGCGAGTGCTAGCCACAGCTGCTCACTCTGAACTGAGAACAAAGAGAAGCTGATTCAGGATATGGGTTAATTTACGACGGTTTGCCTTATTTTATGTTTCATTTACCTGCTAATGTCTTGCATTAGCATGTATGGTATAACAAGACTTTTAGATCTATTCTAACACCATCAAACATAAATAAACCAGTACCTACTTAAGTGACACAAGAAAGGAACTTCTAATACAAAAAACATTCCTCTAATAGGTGTGAAATATTGCAAAAAAGTCATGATACTTATCATTATATGTGAAGGGAATAGAATGCACCACTAAATTTCCATGCAATTTCTCTCTGGGATCAATAAAGTACTATTCTGATTCATATTCTGAAAATGGTAGTTCCACATTTAAAATATGCAACAAAAAACAAGAGCAGGTTTTCCAATCATAAACTATTTAAAACAGAAGAAAATTATTAAAATAAGATTATGGTCCAATCAGCTACTTGTAACTGCAGTTAATGTACACTCCTTTTTGCTGTTTACAGGCTCAGTATTGTCATTTTTATGAAAGCCCATGATATATTTACAAAAATGTGATCATTTATCATGATGACAATAATATATTTTCATATCACCCACTCCAAATCCTCCAGTGCCGTACAGTAAAAGGAAAAAAAATCAGCAGGGTCCCTTACCACTTCCTAATGCGTGACACAAAGTAACCTTGTGTTAGCTAACTCAGCTATTTCAGCAGGAACAGCAGGACCTGCCAGCTTTTGAGAAAGGGAGCTTGCTCTGTTAAATCACTTACAGCTGTCTTGCTGCCTGGTTTGACTGGGATAACTCAATGACTAAAATGCCTGTGAGTGGCCAAGCAGCCCCGGCTGACTGATCGGTGGTGGGCTTCAGGCTCAAATTTCAAGCCCCTCTTACTGGTTCCAAGAGCGGAAATGTAAGGGATGCTTATGCAAATAAAAATGCCTTTTACGACTCTGAAGAGCAACCATTGGGTGTAAGTTGCTGTTTGTTTGGACCATGACTATAGTCAGAATCAATTTGCAACACTCAAGGGAGAAAAAGGCAGGAGGCGATGGGTAATTTTTGGAAGGTCAAAGAAAAGGACGATGATCCGATGGCACTTACATAAGATCTGTCTGTAAAACCAGTCAAAGAAAACAGTAAATCCTACATAAATACTTAACAAAAAACAGGACCCAAGACAATCTACACTGCTTAGAAGAGTAAAGAGTCTACAGATGCCTTAAGCCAATGTACTTTTTGGATGCACTTTATCTGTTCTAATCTCAAGTCTAGTGACATTTGACCTACAATCACTCTCAGATACTGCAGAAGAATATTCTGGATGTGTGGCAGAAACTTTATCAGACTTATCACACTGCTTTGGCGTGCAGTCCTGCATCCAACAGTGGCTTAGGGATATTTTAGGGGGCCACTCACCTCTACAGTCAGAGCTCCCAGGCTCTCCAGCAGCCTATCTGTTGCCATGGACACATCCTGGACGACTTTGGGGTCAGACCTGACATCTTTCTACACAGAAAAGGACATAAAGGCATATTTGGTTAAATTGTCTGATCCATGCTTACAAAACCAAGTCTTGATATTGGAGCAAATTTACAGATAATGTGAGCTACCATGTTGGCATTCAATTAGTCAAGCTTACAAAGCAATGTTTACAAAGCCATTGCATATAATACAATTCAGACAATGCGAGTTTCACTGGTGAACCGTGATCAACTGAGCTAAGGCTTCAGAGCGGGCCATAAATGGCAAAACCTCTATAAAACTGCTAATATCTGCTATCACCTTTACTGGGCTGACCGAGCAACAGGAGATTCCAGGCTTAAATTTCATACCCCTGCTACTGGGCAGAAATGCAAGGGACACTAATGCAAACACACCTTTTAAGATTTTGAAAAGGAAGTATCTAATTTAATCTCATGGTTATTCTGACACAGTATGCCATCAGTTCTGTTCCTGAAGTCCTAAACAATGGGAGAGATCAGCTGGCTGTATGTTCTTTGGAAATTGAGGATCCAGGAATGGATCATTTTCCAATGGACTTTTGGACAGACATTGAAGCTTGTAAAATAACAGATACATTCACATATATTTTACTGCATAGGTAGCAGTTACTTCAGTAAATGTGCCTGCCACAGTTTGGTGACATTCAATAAAATTAACTGCAGAAATGTTTTTTTTTTATTTATTTCTTAGAAATCAGGAGGCTTTCTTCTAAAAGGCCATGACAGTTCCCCACTAACAGGTTGGCATCTAAGTATTTGCTTAGTCACACAGGCCCCTTAAACTATAGGACACGTTCTTGAGACAAGTCTTTGTTCTGTGGCTTACATAAGCAAATTGGTTAATATTGTACGTGGCCTTTCACATCACTGTCTTGAGCTCTGCTTACTATGAAAAGACAAAGGCAACATTCACTGCTGTTTGAGTTAGAATAGACTCTAGACAACGGCATCAATATGTTGAAGCACTTGGATGGTGGCCACTGCTGTCCAATTCCCACAGAAACATGCATTCATCCTCGCTGACCTAATTGTCCCAACTTTTCATAAGGTTTGCATGTACACACTGTATAAAAGTGTTCATTATGCGGTTATAAAATTCCTTCCTTTGAACCTTTGAAAGTTCATTTCACAAGGGACAAAAATACACTTGTCCTGGTTTATGGTAATTTGTTGATGCACCATTTCTCGGCATCATTTGCTGTACAAAGTGTCCATTGTCAAAGTCAATTTGGGAAGCACCCAGACTTTGTTTTGTCCCGTTGTTCTTGGAACTGTCTTTTCTAAGACTGCAGAGAATCTAAGACGCTGCAATTATTTTCTGTGCAAAAATAAACCCTAAATCCAAATCAAAGTCTGAGGAATCACAAAAGATTTGGATGTCTAAAAGGACTTGCGTTCTCAAAACATTTAACTGGATCATCTGAGGCCAATTTGTCATTAGACACAGGAGTAATTTCAGCGGTTTTAAAGTGCAGCTGTTTCAGACTTGAACTAGAACACATTAAGTGTGGCCTTTTTTGAACAGAGTTAATTGCATCATCTAAAATAGCAAGTCTGATTAGCAGGAGAGCAAGTATCCCAGTCCCGCTGTGTCTGAAACTATATTTCATCACCAAACCCATACATATTTGAATCATTTTGAATCATGTGCGCTTCAAAAATGAATAAATATCTGCTAATGAGGCATCATGTTCGGTGTAGTGCTATAATAGAGATATCTTTACTCTGGTCACATTACTCTGGTATGTATTAGAGCTGTAATGTTCTTCTTACCCTGATGGGCTTCAGAAAGTCCAGGTTGGATAGGAAGTGGCTCTCTGCGTCGTTCAGCCAGTCTGTGGAGGCCTGGCAGATGATGTGCTGGGTCAGCTGGGACACCCCGTGGTCAGCAATGGTGACAAAGTCCTCCAGTGATGTTGTGTTGCACAGGTCTCTCAGATGCACTCCGAAACCTTTAATCAGCACCTGAACAACAGAGAAGTTACATTTTATGTATATATGTAAAGGGCTTAATTCCAAAATAGATTAAAAAATACTTTCATTTTCTTTCTTTTTTCATGATATACTTTGTTAGGAGTGACCTTTACACATATAAGAAATATCATAATATGCTATTATGATTAATACCACTTTCTAGCAAAATAAAAATGTGATTTTATTTTTAAAGATCAGCCTTTATTAATTCGTATCTTTCACATTTGAATATATATATATATATATATATATATATATATATATATATATATATATATATATATATATATATATATATATATATATATATATGAATTCCAGCAATCCATAACATAACATAAAATAAAAAGCACAAATATATAACTAGACATTGATTCTTCAGGCAGTTTCAGAGTTTGAGGCCACAGTGGCTGAAAGCTGACCATCCCCTGTTTAGTTACTAATAATAAATAACTTCTGAAAAGAATACTACATCTGGCACTAAAGCACCAGCGTCTACTGTAGGTGTGCTTTTCGTCAACAGGTTTTCTGGTTTTTTTCTAAATATGGAGAAATTACACTTCATGGGAATTCATCGTATGCTATAGGTGTGGTGGAGAGAGAGTATTTAAAAGTTTTAGGACAGAAGCATCTCCACATAGAAAGCACTCTTTAGCCAATGAACTTGAAAAGACAAAGCGTAGACCTGTTCAAGTTAAAGTAGGTTCAAAATCTTTCAATACTGAGCTAGAAAACTAATGGGAGAACTTTCAGTTATTTGGACAGTACATGTCATGTCCTTCAGAATCTCTCTGTTTCAAGGTTTGAGGAAAAAATACATAAAAGGAAGGTTCTGTATTAGGTCACAAGCTCATTTTATCATCAGCTACTTTCAGTGGAGAAAAGACATCCTGTACCGGCCCATCCATTTCCTGAAGCAACAGATGTTATTATACAGCAGCATCACGACCTTAAGATATTCTTTTTTGTGGATGCAGTGTACGAAACTCTACTGACAGCTGCCTCTCTCTCTCTCAGTCTCGACAATGTGCAGCATCGGGTCTGAACAATATAGCTGGAGTTACAATTAACTGAATATACAATATTTATATTCAGTCAGTGTGTGTGTGTGTGTGTGTGTGTGTGTGTGTGTGTGTGTGTGTGTATATATATATTCTTTTTCTTCTTAGATATTTATTTATATATTTTTTGCATTTTAATTCTATAAGGGGGCTACACACCTAAGATTTTCACTCAGATTCCATCTGTGTAAATATGATGTGACAATAAATGTGATTTGATTTGAATTCAAAAAGTAGTGATACTCACATATTAACACTGACTAACATATGAATATAAATAATATAATATTGTTTATTACAACTACTAATATATAAGGACCCCTAGGTATTCATGGCAGTGCAACGTAACGTATATATCTCATATAGTGATAAATATATAATATCTCATAGTGATAAAAATCGATTTAACGGATCAGTAAAAACACCACCAATAAATCACTGGCCAAATTTTTTAAGTCCCTTATTTTTTATCTAAGGTCTAATGACGTTTGTGTGGGTTTTTGTACTAAAAAATCAGTTTTTACATGACCACCTTCCACCCTCTCTCTAGTCCTTTGAATTTAACAAGCTGCTTTTGTATCTATGCCTTTTCAACTGAGTAAATGTGTAAATGACCCCTGTTCTGACTGGCTTGAATGGTTAGAAAGCATCCTTAAAACTTCAGCGTGAATAGGTGGGGCTAAACTGCTGTAGGTTAAATACGTAAACATATGTAAATACATTGGTTTTCACGACACAAAAACAATCAATTCAAAAAACAATTTTGTCGCCTGGAGGAAAGTTTCATTGCCTAAATGTTGCTTTTTGACAGCTTTATGGAGATTCTCCTATATGTTCCCAGGAGAAATCAAGACAAAAAAGACGATAAGACACGAGACAGTTTAGTTGCAGATAAACACAAGTGTTATTATGTTGGCAAATCTGAGTACAATATGTGACATCTCTCAAACCCATGAGGAGACATGTGAGAGCACCAGGCACTTTTTCTCAGGAGAAAAAACTGAGCATAAAGAGCCTGAAGCAAAAGTCTCTTGTCTTTTCACCTAATTTCATTGTTGTCTACGAGAACTACCAAGATATTAAGGAGATCACTTTATTGCTTTTCTTTTCCATAAGTCTCCATAAAAGGGCTGGAAGGGCTGAGTATGTTTTACATTTTTAGCAATGTTTGTTGATTTCAATTTTTTTTTTAATTCAAAATGTTCATATCGGTCAGCCGCTAATAAAGAGTAGAAAAGACTAAGTGATGTAACTGGGGATGTCAAGAAGCAGCGCATCTCAAACGGCTGTGTCATGATAAGAAAGTGGTCCAGCTCTCTCAGGATTCTCTTACTGCTCTGCATGTGCTGGGCATCAGTCATGTGACTCCACCCCTCCTCCCCTCTTCCCTCGCTCCCCTCACGTGAGCATCTGTGGAATGCAGCAGTCTCGTGGCAGCTGGGCTGATGATGTATTATCTGCACTGTCTGCCGCTTTAAACCCAGCATGTTTGACCTTGAGTGCCACAACAAGGTTGTCTATATACAAATGTCTGGATTACTTTTCATTGCTAAAAATAATGCAGGGAATTGCTTGATTTGATCTTTTCTACATAAATTAAATATATTACATTAAATAATTCTTGTTACTGTATTTAATTCATGTTTAAATAATGTACACATTTGAATCAAGCAAATTCATTGCATTATTTCATTCAAATCAGTGTCCATTGCTTCTTACATAACAGTCCCAAGGCAGAATGACATTTATATCACTATACCAGCCTCTAAAGTGAGGGAGCGTGCAAACGAGGGGAAAGGGGGATGAGGGGAGGGGGATAAGTGCTAAATATAGCACAGAAGTGACAAACAAGTGTAGTCTACAGGCACAATATCATATTTAAGGTGAACGCCAGGTATTGCTGAATTACGCCCACCTGTGCTGATATTTGATGTGACTATTTGAGGCAACGTTTGACAAAAAAAAAAAAAAAAAAGCTGTCTTACCTTCTCCAGGTTGACGTCAGCCTCCACTATTTGCTGCACAGCATGTTTGCTCAGTGTTGCGTTCTTCTCCAGGAACTCGGACAAGGTTTCATTGTCTTGGAGAAAGTCCTTCAGCTTGAAAGCTGCAAGCCAAAACAAATAAAATTATTGCTGAGGGTTAAAAAGGTCATTATCACATACAAGACATTCACATGGCATTTATCTAATAATCTATCGGAACAGGGTTACGTAAGGGTATTATGCAGTCGTTTTGGGGTCATAAAAACAAAATAATGAGGTGCTCAGGCAACAAAATACAATTTCACTAACAGCCTGCATATGACTCATACTATGACTTTCAGTTATACTCATCATCACTCACGTATTACTCAGTTTAAAAAGACTTGGATTAAAATTGATCAATGAATGACTTAGCAATGATCGTCATAACAATGATGTAATGATCAGCAGCCTGATGTTGAGACAGCCTACACAGTAGTTTTTATTTTTCTGAAGAAGACGTTTTAAGTCCACACCAGAGGTTATGCTTTTGTGTCACTGTATCTTTTCATTTGGTTTGATTGACCAGTTTACTATATGTTTTTCATGTGGATGTTTGTTGATTGGTCAGGAATTCCGTGTGGATCCTCAGTACCTGCCATGGTTGCCCTCATTAGTGCCAAAACACAAACTGATGCCTGGCACCATCTAACAAAAGTACATATAGCAGTCCTGTGCCAGGATGCAATCTAAAATGCATTGCTTTACTATTATTCCATTGCTTGTATATGATTAATAGTGCCAGCCTATGCTGTAACAATGATAAGAGTGCCTGTAAAGAGATGAAACAGGATGTAGAGCAAAGGATACTCTGACACCAAATTCCGTTTGGTGCGGAGCATCATAAACATGTTTTCCCATCAGCAGTGAGGACTTGGAAGTAGACCAAGGCACACAAAGCATGTGAAGAAGCAGTCTTTAAACACTATATAGTGTTTCTTCAAAAAAATGTTATGGCATCTTAGAGAAACTATGCTTTATTACAGTCCAGCTACCATTTTTGCTGTGTGGCCTTAACAAAATAATCAGGAGCTTATGAGATTACTAATGCAAATCAACAGTGATGGCTGTAATACATATATAAATGATCATTTCTTTCATTTAATACAGAGAGGAAGAAAAGTGGCAAACAGGTAACATATGTGGTACAGACACTGCAGCAATCACAAGAAAAAGTGCCCATCCATCCATCCATCCATCCATTATCTTCCGCTTGTCCGGGGTTCGGGTCGCGGGGGCAGCATCCTAAGCAATGAAGCCCAGACCTCCCTTTCCCCAGCCACTTCCACCAGCTCTCCAAGGGGGATTCCGAGGCGCTCCCAGGCCAGCTGGGCGATATAGTCACGCCAGCGTGTCCTGGGTCTTCCCCGGGGTCTCCTCCCAGGTGGACTCACCTGTGACACCTCCCGAGGGAGGCGTCCAGGAGGCATCCTAACCAGATGCCCGAACCACCTCAGCTGGCTCCTCTCGACGTGAAGAAGCAGCGGCTCTACTCCGAGTCCCTCCCGGATGACTGAACTTCTCACCCTATCTCTAAGGGAGAGTCCAGACACCCTGCGGAGGAAACTCATTTCGGCCGCTTGTATTCACGATCTTATTCTTTCGGTCATTACCCAAAGCTCATGACCATAGGTGAGGGTGGGAACGTAGATCGACCGGTAAATCGAGAGCCTTGCCTTATGGCCCAGCTCTTTCTTTACCACAACAGACCGGTAAAGAGCCCGCATCACTGCTGACCCAGCACCAATCCGCCTGTCAATCTCCCGCTCCCTTGTACCATCACTCGTGAACAAGACCCCGAGATACTTGAACTCCTCCACTTGAGGCAAGAGCCTATCCCCGACCCAGAGAGGGCTCTCCACCCTTTTCCGCCTGAGAACCATGGTCTCGGATTTAGAGGTACTGATTCTCATCCCAGCCGCTTCACACTCGGCTGCAAACCGATCCAGCGAAAGCTGAAGTTCGCGGCCTGATGTCCCCAATAGGACCACATCATCTGCAAACAGCAGTGATGTGACCCTGAGGTCACCAAACCGGACACCCTCCATCCCTTGACTGCGCCTAGAAATTCTATCCATAAAAATTATGAATAGAATCGGTGACAAAGGGCAGCCCTGACGGAGTCCAACTCTCACTGGGAACGAGTCTGACTTACTGCCGGCTATGCGAACCAAACTCCAGCTTTGTTTGTACAGGGCCTGAATGGCTCGTAGCAAAGAGCCATGTACCCCGTACTCCTGAAGCACCTCCCACAGAATACCCCGGGGAACACAGTCGAATGCCTTCTCCAGATCCACAAAGCACATGTGGACTGGTTGGGCAAACTCCCATGAACCCTCCAGAATCCTGGAGAGGGTGAAGAGTTGGTCCAGTGTTCCACGACCAGGGCGGAACCCGCACTGTTCCTCCTGGATCCGAGGTTCGACTATAAGCCGGACTCTCTTCTCCAGTACCCCTGCATAGACCTTGCCAGGGAGGCTGAGGAGTGTGATTCCCCTGTAGTTGGAACACACCCTCCGGTCCACCACCCCAGTCTGCCAATCCAGTGGCACCGCCCCCGATGTCCACGCAATGTTGAAAAGGCGTGTCAGCCAAGACAGCCCCACAACATCCAGAGCCTTGAGGAACTCAGGGCGGATCTCATCCACCCCTGGAGCCTTGCCACCAAGGAGCTTCTTAACTACCTTAGCGACTTCGGCCTCAGTAATGGACAAGCCTATTCCCATGTCCCCAGACTCAGCCTCCTCACTGGAGAACGTGTCGGTGGGATTGAGAAGGTCCTCAAAGTATTCCTTCCACCGCCCAATGACGTCTTCAGTCGAAGTCAGCAGCACACCATCTCCACTATATACAGTGCTAGTGGCACACTGCTTTCCCCTTCTGAGTCGCCTGACGGTTTGCCAGAATCTTTTCGGAGCCGACTTAAAGACAGTTTCCAAGGCCTCACCAAACTCCTCCCATACACAGGTTTTTGCCTTGGCAACAACTGAAGCCGCAGATCGCTTGGCCTGTCGATACCTGCCAGCTGCCTCTGGTGTCCCACAGGCCAACCATGCCCGGTAGGACTTCTTCAGCTTGACGGCATCTCTCACCTGGGGTGTCCACCACCGAGTTCGAGGATTACCGCCCCGACAGGCACCAACTACCTTACGGCCACAGCTACAGTCAGCCGCTTCAGCAATGGAGGAACGGAACATGGCCCATTCTGAGTCAATGTCCCCCACCTCCCCCGATATCTGGTCAAAGTTCTGACGGAGGTGTGAGTTGAAGATCAATCTGACAGGTTCTTCTGCTAGACGTTCCCAGCAAACCCTCACTATGTGTTTGGGCTTGCCTGGTCTGACCGGCATCTTCCCCCACCACCTGATCCAACTCACCACCAGGTGGTGATCAGTTGACAGCTCAGCTCCTCTCTTTACCCGAGTGTCCAAAACACATGGCCGCAAGTCCGTTGACACGACTACAAAGTCAATCATTGAACTGCGGCCTAGGGTGTCCTGGTGCCATGTGCACTTATGGACATCCTTGTGTTCGAACATGGTGTTCGTTATGGACAAACTGTGGTTTGCGCAGAAGTCCAAAAACTGAACACCACTCGGGTTCAGATCAGAGAGGCCATTCCTCCCAATCACACCCCTCCAGGTCTCACTGTCATTGCCCACGTGAGCGTTGAAGTCCCCCAGTAGGACAATAGAGTCTCCAGGAGGAGCACTTTCAAGCACCCTTCCCAAGGACTCTAAGAAGGTTGGGTACTCTGAACTGCTGTTCGGTGCATAAGCACAGACAACAGTCAGGACCCGTTCCCCAACCCGAAGGCGTAGGGAAGCTACCCTCTCGTCCACCGGAGAAAACCCCAACATACAGGCACCGAGTCGAGGGGCTATGAGAAAGCCCACACCTGCCCGCCGCCTCTCACCATGGGCAACTCCAGAAAAGAATAAAGTCCAGCCCCTCTCAAGGAGATTGGACCCAGAGCCCAAGCTGTGTGTTGAGGTGAGCCCGACTATATCTAGCCGGTATCTCTCAACCTCGTGCACCAACTCAGGCTCCTTCCCCACCAGTGAGGTAACATTCCAAGTTCCAAAAGCCAGTTTCAGCAACCGAGGATCAGAACGCCAAGGCCCACGCCTTCGGACACTGCCCGATCCACAACGCACCGAACCCCTACTACTGCCCCTCCCATTGGTGGTGGGTCGATGGGAGGGGGGACTCATGTAACTCCTTCGGGCTGGGCCCGGCCGGGCACCATGAGTAAATGCCCGGCCACCAGACGCTCGCTGGCGAGCCCCTCCCCCAGGCCTGGCTCCAGGGTGGGGCCCCGGTAACCCTGTTCCGGGCAGGGTACACAAGTCCTGTTTTTGTGTCTTCATAGGGGTTATTATGGATCACACTTTGTCTGACCTGTCACCTAGGACCAGTATGCCATGGGAGACCCTATCAGGAGCTTTTGCTCCAGACAACGTAGCTCCTAAGATCATTCAAGCACGCAAACCCCTCCACCACGATAAGGTGGTGATCCAAGGAGAGGAGAAAAAGTGCCCACATATAGCAATATTGTTCATGCTTTGGTATATGATGGCAAGGATAAACAGAGGGCAGAGATAGAGTGAGGGCAAACAAGGCCCTCTTAACAGTATTTAGTGTGTCAGAATATTCCAGAAGCGTTGTCAGTGTAAACCAGACTGAGTCAGCCTTCTTCCCCTCAGAGGTTACTGTCGGTCTTTCCCCTTTGTGCAATATTAACATCTTAGGTCCAGGAAGGAGCTCAAATAACATTCTTTTGGTGTCACCTGTATTTTGTGGTGAGAGCGCAATGAACCAGGAAAGGCACTCCTTTAATACTCATTAAACATGGCGCTTTTCATTTAATCTCAATCTGCAACTCCTGTGGCATACTGTCATTGCTACAGACGTGTCAGATTTCTTTAAAAATATTTCTTTAAATTGTTAAACTTAAATTTATTGCCCTGTTTTACAATGAACTCACATAGACCTCAGCAAATTTCCTTAGTAGAATTCCCATCTGGAAGAAGGGGAAATGTTTAACTGTAGGTTGGCGCTCGGGGGCATGGTAATTCTCTAGGTGCTGAAGGCATGTAGGTGTTGCACGCTTTGCAAAGTAGGTCTCAGGAGCAAACAAATCCCACTCTGGGGCCATTAATTAAGATCTGTCAGCACCAGGTAGAAAGCTACAACTCCCAGCATGCTTCCTAACACTTAACACTAAGTTAAATGAAAGCTGAAACCACAATATTCCATGCTATGTGACTTCTGTAATCCTTTAGTGCTCTGACTGGCTAAAGGAATATGACCAAACATGTTAATGAGACTAGCAATGAATGGACATTAGTAGCCACTAATTAGCATAATTTCCACATTGCCAAGTGATGGCTATCTGATTTTGTTCCTCTTTAGCAACCTTAGCCTTTTTCAAAATACTAAATAATGAAGCCTGAGTGTCAAAACCTATAAATGGAACTTAGTGAAGCACACTTTAAAACACCTGATGAACCCAGCACAAATGCTGTCCAGTAAAATCAACTTAGAGTAGAGAGAGTGACTAATGACAGGCAGCATCCTGCTGTGTAGAGCCAGATCTTGTGCAAGCATGCAAGGAAATGTTACAATGAACTGGAGGGGTCATCGAGTTTTGCTGGACAGTTCTCAAAGGGACTGAAAAAGGAATGGGTGACTGCCTGAAAAGACTGGCCTAAAGTAATTAGTTAAGCCGCACTAAGCAGCAGAGGGACAAAAGGTAGCGGGTAAAAGGACATGCAGGTTGCCTATAGTGTGTGTGTGTGTGAGTGAGTGTGTGTGTGACAGGTTTTCATTTGCATATATTTGATTAGAAGTGGGTGTTTGTGTCCCATCATTGACCATCCAATATCAAATTGCAAAATCAAATATATCAAATGTATTCAAATGACAAAATTAAACTCTGCCTTACATAATAGTCCAACTCTTAGTGCTAGGACAAGATATGAAGGCAAAGTCATGAATTGGCCTATTCAGTCTCCGCCCACAAAAGCGCTCTTTTGTAGCCCCTGTTGCAAGTTGGACAAGCTTTGCCGCACACTGATAAAAGCCATATCCAACCTAACGAGAAGGTGTAGCACAGGTTTTTGTCAAAATACATATATTTAGTGTGCATTATTAATATGAAATGATATTTATTTTATATATGTGTGCATGGTCATAGACTTAGGACAGACTGAGTATTGTTTTATATAGTGCAATCAAGATATGTACCACCTTCAGCTGTCGATTCAATAAAAATGTTTTTTTATTTATTTATTTTTTAATGTGGCACTACTGGAGCTTTCAGCTCATCAAACCACAGAAAAACTAAATATCATGACGATGCATATCTTGACATTACACACACAAAAAGCTGCACTCAATCCATCCTAACATTGTGACCTTTCACATGCATACAAGACAAATACTTTTCTTATTCATAAGGTTTAATGGGATTTTTGCTAATGTTCTGTAAAGCCTTGTCCAACCCTGCCGCAGTTGCTATGAGAGAATCTCTGGGCTGTATTCATTCAGTTATTTGGCCTCTAATGGAAATAATCTAGACAGCAATGACCTGAATTTAACAAAGTCCTTCAAATGGCTCTTGTCAACAACACTGTAGCTGGTGAAAAATGTTTATGGGTCTGTGCATTGTTCCATCGTGTATGATACCACCATGTTCTTTAAAAACCTTGAGGCTCTTCCAAATGGAAAACAAAAGAAAGAATGCAGGAACAAGTAACATGTAAACAGTAAACTTCTGGCGTGTGAGTCTAAGTGCAGGTAGCTGTTTGGCTGCTGGCACATGTGTACATTTGTAGCATTGCTAAGCTTCCAGCGGAACTGTCTTGCCAAGATGGCATAGCAAGCCATTGCATAAACCCAAGCCAGCTGACAGTCGGAAAAAACAGAAATGTCATGTTTGCAAACATAATGTTTATGGAAAACAATTAATAATTGTCTTTCTGTCTTTGTTCGTTATTGTTACATGAATAATTATCCATTTTGAAATTTAAATAATGCTGTAAAATTACTCAAAAACATTCTTTTTTTAATCTGGCATCCAAAATGGCATAAATTATAAAATGCTACATCAAACACAAATGTCATGTTTTCTGGTTGTGAGAAAATGATCTAGATTATGTGGCACAAATCTGAATATTATCAACATGTATGAAACATAAAACACATGTAGTGACAAAAGTAAGTAAAACAAATGACAAAACCGCACTGAATCAAATGAATTTTTCCAGGGTACTGTATCTTGGTACATGCTAATCAGATACCATATTTTAGAACATTTGCAGAAAACCAGGAAGCGAGACAGGAAACAGACAGACATAGACGCCCCTGGTGTCTTTAAACTGTGCAGACAGATACAATGAGCGGCTGCAAGCTCTGGGAGGGTGTGGGCCTCACATATTTCCCTTTAATTAGCCCCATGCACGGGACAAGCAAGTTATCTAATGCTGCCCAGCACAGGGCATGGTCTGATAATGCACTACAGCTGGTGAGGGAAGCGTGAGGTGCTACATGTGTGTCACAGTATGTCGTTTTTCTGAACTTGAAACAACAGCAAAACATCAGTAAAAGAAGTTTAAAAAAATAAATAATTATATTTATCATTGCCATAAGTACAATTACTATTTAGCCTTATTTAGTCTACTAAGGAACAGGAGAAACAGGCAAACACTTGGTTAATAAATAAGATGATGGCCAACATCCAATCAGCTCCTTGTTACTATGCAGTGGCTTCACTGGATTTTTTTCCACAACATTCGCTTTCAATAACTCTTCATCTCTATTTGCAGTTTTATAAATGTGGGACGGTAAAAAGTGAATTGTGACATACTGTGATAACTATAGCAGATCATCACATTGCTCACCCATGTCTTATATGATGGTAAGCATTCTTGCTTGGAAACTCTAAATCATACTAAGATCGTAGGACCCTGAATTGAGGCTAGTAGGTTTTCACATGATAACTCCTAGTAATCCTTCAAATAAAAGCCACAAGGCAAGGCATGTGGCGATGAGGAAAATATTGGCATACCTGCAGTGTTCCTTTGCAGTTTCCTAAGGGCCCTGACGAGTCCCTTGTAGCCTTCAAAGCTCTTGTCGTTTTGGCTGTAAAGGAGGATTTTCTTGGCATCGATAAACAGCCGGGAGATTCTGTAAGAGATACAGAGACAGAGTCAGTTACAGTTACATAAACTTTAAACTACCACAGTGTCTAATTAGGCTCATTTAGCGTCAGAGGGTCTTTCCATGTGTTTACTTTACTGCTTCCATCTCCATTTGATTTTGAGATTTTTGCTGGAAATCATATGCTGCGTTCACGTCATGGGCGAACTCAAATTATAAGCTACGTGTGCTGTGGGAGGCACCATTTTATGACTTAAAAGGCTCAATTTTGTCTGCTCTTGAACTGAATACAAAATGAAATAGACTCTATTAAAGTATGGATCATGGAGGGCTTACATGGAGTCGTTGAAGTTGCCCACCACCCCTGGCGTCTCTCCAGGAGTGGGATAGCGGAAGCAAGGGTTGTTAGCGTTGCAGATGATGCCTTGCACCCATGGTAGAGTACCCGCCGAAGGCATGGCCTTGTTGGGAAAATGGCCTAAGAGGTGGGAAGAATCTTTCAGTTATCAAACAATCCAAAACAATATGAATCTCAATCCCTGAAAACAAAATTTTATGAAGATTCTTTAGAAAATGATTTGATGGATTGTGAAATGTCTGGCTTTGCGAGATTTACTTAGATTTTCATTCTATAAGAAGTGATTCAATGAATTCTCAAATCTCTGCCCACAATGACTCAATCAGAAAACAATTCTTGAAGAAGTGATTCAAGGCGTTACGAAACACCAAATTTGATCACAGTTCAATCTGATTTTGGCTCTTTAGGATGCAATTCATGGTATTTTAAACTCTAAAATTTCACAATTATTTAATTTTATTTCATTATTTTGTCTCAATTCACAATTATGATTGGAGCTGCACTGAATTTACAAATGTGACTGGATAAGCTATTTTCAAAGTGGAATTTAGACAATGAAACAAACAAATATAAAGGTCAGATTTTTTTTATTGTTACATTTGAAAATATATAAGAGAATTTTATTTTGATCAAAGAATTAGATTAGATTAGATTAGATTAGATTCAACTTTATTGTCATTGTGCAGAGTACAAGTACAGGGCCAATGAAATGTAGTTAGCATCTAACCAGAAGTGCAATATATAACATTATTTACATAAAGTGCGGTGGTAACAGTGACCAGTGCATAAATATAACTGTTATATACATGTGTGTATAAGTGAAATGTGAAATATGTAATATAAAATATGAGACATACAATATAAAATATACAGTGTTATATATGCAGTGTTATATGTATCTATCTATCTGTGTATTATGTTTATATACAGGAATGTACATATTGAATATATAGTATATAATATACATATATACATAACACATACATAAAGTGAGATATGCAGTAATATGAATGTAGGTTATTATATACACATGCGTATACAAATATAGACATGTAGATGTAATAGATACTGTACAGATCAGGGAGCAGCAATACAAATGAAAGTTAGTGTATATCTTTACAAATACTATTGTAGTCAATTAGAATCAATTCTAAAATAATTAAACACAGATCATTACCTTTTTTACACCCTTAAAACATCGACATAAAAAATGGTCACACAACAAGCTTGATTGCTTAAACTGTATTGCCTCATATTACTCAGAAAGTGACAGAAGACTGTTCTCCTTTGGCATCCGCGAACTGACTGCCTAAGTAAATAATTACACTATATTCTGACCTGAACAAGTTTATCAAGTTTACAAGTTACACGCGAAGCTCCTTGCTATTTTGAAGCCAAAAGGAGCTATTCTGACTTCAGTAGGTGAAACATGTAGGTAAAGTATGTCAGGTGCATTAAGGTTAATAAGGTGATGGCCTTTTTTTTCCCAGTGGCTTGGCCTATGAAGTCATCTGTGAACAGGGAATTGAGCACACTGTGCACAAACACTGTTACACTTTATTTACTTTTCAGTGGTGGGTGAATCACATCTCACAGGCAGGTATAAGCTCGAAAACCAAGGCAAAACAGCCTTCAGCCTTTATAACAGTGATTCTGTTAGGTCACGTTCTCTATGTCATACACAGTACTGTGCAAAAGAGAGGCCATGCTTGATTTATTTATTTAACTTATTCATTTTTCAGCATCAGGAGAAAATCAGAAAAGATATTTTACAGAAAATTACACAGAAACCTCAACATCTAAATACAATACACTTTTACTGGCCTTTATTAAATTAAAATCCCAGGCTTATAACATACTCAGACTTACTATTCAGTAACTACAGGGACTTCAGTGTGAACTGATTGAGCTGTTTTTAGGTCATAAAAGTGTGAAATAAAACTCTAGGCCTGCCAACTGCCCTGGCCATTTAAGGGATTAATAAAATATCCTTTAATGCCCTTTGCTTTATTACAGATGCTGTTTTATTACAGATGCTGTTCCGTTCCGGAGTCAGAAGTACTATTTCAATTTTTGAAAGAAATCTGCAGGGATATTTTTCCACACCTCCAAAGTTCAATCTTACAATCTGGTTTCCTTTTATGGTTCTCATGATCCAAATAATCCTAAACACTTTCAGTGATGGTTTTTAGGACTTTCAGGACTCTGGGGTGGTCAGTCTATAGGTCTGAGAACACTGGCAGTTTTTATTTTTTTATTTTCTCAGTAAAAGCTTCTTGACAGAAGAAGACTCAGATGCTGAGTTGCTTAATTACAGTGGAAGGACGGACAAAAACTCCTATGGATTTTTTCTGATCTGAAGCAAGAGTGGAGCTTGTTTTTCTTCTCTCTTTTAAAGATGAAAGCTTTATGTACTGTTTATCTGATGGTGACAGTCTTTGTGGTCTACCAAGTCTTGCATGGAGGTCATTTTCTCGGTAACTTAATGAGTTTTTGCACTCCAATTTTGGAAACTCTTGTTTTTCTACTGTTTTTCCACCCTTATGGAAATGTATTACTTGAATTAACTGAAATCTTGCATTTAATGGCTGAAGGGTGGTCTCTGACATTTGCGCAGTACTTTACCGGTTCTTTTTAAAAATACCATTGGTTCCAATATAATTCCATCACTGCTAGTGGAAAAGAAAAAAGTGTATCAGGAAGGTCCAAGGCCAAAGTACAGAATTTTCAGAGAATAGGTAAACACTCTAAAAATCCTGGAAGCACATTTCAGGGCTACTGTATCACATGTACTTCCACATTGTTCTAGGAGCTGCTCTGGCACATTGACCTCATTGCTTGGGGTCACTTTCAAACAAAAGCAAATATTTACGCTTCAACTAGGCTCAATGCAAATACTTCAAGTTCAGGCTAACGTAAATAAAAAACAGGCTGACCTTGTAAGACCATTCGGCTGAGTCATTACTCTAGTCATTTAAATTCAATCGCTTTATACATTGCTCAGTTACTTTTACATTTATTCAGGTAACCTGCTCGTGCAATTTCAAAACCACAATTTCTGCAATATCTATGCACAAACAGTTCATAAGCAGTAAAAAAATTGGTAATCTATCATTCACATCATGAAGTAAGGGGCATGTCTGGCTGTTTATGAAGGTAAAAAATAAGATCTGTATCACTAAAGAGCCATGAAAGTCACCCTCTTGTTTCTTCTAGGACAGAAATCTCTACAAGAGATGAAACAAAGATCACTTCCAACGCGTTTACATATGTGGATAAACAAAGAGTCAAAATATGTGGCGTTTTACTTTGTCCTCTGTTTACAGATCATTTTATTGGATATTTCAACTAATGAGCTTATGACATGCCATCATGTTAAGAAATGCTAACTATTTGGTTACCATAAAAGCTGCTGCCTGTTATTTAGCACGAGGATTTTGTGACAAGTTGAATGACGTTCAGTTGGGATTAAGACGATGTAATATCTTGGCAAGTGAAACGTAGGCGAATTTATTTTATCTAAAAGATCATGTTATGACATCAATAATTTTTAAGGTATTTTATCTTAAATTAGATTTTTTAAGCAAGTTTTGCTTTTTTCAAGTACAAATGACTACAAATATCTGCCTGTGCGGTAAGACAACTTCAGCTGCTAAAATCAGTATACCAGTGGGCTGCATAAACTCATATTTTACAAGCTCATAATGAGAAAGTTTAAGCATATTTCCTACATTTAAGAGGTATTCACTTGTCAATACTGCAAAAATGTATTATTATTATTATTTTAACCTCTTATTCTCCAGGGTATATTTTGGTTACACCCTGGTTATAAATGGTTTGTCCATTTTAATTTACTTGACCAAATCTTAAGGCAAATTATTCAGTAACTGCATGAAATAAATGTAAACGTTTATTTATTTATATATTTTATTGTAAAAGCTCCCCTCAGATTAACAGAACATGTGTTTTATGATCACACATATTGCACACATATGCTTACAATTTGCTGCTGAAAGCCAAAAATCTCAGACGCTCTTTGTATTATTTTATAAAAATTAGTTTTTACAGAGTAGATGACTGAAGATATGCCATCTGTTTATAGTTTATAGGCCAGATTTGTGGGAAAATGGGTCAAATTTCAGTAGATAAAAAAAAAATTCAGCTTCTTTTATTGTAAGGGTTTAAAATCACATCATCTATTTGACTGGAAAGAAGACAGTTACAGCCTCATATGACACCCACATTTTGAATGTACCTCATGAAATATGAAAGTTATGAAGAACATGCTGAAGTGTGTTTAGGAACCACCGGTGGCTCCAAGGAGTTTAAGAGGTTAAAGTAAGTAACCCCACTGCCTTAAAATTTTGAGGTCATTCAACTCCTAATAGTGGGTAAACAGAACAATAACACATTTCACGTCCTGTTGACTTATTATTTGCAGTGAAGATACCACAAGATACCACAGATACCACAAACCTCCATGATTTTGATACGCAGTCAGAAGCTTGTGACTGGACCAGTTCTCATGACTCATGTACTACAAGTCAAGAAAGGAACTGGAAGTGGGCAGAAAGTTCTGGAACTGAGCACATTTGATTTTCGATTTCCATTTTGTGTCAAAGTTCACTTACATTCATGTTGCTCATACGGAGGATAGTGGAGTCGCACGGATATCAGAATGAAAAAGATGAAGAGGGGCCACACGATCTCAATCAGCAGCTGGATCTGTGAGAGAATAAAGAGATATGACTGTTTGGCCTTTCACAGGTTAAATCGTTTTGGTGTTACTGTAGCATATAAAGTCTACTGATCTTGGCTGACAGGCTCAGATATTTTACCTGTGCACAAAAATCTTTCTCCAACATGAATAAGGCTTTATATGGGCAAATGACTAGCACTGCAAGTGCATTGCTACATATGGTGATTATGATGAGCCTAACAGTATATTAAGAAATACTGTTGAATCAAAAATGTGATGGGTAAAGACTGCCGTGCAGTACTTTGTCCAAAGCTGGCTTTTGTTGGTCTGATGCCCTGATTTATCAAAATAGACAAAGAAACTCATCTGGAACTGTGACTGGTGAGAAGTCTCACCATGAGGAGTAAAACACTGACTGGCTAAAAACCTTGTTTGCATAAAGCAGTTAAAGGCCAATATGGATATTGAACGATTAGCAAACAATATACTGTGCAGCCTTAATGCATGACTGCAGTTTATGTAAATTAACTTTCAAGAACTGAGAATTTCCAAGGTTGGTGAGGTAGCTGCCTAAAACTGAAGTGAAAGAGTCGCTGATAATTGATAGTGTCTTCTGTTTGTTCACGCTGTTGATGATGATGTTTTCTGGTGCTTTCAGTCTCGCTCCTAAGAGAACTGTGCAAGTCAGAGGCCACCCTTCATTTATATCATTTTCAGTCTAAACGACCTCTGAGTACAAGTTATTCATTTTCCAGCATTAGGAAAAAACAGAAAACACTCATTTCAAAGAAAATTACAGAGAAGCCTCAACTTTCTTTCTTTTGGTATTTAGTGTGTCTGCACTGTGCCTTTACTACAGCTCCCACTGTTTTCAGGAGGCCTGTTTTCAGGTCACAGAAGGAACTTGAGTGCTATTCTCCCACATCTCCAAAGTTTTATTTGCAAATGTTTCTTTTTTATCCATTTCTGTTTCTTAGTAACAGCTTCTTGACAGCTACACATCCTTTGAGGCCCACAGTGTTGTGTTGTCTTCACAATGGAAAGGCACTACCTTATGCAAGTATCTTATACCGTCTCAGAAATATCTCCTTAACAATGGGTACTTAATGGTTTTAACTTGAAGTTAAACAAATGTAGGGTGGTCTCTGACTTTTGCAGGGTACTACGGATGTCTATTGCTGTTGGTTTAAGCTTAACACATACATAGAGCGAGCAATTGATGTTCCTGCTATAAATGGACCACAATTGAATCAATTACACTGCCCATAAATCATTTAATTTTACAGTTTTCTATATTTTGAAATAATAGTGAAGACATAAGAACTCTTAAATCACTCTTATGGAATGGTGCAGTGACCACAACAGTGGTAAACAAATCAAAACTTCTTATATTCTTCAAAGTAGCTGCCATTTGGAGCACATTAGCCGAAATGTCTGAGATTGTGAAAAGCATATATTCCGTCAAACTCTTAAGTAATTCTGCGTATTATCTTTAGTTAATAGTCATGTCACTGTTTGAATAATAAAGTCGACTCATCTTCCAAAGCAGAATTTAGGTAGACTTTGGATTTGCACTGCCTATGACTGTCATCGTTCTCTGCCTTGTGGTTAAAACCACAGCGTTTCGGTGCTTTTAAAGCCTTGTCAGCCATTCTGTATGAGGCACATTTCTGTGTTGCTGCATGTTTTCAGTTTTGTCTACGTTGCTACACTATTGCTGCCACACAAAGAAATGGTAAACAACTGGTCAAAAAGACATGCCAATCCCCACACATGAACAAAATAGTTTAAAGGGGGCCTTTTGGGTCTGAAGGGGGTCAACAGTAATGCAGGAGCTTGTGGGGTGGCAGATGATCCTGAAACATCAGCTGTTTGAGACAATCCTCTTTTCATTACGAGTGTTTGTTCCCAGCTGCCCGTCTACATCTGTTGGTAGGCCCCCCAAACCCTCAGCAGATGCTTCTAAATGGGCCTCCAAGACAGAGTTTGAAGTATATGTTTTAAAAATGCTACATTTGGTCAATAATTGGTTAGTAGAATCAGGCGTGTTTGAGTTGAGCAATCACAAAAGTGTTATGAACTTTTGCCCTGAAGCCAGAGTTAGACACCAGCAGGTATTTTCAGATGTTCATGGATTCAATATTCCAAGCATCAAGAACCTACAACATCATATACTGTAGTTATCTATTTACAGTCATTTTGTCTCAAGGTTTGTTTGCCACTTTTGAAAGTCAAGGCATTCTGAACATTCTAGATATTGTTTTTATTGTTTCTTCGTTTTCACTGCTCATCAGTCTGAACACATCTACCTCCTCCTACATTTATCTGCAATCAAGTTGGGTTTTATATTGTTCAAAACATTCCCTAAACAGACTCCAAACTGTTGATTTGCACTTTGGTAGATTGTGCCAATTTAGGCAAGATGTTTAGACAGTGGTTTAAATAAGACATCTAATTCAAAACCAAATGTCCAAAGTATAAAGCGTGAAGAACAGTGATGAATGTTTTACCATTATAGTCAATGTTTGATCTCCATGTGAGTTTAATCCTCCGTAATGTCTTTAGAGCACTGCTCTTTTAAAGCCATGGGAGCAGTTTTCAAAAGTCAGAAGATAAAACAACTTA